>NC_057810.1:32768157-33124276 GCF_018294505.1 Triticum aestivum
GTTTTGACTGCATTGCTGGATAATTTAACAGCTTTGTTGACAACAGAAGTTAACCCGGCAAATCAAGCTCAGCACAACGCGGAAGTTGCAAACCTACGAGATGAGATAGCAGAACCCAGGGAGGGGTTGAATGCACAGAACATTAGGATGGCTGTGGAACGGGCCGCCCTGGATGCTCAAGCACAACGGATTCAGTCAGAGGCCTTCCGGCTTACGATGGATCAAAACGCTTCAAATGAAATCATGAGGAGGAGGCACAAGTCTCGTCTACCTCCGCTTTACGAGGCGAGAAACCTCTTTTGCACGCCTAGAGCGGGGACCAGTAACCCGCCAGAGATAAACTGGGTTGCGGCGCCTGGGGCTGGAGCGCCGGCTCAACCGCGCATGACGGAGCCACCTCGTCCGAATAATACTCCACCTCAGCATGTGCCGACACCATCGGGTCATTATTCTAATCCTTTGGATAATATGATCATTGTGGCGACACGTTTGGCGGCTCTCCCGGTGGAAGAAGATTCTCGAGCGGCAGTTGAAACACGGAGGGCTAAGGAGCTTCTTCAAACAACATTGGTGCAGCAGGAGGCGTACTCTTACAGTCAAGATAGGATTCATTCGACCCCTCGCCCAAGCCGGAGCTATAGCAGACACATGGACTCACCAGCCATTTCAAGCAATGACTAGCACTGTAACCAGCCGCGCGGGCATGACCTGACGCGTGATGGTGCTCATGCTTGGTCGATCAGGACAGGGCACGTTGAGAAGCGGAACAGGTGGCTCAGCGGGCGGTTCATCAAAAACTTTCGGTTTATCCGACGGCTTCGGTGGAGCGGGTGTAACCTATAGAACCACAGGTGTACCATGCTTGGTGTCGGCTCTACGGAATGAGCGTCCGCCTAAGGATTTCAAAGGACCTTGCAAGGTACCTAATTATACAGCCGACTTACCCCCTGAGGCGTGGATTGAGAGTTACGAGATGGCCATGGAACTGTTGGAAGTCAGCGATGCTGCGTGTGCCAAATACTTCACCATGATGCTGGATGGGACGACCTGTACTTGGCTAAAAGGGCTGCCTGCCAATTCCATCGGGTCATGGAATGAGCTAAAGGCCCGGTTTATCCAGAACTTTAAAGATACCTGTAAACAGCCCATGTCGATTGTGGATTTGGATGCTTGCGTCCAGGAAGAGGGCGAGTCAACAACCCATTGGGTGTGCCGGGTCAAGGCTATTCTGCATTCATCGGACAACATCAATGCCGGCTCAGCAGTCCTAATGCTAGCAAAAAAATACCGTTTTTTGACTCTTAAGCGGAAGCTAGGGTGGATGAAGCGTGATTGCAATAACATGGGGGAGCTGATGGCGGCTCTAATGAAATATGCCGACTCTGATGGTACCAAGGACCCCAAGTCTGATGATGAAAAACCGGGAAAGGGAAAGAAGAGTGGCAACACCAAGGGTCCACAACATAACCCAGCGAGTCAGGGGGGCAACGGTAAGCGCAAGGCTAATGGTAACTCAGATTTTGTGGCTAATACCAATACACAGAATGATAGTCAGTGTCGTAAGGGGAGGTTGCCTCCTCGGACCAGTGGATCAGGTCCCAATCTTGAGCAGTTGCTGAATGAGCCCTGCCCAAAGTATGGCACGAAGGAGAGGCCAGCCACTCACCTTTGGAAAGATTGTTCAATTATGAGGGCTTTCAAAAATTCTAATTTATTCCAGAACAACCATGGGCCGGGCGGCGGCTCAGGTTCTGGTAGTGGTGGTTCTCATGGCCCGGGTTACAGTGGTGGCGGTTCTAATTCCGGCTTCCAGGGTCACCAGAACCATCAAGGTAATCGGGGTGGTTACAATCAACAATCTGGTCAGGGGGGTCAACAGCAGCAGCAGTTTGGATATCAAAGTCATCTGAAGCAGTTGAATAGTGGCTAGTATCACGTTTTCACCACAGGTTTATGCAAGCGGGATCAGAAGCTTCATAAAAGGGTTGTGAACGCCATTGAACCGGCAGTTCCCCATTACTTGCGGTGGTCCGAGCAACCCATTATGTGGAGTCGAGAGGATCACCCGCCACGGGTTGATAATCCGGGTCACTTGGCTTTGGTGGTAGCGCCTCAAGTTGGTGGATACAAATTCACTAAGGTACTCATGGATGGAGGTAGCAGCATTAACATCCTTTATTATGATACTTTCCGTCGCATGGGATTGACTAACAAAAATCTTAAGCCGTCCAATACTGTTTTCCACGGAGTGGTGCCTGGTAAGTCGGCGTACCCTATAGGCAAGATTGAGCTGGAAGTAGCCTTTGGGGATGAACATGATTCCAGGGCCGAGAAATTAACCTTTGAAGTGGTCAATATTAGAAGCCCGTACCACGCCCTGTTTGGACGACCGGCTTATGCCAAGTTCATGGCACGACCTTGCTATGTTTATCTACAACTCAAGATGTCAGGTTACAAGGGAACCATCACAGTGCATGGAAGTCGGAAGATAGCTCTGGAGTGTGAAGAAGGTGATGCTGCTTATGCTGAGTCTATCTGTGCAACAGAGGAGTTGAAGTTTTACAAAGACAATGTTGATCCGGCGGATATGACATCTTTGAAAAAGACAACTGTAGAGAATGATCCGGTACTGAGTTTAAGTCAGCTGATGACACTAAGCTAGTTGACTTTGTTCCTGGCGATTCATCCAAGCAGTTCAATATCAGTGCTAACCTGGATCCTAAATAGGAAAGCACGCTCATCGAGTTCATCCATGAGAACGGGACATCTTTGCATGGAAACCTTCTGACATGCTGGGTGTACCGAGGGAACTCGCTGAGCACACTCTTAATATTGATCCAAAGTTTAAGCCGGTCAAGCAATTCCTTCGTCGCTTTGATGAGGAGAGGCGTAAAGCCATTGGTGAAGAAGTGGCCCGACTCTTGGCGGCTGGGTTCATTGTTGAAGTCTTTCATCCTGAATGGTTGGCTAATCCGGTGCTGGTGCTTAAGAAGAATGGTACTTGGCGTATGTGTGTGGACAACACAGATTTAAACAAGGCATGTCCGGCTGATCCTTTTACTCTCCCTCATATTGATCAAATCATTGATGCTACGATGGGATGTGAGTGTTTGAGCTTTTTGGATGCTTACTCTGGTTATCGTCATATCAAGATGGCAGTTAAGGACCAGGAGAAGACAACTTTTATCACTCCCTTTGGAGCCTTCTACTATGTACCTATGCCTTTTGGGCTCAAGAGTGCCCAGGCAACTTACCAGCGATGTGTGCAGAATTGTCTTCACGATCAGATTGGGTGCAATGTTCATGCTTATGTGGATGATATTTTGGTGAAATCCAGAGAGAAGGAAACTTTAGATGATTTGAAGGAGACCTTCAACAATCTCCGGGTCTACAAGATGATGCTTAACCCGACCAAGTGTGTTTTTGGTGTGCCAGCGGACAAGCTTTTGGGTTTCCTGGTTTCTAACAGAGGCATTGAGGCTAACCCGGAGAAGATCAAAGCCATTACTTCCTTGGCAAAGCCGGCGTGTATCAATGATGTTCAAAGTCTGGCAGGTCGTATTGCTGCCTTAAGCCGGTTCATAAGCTGGTTGGGTGAGAAGGCCATACCTCTGTACTAGATGATGAAGAAAACAGATGACTTTGTCTGGAGTGATGCTGCTAATGACGCGTTTGAAGCGTTGAAAAACAGCTAGCTGAGCCGCCAGTCCTTGCCGCTCTTATTGATAAGGAGTCGTTGTTATTATATGTGGGTACTAATGCCGAGGCTGTCAGTGTAGCCATTGTGGTGGAACGGAAGGAAGCAGGCAAGGAATATCCGGTTCAACGCCCGGTTTACTATATCAGTGAAGTTCTTATTGAGTCCAAGCAAAGGTATCCACACTAGCAGAAGCTCGTATACGGGGTGTTCATGGCGAGTCAGAAGCTTAAACAATATTTTCTGGATCATCCCATCACTGTGGTTAGTTCTGCTCCTTTGGGAGATATTATTCAAAACAAAGAAGCCACAGGTCGAGTAGCCAAGTGGGTCATTGAGCTTGGAACTCATGGTTTGAACTATATGCCTCGCATGGCCATCAAGTCTCAAGCACTTGTGGATTTCATCAATGACTGGATAGAGCTGCAGATGCCTGAAGAGAAGCCAGATAACACATATTGGACTATTCACTTTGATGGTTCCAGGAAATTGGAGGGCTCGAGGGCTGGAGTTGTCTTAGCTTCCCCTCAAGGTGAAAAGTTTTGTTATGTCTTAAGGTTGATGTTTCCCTGTACTAATAATGCAGCTGAGCATGAAGCCTTGCTCCATGGTCTTCGGATGGCTAAGGAGATGAACTTAAGCCGGGTGAGGTGTTTCGGCGACTCAGACTTGGTGGCTCAGCAAGTTTCAGGCACATGGGACTCTAAGGACCCACTCATGGTGGCTTATCGCCGCGAGGTTGATGCTATTGCTGGACACTTCAAGGGTTATCAAGTGGAACACATTGATCGCAGGAAAATGAGGCGGTTGATGCCTTAAGCCGGTTAGGGTCCCAGCGTAAGCCGGTGCCACCTAACACTTTCTTGGATATTCTGCATAACCCTTCTGTCAAATTGCCTACAGAGGAAGATCTGGCTATTCCTGACCCGGAAGCGCAACTGGTGGCGGCTATTCACGCTATTCCTGATTGGATAGTCCCGCATTTGGCTTATATGATCCGGGGCGAGTTACCTGAGGATGAAACTTTGGCCAGGCAGATAACCCAGCGGTCTAAGTCAATGACAATTTCTAACGGAGAGTTACACCATCGCAGTGTCACTGGGGCGTTTCAACATTGCGTTTCTCCTGAAGAGGGCCGTGAAGTTCTTCGCGAGATTCATGAAGGAGATTGTGGTCATCATGCCGGCTCAAAATCTCTTGTGGCTAAGGCTTTTCGTCATGGGTTTTACTGGCTGACAGCTCATGCTGATGCAGAGGATTTGGTCAGTAAATGTGATGGTTGTCAGAAATTTTCACGACGAGCTCACGTGCCGGCTCAAGAATTGAGGATGATTCCAATTACTTGGCTGTTTGCAGTTTGGGGGCTTGATATGGTTGGGCCTTTTAAAAGGTCCAAGGATAAAAAGACCCACCTTTTGGTGGCAGTTGACAAATTCACAAAGTGGGTCGAAGCAGAGCCAGTCAGTAAGTGCGATGCGGCAACAACGGTTCAATTTATCAAAAAGGTGATTTTTCGCTTTGGTTTTCCTCACAACATTATAACTGATAATGGCACTAATCTCTCCAAGGGTGCTATGAAAGAGTTTTGTCAACGTGAGCATATTCGACTCGACGTCTTGTCAGTGGCTCACCCCCAATCCAATGGTCAAGCTGAAAGAGCCAATCAAAATTTTTTGAGAGGCATCAAGCCCCGGCTTATGGTTCCTTTGCAAAGGATGCCAGGTTGTTGGGGTGGAGGAGTTACCTTCAGTGCTATGGAGTATCAATACTACCCCCAATAGATCTACGGGTTACACGCCTTTCTTCATGGTTTACAGAGTAGAGAAGGTTCTCCCTAGTGACATCCGTCATGACTCACCCCGTGTGGCGGCTTATGTTGAAGCTGATAATGAACAAGCACGTCAGGATGCACTTGACATGTTAGACGAGGAGCGTGACCTTGCGGCGGCTCGCTCGGAGATTTACCAACAAGATCTGTGCCATTACCACAGCCACCGGGTTAAGTCCAGAACCTTTCAAGAAGGTGACTTAGTGCTCCGGCTCATCCAGAATCAAACTGATATGCACAAGTTATCCCCACCTTGGGAAGGACCCTTTGTGGTCAGCAAGAACTTGAACAATGGGTCATACTACCTTATCGATATTCGAGAGCACAAGGACTAACGTAAGTCAGAGGAGGAGACCTGCCAGCCGTGGAATATTGCTCATCTTCGTCCTTACTACACTTGAGCCATCAGCTCTTATGATGTACATATTTTGACAATGTATATATTATGATGATTATAATAAAGCCAGCATCCCTGATAAAGCAGGGCCTCTATCATTTCATCTTCAAGAATAATGAGTCCTTTTCATCATAATTTCAATGGTTATTTGGGGCTTCCTATTCAAAGATAGGTGTATTCACAAAAGAGAACATAGATGTCGGTACCCTCTTGATCGACGCAATGCCAAAACTTATGGTCACTTGGGGGCTTCCTGTTCAAACATAGGTGTATTCACCAAAGAGAACATAGCTGTCGGTACCCTGTTGATCGGCGCAATGCCAAAACTTATGGTCACTTGGGGGCTTCCCATTCAAACATAGGTGTATTCACCAAAGAGAACATAGTTGTCGGTACCCTCTTGATCGGCGTAATGCCAAAATTTATGGTCACTAGGGGGCTTCCTGATCATATTTGAATCATAGCTGTCGGTACCCTTTTGATCGGCTCAATGCCACAAACCACTTGGGGGCTTCCTGATCATATTCAAATCATAGCTATAAATAACCCTTTTGGTCCGGCTTCCTCTCGTATTTGAAGCATAGCCTCGTTTTCTCGTTTTTGCTTGGTTTTTTGAACATTTTTTGGTTCATCTTGATGCCAGCTTGATATATGGTTTAAAGTGATTCAGGCCATATAGCCTCAATTTTCAGAGCTCATATTTGAAGCATATCTGTGGTTTCTGTTAACCCGACCTGGATTTGGATGATAAGTCGCCAACATATGACAATATTAAATACTTGGAAGTATTGGCTTATAAAGTTTTGGGTTATCACCCTTACTGCATTGGTATCATAAGCCAGCAGTATGATTCAATATCACAGGTATGATATTTTTGTTATGATTATGTCTAATTATGACCGAACCGACCCCATTTATAAACTGTTTTACACATCAGTTATTATATATGGGATGTTATGACCCGCCCTGCAGTAAACCGCCAGGGCTCTTGTGATCTACTTGTGTGTAGACTAGGACTAAATTTCATCTGCATAAATCAACGCCATCATAAAGGATATAATGATAATTTTCAAGTGGCGGATCAAACAGTACTGGGCAAAACATAAACGTGCATGATGGTACGACAGAGCAAAGTTTTACTAGCCTATTACATGACTCAAGGAGCCAAATGATTAAGTGTTTTCAGAAGACCAAATATATAAACCGCCCGGCGGGTCAATCTTCTTGGGTCTCACGGTTTGAAGCTTTTGGATCGTCCTTCTCTGCTTCTTCGTCCTCTTCTACTGCCTGGAAGTTTGGTGATGACCAGTCAATGCCACTCAAGGCTTGGAATTCAGCTTCATCATCTATAAGCTCAGACGGGTCAACTTCAGGAGCAAAAGTGTGCTTACGGATTGGGGGAATTAGATCCATCACTTTATAAGACGGTGTAGGGGGCTTATGATTTTCCATGTCATAAGCCGGTTGATATCTAGAAAGATCCGTTTCATTGGCAATCAGGCTGGCCAAGGGACGTATCTCCTTCACGCAGGCGGCCAAGTCCTTCTTATCAAAGGGAGTGCCATCTTCTTTCAATCTTGGGTACCCGGTAGATATATTGGTCGGGTCTAGCTCTGGTAGCCATGCTTTGGCCTGGCTTAAAGCTGTCACAGCGCCGACTCTTGCAGATGATCGCTTCATTTCACTAAACCTCTCAGGCAGAACAGAAAGCTTCCTCAAGACATCAACCAAGAAAGTAGGTGCTTGATTAGCCGGAGAAATTGTGGCCAGTGCACGCTGAGTCCCAGTATAGTGCTGCTCGACAAGTGTATAAACAGCTTTTAGCTTCACAAGTATCTCTTGGCTAAGATTGGTGCTCCTGGGACCTGAATAATAACCATGAGTTGGTTAGACACGGTTTATACCATCAAAGAAGAGATTCAACTTTGATAACTAGCAAGGCGACTTACCAAAGATAGCAGACACCATCTGAGCCACATGGCATTTTAAGCTGGTAAGCTCAGTGGTCACCTCCTGAAGAGCCGTCTCTGCCTTCTCAGCCCTCTGTATCAAAGCGGTCTTTTCTTCAGCCCAGATGTTTCCTTCAACCTCAAAACTGCTCTTCATCTTTTCTGTTTCAACCATGCTAAACTGGAATTTTGAGTCGGCCTTCCAGGTCTCAGATTCTTGCTGCTCAAGCCTAGCTTTCACTTCCGTTAATTGTGATTCAAGTTGAGCAGTGGTGGCCTATATATACACCAGTTCAAAGTTAAGCTTAGATTTAGATTACAGAAATAAAGTCCCAAGACTTTTGCAAGCAACAACACTTGGCACTTGGGGGCAAATGCGTGCCGAAACAGTATTCATACAAGGGCTCATGTGAATAAGTCCCAAGCACTTTGCAAGCAAGAATACTTGGCACTTGGGGGCTAATGCGTATTGCTTGTCTTTATACTACTTTATGATGACCCGGTCGTGCCGCAAACGGTCACAACCGGTTCATGAGGGCTACACAAGTAAGTTCTGCTTTATACACAAAGGACCGGCTAGTTCATGCTGATTACACCGGCCCTTGGGGGCTACAGATTTAGTGTTAATCATTATAGATCTCCTTTAACCCGGAGAGTGTAAGTCGGATTTTGACGGGTTCTATCAAAAGATATTATTTATACTCATAGTTAATCTAAGTCTACAACATATTCAATTCCCTCATAAACAGTAGACTTGGGAGCTGACAAGAAGTGCATAACTCAATAAAGGAGTTCATACCTCAAATTTTTGATGCATCTGCCTCACCATGTCAACTTCAAGATCACGGTTGGTGTGCGCTTGATTGAGATAGCCAGAATATACTTCACCAATGCTCAGTTGAGAGTAGTTGGCTACATCAAATCTCACTTTTCGCCGTTCAAGGTGTTCTTCCTTGGCGGAGTGCTTGGCCAAGACAGTAGTTCTTCGCGGCTCTCTAAAGCCGGTGTTGGTAATCACCACATCATCATCATGTGCCTCAGCCGTTTTAATTGGGCTTGAGGATTCAGTGTTCAAAGGATCATTATTTGCCTGATCAATAGAAGGGTCAGGAGTCATTGGTGGAACGTCAAGAACCGATTCTTCTGGTTGAGGGATGGAAGTTTCAGGTGCGGGAACTTGTTGCTCCGGTTCACTGACTTTGGGGTCTTCAGCCGGCTTTGTCACCCGTGCCTTCTTGCTAGGCTTGGCCTTTCCACTACATGGGTTATGACAGGTCAGTAAAAATATAAAGGAGCATAAGAAGCAAATAATAAAAATTTATTATTACCCAGGAGCACTTTTGAAAGCTGGCAGATGGGATTGTGATGAGTCACCGGAAGAGGAGCGAGACGTCTTCTGGTAATTTGAATCAGAAGAATTAAGTGGTCGGCGGATGAGACCCGCCAGAGGTTAAGAATAGTTTAAATCAGGGATGACCTCGTTTTAGCGTTTCCCTGGAGTGTTCAGTAAGCTGGATAATTCTCCATCACCACTGGTCCGAGTCTGTCGCCAGCTCTCGTGTTGCTGTTGCTTCAAAAGAAAGTGATGATCCAGATGAGCTAAGGGGTGTGAAAAGCTTACTTTCTGGGTTACTCTTCGAATTTTCTGTCTTGGCTCAGAGTCAGAGGAAATGATAGTTACCTCTTCCTTGATTGCTTGGCTGGCCCTTGTGTCATCCTGATGATAATCAATATCAATAAGGTAGTTGAAAAAGGAGCCAAGAGAATCAAGAGCTACCTCCGACTCAGAGCTGTCGGCCAGTTCAAACAGCTCAGAAGTACTGGTTTTCTTCCTATTCTTCTTGGCAGTTTTCTTGGCGGCTTTCTTGGCAGCCCTGGCCCTCTTGGCAGCTTCATGGTCATACTTCTTCTTCCAAAAATCATCATCATCCTGTGAAAGTAATAGAAGTTGAGCTAATAGAAGATTTGAACGATGAAGGTAAAGTAAGTAATTTAAATACTCACCTTTGGTGTCGGGTTAAGTGAGCAGAAAGGGTTTAGACCCACTTTGCTACAGTCAGCCGGGTCTTCATTCAAAAGGGACTTTGTCATTTCATTGATGGTAGCATCAGTTAAGCGCATGGAGCTGTGGCGTAGGGGATCCTTTTTACCACCCATGTAAGTATACATTAAGCTGGTTCGGCGGCTCAAAGGTATGATCCACCAAGCAACCCAGCATCAAACCAAATCAATGCAAGTTAAGCTGTTTCCCAGCAGAGCCTTGACCCTTGCAATGGTGGGGGCGAGTTTTTTACGTTCAGTAGCGGTCAGCTTATCAGGAAGTTGACGTTTTGAGTCAATACGCTGGGTACGGTAACCCGACAATGGATTCTCGTTAGCCGGAGAAGTATCTTGGCAATAAAACCATGTTTGGTACCAATCTTTTGGGTGACTCGGCAAGCAAGCGTAGGGGAAGATGGCATCTCTTCTCCGTTGAATTGAGATTCCACCAAGTTCCAAGCTGGGTCCATTCGTATACTCATTTTGGCGGTTCAAATTAAAATATTCCCTGAACAGTTCGACACTAGGCTCCTCCTAAAGGTATACTTCACAGAAAACCTGGAAGTTGCAGATGTTTGTGAAGGAAATATGCCCTAGAGGCAATAATAAAGTTATTATTTATTTTCTTATTTCATGATAAATGTTTATTATTCATGCTAGAATTGTATTAACCGGAAACATGATACATGTGTGAATACATAGACAAACTGAGTGTCACTAGTATGCCTCTACTTAACTAGCTCATTAATCAAAGATGGTTATGTTTGCTAGCCATGGACAAAGAGTTGTCATTTGATTAACGGGATCACATCATTAGGAGAATGATGTGATTGACTTGACCCATTCCATTAGCTTAGCACCTGATCATTTAGTATGTTGCTATTGCTTTATTCATGACTTATACATGTTCCTATGACTATGAGATTATGCAACTCCCGTTTACCGGAGGAACACTTTGTGTGCTACCAAACGTCACAATGTAACTGGGTGATTATAAAGGTGCTCTACTGGTGTCTCCAAAGGTACTTGTTGGGTTGGCGTATTTCGAGATTAGGATTTTTCACTCTGATTGTCGGAGAGGTATCTCTGGGCCCACTCGGTAATGAACATCAATATAAGCCTTGCAAGCATTGCAACTAATGAGTTAGTTGCGGGATGATGTATTACAGAACGAGTAAAGAGACTTGCGGGTAACGAGATTGAACTAGGTATTGAGATACCGACGATCGAATTTCGGGCAAGTAACATACCGATGACAAAGGGAACAACGTCTGTTGTTATGCGGGTTTGACCGATAAAGATCTTCATAGAATATGTGGGAGCCAATATGAGCATCCATGTTCCGCTATTGGTTATTGACCGGAGACGTGTCTCGGTCATGTCTACATAGTTCTCGAACCCATAGGGTCCACACACTTAAAGTTCGATGACGGTTATATTATGAGTTTATGTGTTTTGATGTACCTAAGGCAGTTCGGAGTCCCGGATGAGATCGGAGACATGACGAGGAGTCTCGAAATGGTCGAGACGTAAAGATCGATATATTGGATGACAATATTCGGACATCGGAAAGGTTCCGAGTGATTCAGGTATTTATCGGAGTACCGGAGAGTTACGGGAATTCGTCGGGGAGAAGTATTGGGCCTTATTGGGCCATATGGGAAAGAGAGAGGGGCTGCCTAGGGCAGGCCGCGCACCCCCCCCCCAAGGCCTAGTCCGAATTGGACTAGGGGGAGGGGCTGTGCCCCCTCCTTCCTTCCCTTCTTTCTTCCCTTTCCTTGACTCCTACTCCTACTACATGGAGGGGGGGGATCCTACTTTCGGTGGGAGTAGGACTCCCCAGGGCGCGCCATAGAGAGGGCCGGCCCCTCCCCTCCTCTCGTCCTTTATATACTGAGGCAAGGGGCACCCCATAGACACAACAATTGATCCCTTGGATTTCTTAGCCGTGTGCGGTGCCCCCCTCCACCATAATCCACCTCGATAATATCGTAGTGGTGCTTAGGCGAAGCCCTGCGTCGGTAGAACATCATCATCGTCACCACGCCGTCGTGCTGATGGAACTCTCCCTCAAAGCTCGGCTGGATCGGAGTTCGAGGGACGTCATCGAGTTGAACGTGTGCTGAACTCGGAGGTGCCGTGCGTTCGGTACTTGATCGGTCGGATCGTGAAGATGTACGACTACATCAACTGCGTTGTGCTAACGCTTCCACTTTCGGTCTACGAGGGTACGTGGACACACTCTCACCTCTCGTTGCTATGCATCACCATGATCCTGTGTGTGCGTAGGATTTTTTTTGAAATTACTAAGTTCCCCAACAGTGGCATCCGAGCCTGGTTTTATGTGTAGATGTTATATGCACGAGTAGAACACAAGTGAGTTGTGGGCCATACAAGTCATACTGCTTACCAACATGTCATACTTTGGTTCGGCGGTATTGTTGGATGAAGCGGCCCGGACCGACATTACGCGTACGCTTACGCGAGACTGGTTCTACCGACGTGCTTTGCACTTAGGTGGCTGGCGGGTGTCAGTTTCTCCAACTTTAGTTGAACCGAGTGTGGCTACGCCCGGTCCTTGAGAAGGTTAAAACATCACTAACTTGACAAAATATCGTTATGGTTTTGATGCGTAGGTAAGAACGGTTCTTGCTCAGCCACGTAAAACTTGCAACAATAAAGTAGAGGACGTCTAACTTGTTTTTGCAGGGCATGTTGTGATGTGATATGGTCAAGACGTGATGAGATATAAGTTGTTGTATGAGATGATCATGTTTGGTTGAAGTTATCGGCAACTGACAGAAGCCTTATGGTTGTCTCTTTATTGCATAAGATGCAAGCGCCAAATAATTGCTTTACTTTATCGCTATGCGATAGCAATAGTTGCAAGAGCAATAGTTGGCGAGACGACCATGTGATGACACATTGATATAGATCAAGATGATGGAGATCATGGTGTCATGCCGGTGACGATGGAGATCATGACGATGCTTTGGAGATGGAGATCAAAGGCACAAGATGATGATGGCCATATCATGTCACATATTTTGATTGCATGTGATGTTTATATTTTATACATCTTATTTTGCTTTGATTGACGATAGCATTATAAGATGATCTCTCACTAAATTTCAAGATAAAAGTGTTCTCCCTGAGTATGCACTGTTGCCAAAGTTCGTCGTGCCCAGACACCAGGTGATGATCGGGTGTGATAAGCTCTATGTCCATCTACAACGGGTGCAAGCCAGTTTTGCACACGCAGAATACTCGGGTTAAACTTGACGAGCCTAGCATATGCAGATATGGCCTCGGAACACTGAGACCGAAAGGTCGAGCGTGAATCATATAGTAGATATGATCAACATAGTGATGTTCACCATTGACAACTACTCCATTTCACGTGATGATCGGTTATGGTTTAGTTGATTTGGATCACGTGATCACTTAGATGATTAGAGGGATGTCTATCTAAGTGGGAGTTCTTAAAGTAATATGATCAATTGAACTTTAATTTATCATGAACTTAGTCCTGGTAGTATTTTGCATGTCTATGTTGTTGTAGATCAATAGCTTGCATTGTTGCTTCCCTATGTTTTTATATATGTTCCTAGAGAAAATTATGTTGAAAGATGATAGTAGCAATGATACGGACTAGGTCCGTGATCTGAGGTGTATCCTCATTGCTGCATAGAAGAATTATGTCCTTGATGCACCGTTAGGTGACAGACCTATTGCAGGAGCAGATGCAGACGTTATGAACATTTGGCTAGCTCAATATGATGACTACTTGATAGTTTAGTGCACCATGCTTAACGGCTTAGAATCGGGACTTCAAAGACGTTTTGAACGTCATGGACCATATGAGATGTTCTAGGAGTTGAAGTTAATATTTAAAGCAAATACCCGAGTAGAGAGATATGAAGTCTCCAACAAGTTCTATAGATAAAAGACGGAGGAGAATTGCTCAACTACTGAGCATGTGCTCAGATTGTCTGGGTACTACAATCGCTTGAATCAAGTGGGCGTTAATCTTCCAGATAAGATAGTGATTGACAGAGTTCTCTAGTCACCATCACCAAGTTACTAGAACTTCGTGATGAACTATAGTATGCAAGGGATGACAAAAACGATTCCCGAGCTCTTCGTGATGTTGAAACCGACGAAGGTAGAAATCAAGAAAGAGCATCAAGTGTTGATGATTGACAAGACCACTAGTTTCAAGTAAATGGCAAAGGTAAAGAAAGGGAAACTTCAAGTAGAATGGCAAGCAAGTTGTCGCTCCCGTGAAGAATCCCAAAGCTGGACCAAAGCCTGAAACTGAGTGCTTCTACTGCAAAGGAAATGGTCACTGGAAGCGTAAATGCCCTGAATATTTGGTGGATAAGAAGAATGGCAAAGTGAACTAGGGTATATTTGATATACAGGTTATTGATGTGTACCTTACTAGTGTTTATAGTATCCCCTGTGTATTTGATACTTGTTCGATTGCTAAAAATTAGTAACTTGAAACAGGAGTTACAGAATAAACAGAGACTAGTTGAGGGTGAAGTGACGATGTGTGTTGGAAGTGGTTCCAAGATTTATATGATCATCATCGCACACTCCCTATACTTTCAGGATTAGTGTTAAACCTAAATAAATGTTATTTGGCATTTGCGTTGAGCATGAATATGATTTGATCTTGTTTATTGCAATACGGTTATTCATTTAAAAGTCAGAGAATAATTGTTGTTCTGTTTACATGAATAAAACCTTCGATGGTCATACACCCAATGAAAATAGTTTGTTGGATCTCGATCGTAGTGGTACACATATTCATAATATTGATGCCAAAAGATGCAAATTTGATAATTATAGTGCAACATATTTATGGCACTGCCGTTTGGGTCATATCGGTGTAAAGCGCATGAAGAAACTCCATAAAGATGGATTTTTTGAATCATTTGATTATGAATCATTTGTTGCTTGCGAACCGTGCCTTATGGGCAAGATGGCTAAAACTCCGTTCTCCGGAACAATGGAACGAGCTAGTGACTTATTGGAAATAATACATACTGATGTATACGGTCCAATGAGTATTGATGCTCGTGGCGGGTATCGTTATTTTCTGACCTTCACAAGATGATTTGAGCAAATATGAGTATATCTACTTAATGAAACACAAGTCTGAAACATTTGAAAAGTTCGAAGAATTTCAGAGTGAAGTGGAGAATCATTGTAACAAGAAAATAAAGTTTCTACCATCTGAGTGTGGAGGAGAATATTTGAGTTATGAGTTTGGCCTTCATATAAAACAATGTGGAATAGTTTCATAGTTCACACCACCTGGAACACCACAACATTATGGTGTGTCCGAACATCGTAACCGCACTTTATTGGATATTGTGCGACCTATGATGTCTCTTATCGGTTTACCACTATCATTTTGGGGTTATGCATTAGAGACAGTAGCATTCACTTTAAATAGGGCACCATCGAAATCTGTTGAGACGACGGCTTATGAACAGTGGTTTGGCAAGAAACCAAAGTTATCGTTTCTTAAAGTTTGGGGCTGCGATGCTTATGTGAAAAAGTTTCAACCTGATAAGCTCGAACCTAAATCGGAGAAGTGCGTCTTCATAGAATACCCAAAGGAAACTGTTGGGTACACCTTCTATTACAGATCCGAAGGCAAGATATTCGTTGCTAAGATGGATCCTTTCTAGAAAAGGAGTTTCTCTCGAAAGAAGTGAGTGGGAGGAAAGTAGAACTTGATGAGGTAATTGTACCTTGTCCCTTATTGGAAAGTAGTTCAACACAAAAGATAGTTCCAGTGATTCCTACATCAATTAGTGAGGAAGTTAATGATGATGATCATGAAACTTCAGATCAAGTTGCTACCTGATACGTCTCCAACATATCTATAATTTTTGATTGTTCCATGATATTATTTTACCTGTTTTGGATGTTTATGGGCTTTATTTTATACATTATTATCATTTTTGGGACTAACCTACTAACCGGAGGCCCAGCCCGTATTGCTGTTTTTTTGCCTATTTCAGTATTTCGAAGAAAAGGAATATCAAATGGAGTCCAAACGGAATTAAACCTTTGGGAGCATGATTTTTGGAACGAACGTGATCCAGAGGACGTGGAGTGCAAGTCAAAAAACAACCGGAGCCTCCACGAGATAGGAGGGCGCCCCCCTGTAGGGCACGCCCCCTGTCTCGTGGGCCCCTCGGGCGTCCACCGACATACTTCTTCCTCTTATATAAGTCTACGTACCCCGAAAACATCCAGGAGCCACCTGAAGAAATATTTACGCCACCGTAACCTTTTGTATCCGTGAGATCCCATCTTGGAGCCGTCGTCGGCGTTCTGCCAGAGGGGGGATCCACCACGGAGGGCTTCTACATCAACATCCTTGCCCCTCCAATGAGTTGTGAGTAGTTTACCACAGACCTACGGGTCCATAGTTATTAGCTAGATGACTTCTTCTCTCTTTTTGGATCTCAATACAATGTTCTTCCCCTCTCTTGTGAAGAACTATCCGATGTAATCTCTTTTTGCAGTGTGTTTGTCAAGATCCGATGAATTGTGGGTTTATGATCAGATTTATCTATGGATAATAATTGAATCTTCTCTGAATTCTTTTATATGATTGAGTTATCTTTGCAAGTCTCTTCGAATTATCGGTTTGGTTTGGCCTACTAGATTGATCTTTCATGGGAGAAGTTCTTAGCTTTGGGGTCAATCTTGCGGTGTTCTTACCCAGTGACAGAAAGAGTTGCAAGACACGTATTGTATTGTTGCCATCGAGGATAAAAAGATGGGGTTTATATCATATTGCTTGAGTTTATCCCTCTACATCATGTCATCTTGCTTAATGCGTTACTCTGTTCTTATGAACTTAATACTCTAGATGCATGCTGGATAGCGGTCGATGTGTGGAGTAATAGTAGTAGATGCAGGCAGGAGTCGGTCTACTTGTTGCGGACGTGATGCCTATATACATGATCATGCCTAGATAACGTCATAATTATTCACTTTTCTATCAATTGCTTGACAGTAATTTGTTCACCCACCGTAATACTTATGCTCTCGATAGAAGCCTCTAGTGAAACCTATGCCCCCCGGGTCTATCTCTTATCATATTTGCTTTCAATCTACTTTTATTTGCATCTTTATTTTCTGCATCTATATTATAAAATACCAAAAATATATTTATCTTATCATACTATCTCTATCAGATCTCACTTTCGCAAGTGGCCGTGAAGGGATTGAGAACCCCTTTATCGCGTTGGTTGCAAGTTCTTTGTTTGTTTGTGTAGGTTCGTGGGACTTGTTGAGAAGCCTCCTACTGGATTGATACCTTGGTTCTCAAAAACTGAGGGAAATACTTACGCTACTGTGCTGCATCACCCTCTCCTCTTCAAGGAAAACCAACGCAAGCTCAAGACGTAGAAAGAAGGATTTCTGGCGCCGTTGCCGGGGAGGTCTTTGCTCAAGTCAAGACATACCAAGTACCCATCACAAACTCATCTCCCTCGCATTTACATTATTTGCCATTTGCCTCTCGTTTTCCTCTCCCCCACCTCACCCTTGCCGTTTTATTCGCCCTCTCTTTCCCAATCTCATCTCTTTTGCTTGTCTTTTTGTTTGCTCATGTCTCCATATGCCTTCTATGTGCTTGCATCTTTGCTTGCTAAAAATCTATTGATATGGATCCACTTAAAGTGTTCTACTTGGATCATCTTCGATCCTTATGCGCTCGTGCTGAAACCCCAACTAGCCTAGTTGATGGGAAATCTTTAGATGAGCATGCTCATTTTGTGCATCATCGTTTGTCTGAAAAAGGGAAGGTATTATGGTTTCATATAAACAGTTTGCTATGCTATGCTTGGAATCTTTGTGAAATTTGTGATTTTTCTTGTTGCTCTAAGAACCCTAAAAAACACCTTCTCTACCTATGTGAGTTCAATGATAATGAAATTTTATCTTCTTATGCAAAGGGTGTTTATAGTTACTATGATATCGAACAAATTGAAGAATTTGTCGTTTTTAAGGGTGCTCATGAAGTTTCTTCTTTGATTGAAAAGTATGATTTTACTCTTAACAAGTCTGAAAATTCTGTCATACTTAAATATTGCAATGAAAACTTTGCTCATAATGTCCATGTCCAAGATTTTATTGAAAGAATGACCCTTGCTTTGGAAGAAAATAATGATATGCATGAATCTATAGATTATGATGATTCCGATGATTTGGTTGAAATATACCTTGACGAACATGATGCTTGCTATTCTTGTGGCCATGATGCCAATATTTATGAAGACGAATTTGCTATAGTTCCTTATGTTAAACATGAGATCGTTGCTATTGCACCCATACTTAGTAGTTCCTTCAATGAAAAGCATGATTGCAATGATGTTACTATAAAGTCTCTTGATGTCAATTGTGCTAATAATATGCAAAACCCTAAGCTTGGGGATGCTAGTTTTGCTATGTCTACTACTTGTTGCAATGATCATGATTGGGGTGATTCTTCTTATGATCGTGAAAATTTATTCAAGCCCCATGATGAATATGAGATTGATAATAATGTTTGCGATAATATTGAATGTGGGTTTGTAAGAGTGTCAACTTTAGATCCCACATATTTGGATAATGTTTAATCTTATGAAGTTTTTGATAAAAGTGGGTTTGGAGAGGTCATGACTTTAGTTAACGTTAATCCCACTATTTTGGAAGAGTGACAACTTTGCATGCATGTGGATTGTGTTGAGAATATGTTATGTGATAGCTATTTTGTTGAATTTTCTTATGATCCCGCATGTAATTATTATGAGAGAGGAAAATATGGTTGTAGAAATTTTCATGTTACTAAGTTACCTCTCGTTATGTTGAAATTGCTATTGTTTCTTTCCGCTTCCTTGCATATGCTAGTTTTTGCTTGCTATGATAATTTGTTTTCCTATAAGATGCCTATGCATAGGAAGTATGTTAGACTTAGATGTGTTTGTCACATGTTTCATGATGCTCTCTTTGCGCTTCAACTCTTGTCTCTCATGTGAGCATCATTGATATCTCAATGCCTAGCTAGAGGCGTTAAACGATAGCGCTAGTTGGGAGGCAACCCAATTTTCTTTGTGTTCTTTGTTTTTGTTCCTGTTTAGTGTTAAATTTTGTTTCTACTTTCTGTTTATATGTGTTTTCATGTTTTATTTAGTGTTTGTGCCAAGTAGAACCTATAGGATAACCTATGATGATAGTTGATTTGATTCTGCTGAAAAACAGAAACTTTGCGCTCACGAGAAAAACTTCAATAAATCACAGGAACGAGATTTTTCGTTGATTCTTTTTTCTGCTGTTCAATAAACAAATTGGTTAGGACTTCCTATTTTGGTAGGATTTTTATAGTTCCAGAAGTTTGTGTTAGTTACAGATTGCTACAGACTGTTCTGTTTTTGACAGATTCTGTTTTTCGTGTGTTGTTTGCTTATTTTGATGCATCTATGGCTAGTAAAATAGTTTATGAACCATAGAGAACTTGGAATATAGTAGGTTTAACACCAATATAAATAAAGAATGAGTTCATTACAGTACCTTATGTGGTGGTTTTGTTTTCTTTCACTAACGGAGCTTATAAGATTTCCTGTTGAGTTTTGTGTTGTGAAGTTTTCAAGTTTTGGGTAAAGCTTTTATGGACTATGGAATAAAGAGTGGCAAGAGCCTAAGCTTGGGGATTCCCAAGGCACCCCAAGATATTCAAGGATAGCCAAAAGTCTAAGCTTGGGGATGCCCCCGGAAGGCATCCCCTCTTTCGTCTTCGTTCATTGGTAACTTTACTTGGAGCTATATTTTTATTCACCACATGATATGTGTTTTGCTGGGAGCATCGTGTATTATATTGGTCTTTGCTTGTTAGTTTACCACAATCATCCTTGCTGTAACACACCTTTTTGGAGAATCCTATTTGCTTAGGATTTGATAGAATACTCTATGTGCTTCACTTATATCTTTTGAGCTTGATAGTTTTTGCTCTAGTACTTCACTTATATCTTTTAGAGCACGGTGGTAGATTAATTTTGAAGAAATTTCTAGTCTCTCCTGCTTCGCTTATATTATTTTGAGAGTCTTTTATAACAGCATGGTATTTTCTATGGTCATAACATTGGTCCTAGAATGATGAACATCCAAGTTGGGTATTAATAAAAACTATCATAGAAAGTGAATTGGATGCTATGATCAATTTGATGCTTGATAATTGTTTTGAGATATGGAGGTAGTGATATTAAAGTCATGCTAGTTGGGTGATTATGAATTTAAAGAATACTTGTGTTGAAGTTTGTGATTCCCGTAGCATGCACGTATGGTGAACCGCTTTGTGATGAAGTTGGAGCACAATTTTATTTATTGAGTGTCTTCCTTATGAGTGGCAGTCGGGGACGAGCGATGGTCTTTTCCTACCAATCTATCCCACTAGGAGCATGCGCGTAGTGCTTTGGTTTTTGATGACTTCTAAATTTTTGCAACAAGTATATGAGTTCTTTTGACTAATGTTGAGTCCATGGATTATACGCACCCTTTCACCCTTCCATTATTGCTATCCTCTCTTGTAACGTGCAACCTTCACCGGTGCCATACACCCACCATATACCTTCCTCCAAACAGCCACCATACCTACCTATTATGGCATTTCTATAGCCATTCCGAGATATATTGCCATGCAACTTTCCATCGTTCCGTTCATATGACACGCATTACTTTTGTCATATTGCTCTTTGCATGATCATCTAGTTGACATTGTATTTGTGGCAAGGCCACCTTCATAATCTTCATACATGTCACTCTTGATTCATTGCATATTCCGGTACACCGCCGGAGGCATTCATATAGAGTCATACCTTGTTCTAGTTTTGAGTTGTAAATCCATAAAAGTGTGATGATCTTCATTATTAGAGCATTGTCCTAGCGTGGAAAGGATGATGAAGACTATGATTCCCCCACAAGTCGGGATGAGACTTCGGACTTTACAAAAAGAAAAAAAAAGAAAAAAAGAGAAAGGCCAAAAAAAAGGGGAAGGCCAAAGGAAAAAAAGGAAAAAAAGAAAAGGAAAAAAAGAAAAAGGAAAAAAAATAAAATGAGAGAAAAAGAGAGAAGGGACAATGCTACTATCTCTTTTTCCACACTTGTGCTTCAAAATAGCACCATGATCTTCATGATAGAGAGTCTCATATTTTGTCACTTTCATATACTAGTGGGAATTTTTCATTATAGAACTTGGCTTGTATATTCCAATGATGGGCTTTCTCAAAATGCCCTAGGTCTTCGTGAGCAAGCAAGTTGGATGCACACCCACTAGTTTTCTTTTGTTGAGCTTTCATATATTTATAGCCCTAGTGCATCAGTTGCATGGCAATCCCTACTCACTCACATTGATATCTATTAATGGGCATCTCCATAGCCCGTTGATACGCCTAGTTGATGTGAGACTATCTTCTCCTTTTTTGTCTTCTCCACAACCACCATTCTATTCCACATATAGTGCTATGTCCATGGCTCACGCTCATGTATTGCGTGAATGTTGAAAGAGTTTGAGATTATTAAAGTATGAAACAATTGCTTGACTTGTCATCGGGGTTGTGCATGATTAAATACTTTGCGTGATGAAGATAGAGCAACAGCCAAACTATATGATTTTGTAGGGATAACTTTCTTTGGCCATATTATTTTGAGAAGACATGATTACTTTGCTTAGTATGCTTGAAGTATTACTATTACTTTTGTCAATATGAACTTTTATTTTGTATTATTTGGATCTGAACATTCATTCCACAATAAAGAAAATTACATTGAGAATTATGCTAGGTAGCATTCCACATCAAAAATTTCTTTTTTATCATTTACCTACTCGAGGACGAGCAGGAATTAATCTTGGGGATGCTTGATACGTCTCCAACGTATCTATAATTTTTGATTGTTCCACGCTATTATTTTACCTGTTTCAGATGTTTATGGGCTTTATTTTATACATTATTATCATTTTTGGGACTAACCTACTAACCGGAGGCCCAGCCCGTATTGCTGTTTTTTTTGCCTATTTCAGTATTTCGAAGAAAAGGAATATCAAACGGAGTCCAAACGGAATGAAACCTTCGGGCGCGTGATTTTTGGAACGAACATGATCCAGAGGACGTGGAGTGCAAGTCAAGAAACAACCGGAGCCTCCACAAGATAGGAGGGCGCCCCCCTGTCTCGTGGGCCCCTCAGGCGTCCACCGACGTACTTCTTCCTCCTATATAAGTCTATGTACCCCGAAAACATCCAGGAGCCACCTGAAGAAATATTTCCGCCACCGTAACCTTCTGTATCCGCGAGATCCCATCTTGGAGCCATTGCCGGCGTTCTGCCGGATGGGGGATCCACCATGGAAGGCTTCTACATCAACATCCTTGTCCCTCCAATGAGTTGTGAGTAGTTTACCACAGACCTACGGGTCCATAGTTATTAGCTAGATGGCTTCTTCTCTCTTTTTGGATCTCAATACAATGTTCTTCCCCTCTCTTGTGAACAACTATCCGATGTAATCTATTTTTGCGGTGTGTTTATCAAGATCTGATGAATTGTGGGTTTATGATCAGATTTATCTATGGATAATAATTGTATCTTCCCCGAATTCTTATATGATTGAGTTATATTTGCAAGTCTCTTCGAATTATCGGTTTGGTTTGGCCTACTAGATTGATCTTTCTTGCCATGGGAGAAGTGCTTAGCTTTGGGTTCAATCTTGCGGTGTTATTACCCGGTGACAGAAAGGGTTGCAAGACACGTATTGTATTGTTGCCATCGAGGATAACAAGATGGGGTTTATATCATATTGCTTGAGTTTATCCCTCTACATCATGTCATCTTGCTTAATGCGTTACTTTGTTCTTATGAACTTAATACTCTAGATGCATGCTAGATAGCAGTCGATGTGTGGAGTAATAGTAGTAGATGCAGGCAGGAGTCGGTCTACTTGTTGCAGACGTGATGCCTATATACATGATCTTGCCTAGATAACGTCATAATTATTCGCTTTTCTATCAATTGCTTGACAATAATTTGTTCACCCATCGTAATACTTATGCTCTCGAGAGAAGCCTCTAGTGAAATCTATGGCCCCCTGGTCTATCTCTTATCATATTTGCTTTCAATCTACTTTTATTTGCACCTTTATTTTTTGCATCTATATTATAAAATATCAAAAATATATTTATCTTATCATACTATCTCTATGAGATCTCACTTTCGCAAGTGGCCGTGAAGGGATTGACAACCCCTTTATCGCGCTGGTTGCGAGTTCTTTGTTTGTTTGTGTACGTTCGTGGGACTTGTTGAGAAGCCTCCTACTAGATTGATACCTTGGTTCTCAAAAACTGAGGGAAATACTTACGCTACTGTGATGCATCACCCTCTCCTCTTCGAGGAATACCAATGCAAGCTCAAGACGTAGCACTACCGAACCTCGTAGGTCTTCCAGAATAAGATCCGCACTAGAGTGGTACGACAATCCTGTTCTGGATGTCATGTTACTAGACCATCATGAACCTACGAACTATGAGGAAGCGATGATGAGCCCAGATTCCGCAAAATGGCTTGAGGACATGAAATCTGAGATTGGATCCATGTATGAGAACAAAGTGTGGACTTTGGTTGTCTTGCCCGATGATCGGCAAGCCATAGAAAATAAATGGATCTTCAAGAAGAAGACGAACGCTGATAGTAGTGTTACTATCTACAAAGCTCGACTTGTCGCAAAAAGTTTTTCGACAAGTTCAAGGTGTTGAATACGATGAGATTTTCTCACTCATATCGATGCTTAAGTCTGTCCGAATCATGTTAGCAATTGCTACATTTTATGAAATCTGGCAGATGGATGTCAAAACTGCATTCCTTAATGGATTTTTTGAAGAAGAGTTGTATATGATGCAACCAGAAGGTTTTGTCAATCCTAAAGGTGCTAACAAAGTGTGCAAGCTCCAGTAATCCATCAATGGACTGGTGCAAGCATCTCGGAGTTGGAATATACACTTTGATGAGTTGATCAAAGCATATGGTTTTATGGAGACTTTTGGAAAGGCCTGTATTTACAAGAAAGTGAGTGGGAGCACTACAGCCTTTCTGATAAGTATATGTGAATGACATATTGTTGATCGGAAATGATGTACAATTTTCTGGAAAGCATAAAGGAGTGTTTGAAAGGAGTTTTTCAAAGAAAGACCTCAGTAAAGCTACTTACATATTGAGCATCAAGATCTATTGAGATAGATCAAGACGCTTGATAAGATTTTCAATTAGTACATACCTTGACAAGATTTTGAAGTAGTTCAAAATGGAACAGTCAAAGAAAGAGTTCTTGCCTGTGATGCAAAGGTGTGAAGTTGAGTAAGACCCAAAAACCCGACCATGGCAGAAAATAGAAAGAGAATGAAAAGTCATTCCCTATGCCTCAGTCATAGGTTCTATAAAGTATGCTATGTTGTGTACCAGACCTATTGTATACCTTGCTCTGAGTTTGGCAAAGGAATACAATTTTGATCTAAGAGTAGATCACCGGACATCGGTTAAGAATATCCTTAGTGAGGACTAAGGAGATGTTTCTCGATTATGGAGGTGATAAAAAGAGTTCATCGTAAAGAGTTACATCGATGCAAAGCTTTTACACCGATCCAGATGACTCTAAGTCTCAATCTAGATACATATTGAAAGTGGGAGCAATTAGCTAGAGTAGCTCCGTGCAGAGCATTGTAGATATAGAATATTTGCAAAATACATACGACTTTGAATGTGACAGACCCGTTGACTAAACTTATCTCACGAGCAAAACATGATCATAACTTAGTACTCTTTGGGTGTTAATCACATAGCGATGTGAACTAGATTATTGACTCTAGTAAACCCTTCGGGTGTTGGTCACATGACAACGTGAACTATGGGTGTTAATCACATACATATGTGAATATTGGTGTTGAATCACATGATGATGTGAACTAGATTATTGACTCTAGTGCAAGTGGGAGACTGAAGGAAATATGCCCTAGAGGCAATAATAAAGTTATTATTTATTTCCTTATTTCATGATAAATGTTTATTATTCATGCTAGAATTGTATTAACTGGAAACATGATGCATGTCTGAATACATAGACAAACTGAGTGTCACTAGTATGCCTCTACTTGACTAGCTCATTAAACAAAGATTGTTATGTTTCCTAGCCACCCTGCTGCATTGTCTTCATCTCTCCCTCTTTGTATAAATATTTCACATTTCGGATGCAAGTTTGAAAGATTGCCCTGCTTTTTATTTTTCTACACAAAAGAGCCCCCCTCCTAATTCACTAATTTGTAGGAAGGTACTGAACTTTTGGATTTGAAAAAAGTTTCAGAAGATATATCTAATGTAGATGGTGATTGGATCCCTTGAGATATGTTGGATATTGTGTAAAATTAAATTACAGATGATGTCACGGTGGGTTACCACAATCACAGGATATGACGTCATGGCGGGTTATGAGATCTCGTTCAAATGAAGACAGAAGAATTTTTTGTAAGTGGTGAAGATTGACATGAACAAATTCAAATCAATCTGGAGCCTAATGTTGGGGATATAACTATTAGGTATGACCCGCCCAGGAGGGGCCGGATTATACCTATGGCAGTTCATCAATATGAAGCCCACGAGGATATTGGAGATGGCGGTTCATGGGGCGAAGGCCCAAGAGCAACTTAAGGCCCATAGGCCATAGGGTAAACCGCCATATGTGTATGACTTATATTGTAAGGCAAGTATATTTAGTCACCGAGTCAGAACGTTGTCTATGAGCCGGCCGGGACTCCATAAGCCGCTGGGTGTCAACCTATGTATATAAAGGGACGACCCGTCGACAGTTCAGGGCAAGAAACAAGAGATCGAAAGCTAGGTCAAGCGTATTAGCTCACTGGTTATCAAGACATAAGCAATACCACCTCAAACTGGATTAGGCCTTTACCTTCACCGCAAGGAGCCGAACCAGTATAAACTCCTATGTCCTTTGTCCCGTTTAACCCCTTTTAAGCAAACCTAGTTGGGATGGCTCCACGACTAATTCCTTACACTAGGACATCTACTATGACTATTCCATGACACTCTGCTTAAAGTCATCATGATGAAGTCGACATCCTTTCTTCAGGATCTCCATCGTACTTACGATAAGATTAGGGGGAAACTTAGGAAGGACGGAGCTCAACACAAGTTAGGTACCTGGGGGCTATCTCAGTGAACAAGGCCTGGAGGCATCTCTCGAGTTTGAGGATTTTAATAACATCATTGAGAGCAAAGTACGAAGGAGCAAAATAGAAGTTTCAAGTGGATAGGCAATCATTCTTTGCCTGAAACAAAGTGTAAAAGGGGTTCAGAGCAACGGGAATAAGTATTGTGTCTGATACTAGAATTGTTGAGCTCTCGGAAGGTGGCTCGTGAATTACATATAAAGCCAAGCATGAGGAATAACCTTGGGAACAGGGATGTACAAAAGAGTCAGGTTTCAACCTGTGGAACTGTGGGTTATGGGCCCACCATGTGGTTAAAAGTAGGGAGGGCGATGTCATCTTGCACAAACATGATAGCAAGGTATGTCAGAGAATAGCCTGATAGTTATGTCAGCAACAACGTTGGTGTCGGTGTCAAAACCGGTGGATCTCGGGTAGGGGGTCCCGAATTGTGCGTCTAAGGCTAATGGTAACAGGAGACTGGGGACACGATGTTTACCCAGGTTCAGGCCCTCTCGATGGAGGTAATACCCTACTTCCTGCTTGATTTATCTTGATGATATGAGTATTACAAGAGTTGATCTACCACGAGATTGTAGAGGCTAAACCCTAGGAGCTAGCCTATAATTATGATTGTTGTTCTCCTACGGACTAAACCCTCCAGTTTATATAGACACTGGAGGGGGCTAGGGTTACACAGAGTCGGTTACAGAGAAGGAGATCTAACATCCGAATCGCCAAGCTTGCCTTCCACGCAAAGGAGAGTCCCATCCGGAAACGGGACGAAGTCTTCAATCTTGTATCTTCATAGTCCAACCGTCCGGCCAAAGTATATAGTCCGGCTGTCTGGATACCCCTAATCCAGGACTCCCTCAGTAGCCCCTGAACCAGGCTTCAATGACGATGAGTCCGGCGCGCAGATTATCTTCGGCATTGCAAGGTGGGTTCCATCTCCAAGTACTCCAACATGAAATTCCGAACACAAGGATTGTGTCCGGCTCTGCAAGACAAATTTCACATACCACCGTAGAGAGAACAATATTCCACAAATCTAATCCGTTGACAATCGCGACATCACACCATGGCCAAGTCATTATTCGAGCCGTTTTCTCACAGCCAGCCACCGCACATATTGCAAGGCGGTTTCCTCGGCATGTCTTGTCAAAGTAGAGATCGTGTCCCCTTATCACGGGATTCTCATTAATACGGGTACGGATAACCCAACCGAGTCATTTAATGTGGCGCTTGGAAAATAAGTGATTTTAACAGGAAAGTGGGGAGGCACACAGTTTTCGCCGCCTCTATAAAGGGACATGGATCCCCCATTCTTACCCACACCTTCTTCCTCCTTTGCTCATCCATTCTCGCACTCTCGAGCTCCAACGCCCAAGTTCTCACCTTCTCCGCAGAACCATTCGTAGTATGTCCGGAGCGGGAGGCAAGTGGATGGCCTCCTCCATCATGGAGGAGGACATTACCAAGCTTCGGGCGGCCGGGTACCTGGCCGAAAACATCGCGCACAGGCTTCCAACAGAGGGACGGATCACCCCCACTCCAAAGTCTCGGGAGAGAGTAGTGTTCCTTTCTCATTTTGTCCGCGGACTAGGATTTCCACTTCACCCCTTTGTCCGCGGGCTCATGTATTACTATGGTTTAGATTTCCATGATCTAGCCCCAAATTTCATCCTCAACATCTCGGTGTTTATCGTCGTGTGTGAGGCCTTCCTTCGCGTCAAGCACCACTTTGGCCTGTGGCTGCAAATCTTCTGCATGAAGCCGAAGATCGTGAGCGGCCAGCAGGCGGAGTGCGGAGGCGCCATGGTGGGCAGGATGCCCAATGTTACATGGCTTGACGGCTCCTTCGTGGAGACCATGAAAGGGTGGCAATCGGGGTGGTTTTATATTACCGAGCCGCGCGACGCCAACTGGGCGGCAGCCCCCGCATTCTGATCCAGAATCCCCATGCGGCTCACCTCCTGGGAGAAGAAGGGCCTGGCCTGGGGCATACCTGCCGAGCTGACCGGACTGCAGAACTGCATCAAAAACATGATAGAGAAGAAGATCAAACTCGTCAATGTGGTCCAGGTCATGCTCATCCGCCGGATCCTCCCGTGTCAAAGACGGGCGTTCAATATGTGAGAGTTCGATCCGGCCGAACACCAGATGCTGCGAGAGCTCTTAGACATGATGCATAAGGATGTCTGGAAGGTGTTGTTCAAGACCGGCGAAGTTCCTCCTCCCACTTCCGAGGACCGCGAACTCAGCACCGCGTGACTGCCAATCCGGTAAGTTCTCTAAACATCACAAGATGTACCTTTCCCAACATATTCGTGGGAGGATTTTGAGTCACCATGCTTATCCAAACAGGATTACGTGTCGACGGAGGAATGGATCGACTGTCCGGCTCCGCTGCCGGAAGATCCAACAACCGCACTCTTGACGGAGATGCTGGTTCCGACGCCTTACAAGGTGCCGAGAAGAAGGCCGAAAAGAAGGCCACAGGGACTAGGAAGGGTCTCCGGCGCAAGGTTGCGCCAGACGCCTCGTCCAAAGACGACGAGGCACGCTCCTCCCACGAAGGGGAGGAGAAGAAGAGGAAGAAGGCCGCCCCATACGGGGAGGCTGAAGGGTCCAAGAAAGCGGCCGCATGGACCAGGAAGGGTCTCCGGTGCAAGGTCGTAATAGACTCGGCGTCCGAGGACGGCGAGGCAGATTCCTCCCACGGAGACGGGGGGGGGGGGGAAACATGAAGACATTCCCCGTCCCCGCATTGGGGAGGAGAAGAAAAGAAAAGCTGCCCCACAGGGGGAGGCCAGGACGCCGAAGAAGGGAAAGGGGCCCCTTCTGGATCACTCCACTACGGCCGCCTACAACGAGGAGGAGTGGCTGCCCAAGGGCAAGCCCCTGGCGAGATCGTAAGTATCCGCACTCTATAATATTTTTCGTGCGACTTAACTTCATAGTTTGTAATAACGCCGAACACGTATATGCAGTACGACCGGGTCCCATCTTGGGGTATCTTCTTCGGATGGGTCCTTGAGTGAATCGAAGATGAATAGCGATTCACTCCTGACGGCCACCTCCCCACGGCGTGCGGACGACACCGAGGTTTTGTCCCAAAGGATACCAGGGCAAGGGACGATAGTTCTAGAGACGCCCCAGGGTGAAATCCCAGATGTTGGGTACATGGGGGGCAAGGTCCCCATGGATTATACAGACAGGAGCCACATCAAGTTTGGCTCCCAGCCGGTTACCGTGCCGGAGCCTCCAAAGGTTCCAGATTCAAGTAGGCAGCCCCTCACTAAGGAGGGCGAGCCAGTCGTGCCGATAACCTCCATCTAGCCGGAGGCATCGGATAATTTGCTGGAAGTGCTTCGCGGCGCTTCCATTAACGAAGAGCACCATACTCTTATGAGTACGGTGATTGAGAAAGTTTGGTCCGCCAAAAGCGGATTGACCGAAACCTGCACCAGCCTCCTAACATGCTTTGAGGTAAGTAATGAAAAGTGTGAGAAAATATCACCCAATAGACAGTAGCCCCTGATACTCTGTTTGGTGTTCGGAAAGAAAAGCCAAACGGAGGGTCAATATGTAATCCGCAGGAGTGTAACAATGAATGTCTACGTGAATAAGCAGGCATTGCTGCTGGCCGCTGCGGCCCGTACGGCGGAGGTCGATGGACTCAAGCGGGACCTGAAGCCGGCCGAAGAAGAGCTCAGCCTCATGAAGAGGCAGCTCGAAGAGAACAAAGGTAAGAGATACCCCGTTCGTGTGTCATCTAGAGGGGAAAATAGGTGATGCTAACAAAAAGCATCATGATTTTTAATAGGGGCCACGACCGAAGTGGCGGCCCTGAAGAAAGCGCTATCCGAGGCCGAAGACAAGGCGGCCATGGAGTGCACCGAGCGTGAAAAAGCAAGATGCCCGAGTGGGAGAGGTACGGCAAGAGCTCCAGGAGTTCAGCAAGAGGTTCGAGTCCTTGGAGCATGACTTCAATACGCAAGAGTCCGAGCTTGCCAAGGCCCTCCAGAGCGCGAAAGACGCCAAGGCTGAAGCCCAAAAGGCCCTCCAGGAAATCCAGGCGGCCAAGAAGATAGCGGCGGGTAAGGCATTCATTATGCAGAGCAAGCTTGTGGAGGAGGCATTTCTTTTACTTAACCGAATTCGGAGCTCTCCTGGGCATTTGCAAATCTGCCATGCAGCATATCGGATGTCACAGAGTTCTACCATGCCAAAGAAGGGAGCTCAATGGAGAAGTTGTTCTGGTCCCAGTATGCCGGAGCCGAACACCCGATGCCTTTGAGTGACCAACTAAAGCAATTGGTCGAACTCCACAGGGCAGCCGAACTGGCCATGAAGGGCCTCATAGTCCGGATGTGGCCTGGTGAGCCCCTGCCTGACAGCTACTTTGGCCTTATAAAGCGGGTGGTAAATGCCTGTCCGTGTCTTGAAGTTATCAAGCAATCCGTCTGTATTGAGGGTGCCCGCCGAGCCTTTGCCCGTGCGAAGATGCATTGGGCCAAACTGGATGCAGAGAAGCTGGTGAAGGAAGGACCGCCAGAGGGTAAGGCGCATCGCTACCCCGAGAAATATTATGATGGTGTTATGAAAGGCGCTCGCCTCGTGGCTGATGAATGTACCAAGTACATAATCTCTGAGTGAATGTACTCATGTCGTTTCTGTAAGATGAAAACGAGTTAGTTTGCGCTTATATGACGCTTTGTTGATTTAAAAATATTACCTTTTGTACGGCCGTTTAGAAAATTCTGAAAGTAGGCCAGTCGTCGGCTTCTGCCCCCGTGTAACTAGTACTGGGGTGTTCGTGGAAAACCCAAACACTCTTTATCCAAATTTTTGGTACTTTAAGGAGGTGTTCAGCGCAGCGAACAAGGTAATTGGACTATGCGGCTTTATAACTCTCACTTAGCCATAGAAGTCTATAATTTTAAATTTTGGCGAAGCCCCTAGTATTCAGAAAGCCTAATTGGGGCGCTATACACGCCTAAATTGGACAAGGCCGATTCCTCGCCTGAAGCGGAAAAAAATCTTTAAGGATTTTAGACCTCTCGAACAGCGACCAACTCTCGCCGCATCATGACAGTTAGTTTTCGGCTTTCTCTACTGAGGTGCTTGTCCGGAAGAACCGGGACACAATCGCAGTAGTTCTCCCTGCGCTACCTTAGCCGATATAACGGAACGTAAGGTACCAAAACAAGGGAGCCGGGCTAACCCAACTATTGAACCAAGACATGATTAGGAGCTGATGCATATAATGCTATAAGTTCGGGGTGCCGCACTGTCGAAAGTGTTCAGACTTTTCTTGCCATATTATGGGGCGCAATAGGAAGCCCCTGGCAGACTAAACGTACCAAAGTGTACGGATGCAATATTAAATAAACATTCCATGAAGATAGAAATAACAAGCTAACGTTGTATATTGTTTCCCGATGTTATTTAAATAATACGTCGAAGCGTATGTGTACAACTAATGCGTTTAAGCAAAAATAGGATTATTTGACATGTCCCATCCAAGGGAGGGCCGCATGTGGGTATGTAAAACAGGTATAACGATCGTTAATCAGAGACCACCTGGGTATTCCCTTGAGCACGATGCCTCTTGCCTCCTTGGTTTTCCCTCATGTGATGAGTCCGATGATCAGGCTCTCTGAAGGGGCTGCCCGAAAGTGGGGTCCTGAAAGAAAAGGAAAGTTACAAAGGCATGTGGGCCTCGTGGCGGTTGAACCGCACTGTGGATCGCCTCGTCATCGCGCCTCCGCCTATGCCCATGGTATTTTGAGTGCGTAATTGTGTACACAGCGGCACGAATGCCGCCTGAACGGGGCTGGGGCAGAAGCTGGATTGCTAATCATGCTCTTGGCGTGCCTGGCGGTCCTGTTGCGGGGTGCTCCGGACTCTCTTAGCGGTGTTCGGGGTTGTCATCGCTGAATTGGCGGTCTGCCGAAGAAGGCTTTGTACTTCTGCCGCGAGGGCCGCAGTGTGCTCTTCCATACGGAGAGAGCGGTCTGTGTTTCCATTGACTGTTATAACCCCGCGAGGTCCTGGCATCTTGAGCTTCAGGTATGCATAGTGTGGTACCGCATTGAATCAAGCGAACGTGGTTCGTCCAAGTAGTGCATGATAGGCACTACGGAAAGGGACGATATCAAAGATTAACTCCTCGCTGCGGAAGTTATCCGGAGATCCGAAGACCACTTCCAGTGTTATTGAGCCCGTACAACGGGCCTCTACCCCTGGAATACACCTTTAAAGGTGGTTTTGGTGGGTTTGATCCTTAAGGGATCGATGCCCATTTTGCGCATCGTGTTCTGATAAAGCAGGTTCAGGCTACTACCACCGTCCATAAGGACTCGCATGAGGTGGAATCCGTCAATGATTGGGTTAAGGACCAATGCGGCTGAACCGCCATGACGTATGCTGGTAGGGTGGTGCCTACGATCGAAAGTGATCGGACAGGATGACCATGGGTTGAACTTTGGGGCGACTGGCTCCATCGCATAGACGTCCCTTAGTGCACGCTTTCGTTCCCGCTTGGGAATGTGGGTGGCATAGATCATGTTTACCGTTTTCACCTGGGGAGGAAATTTCTTTTGTCCCCCAGTGTTCGGACGCTGGGGCTCCTCGTCATCATCGCTGTGCACCTTGTCCTTGTCTTCGGTATTTAGCTTGCCGGCCTGTTTGAACACCCAGCAATCTCTATTAGTGTGGTTGGCTGGCTTAACAGGGGTGCCGTGAATTTGGCACGAGCGGTCGAGTATGCGGTCCAGACAGGACAATCCCGGGTTGTTCCTTTTGAACGGCTTTTTCCGCTGACCGGATTTTGAGCCACGGAATCCGGTGTTGACTGCCGTGTCTTCGGCATTGTCGCCATTGTTGTGACGCTTATGTATGTTGCATTGTGGCTTACCGTTACTGTCGCGGACGTATGATGTTCCGGAATTTCTTGACGTGGTGCTACTACGAGCCAGCCAGCTGTCCTCGCCCATGCAAAAGCGGGTCATGAGTGTCGTGAGGGCTGCCATGGACTTCGGTTTTTCTTGACCGAGGTGTCGGGCGAGCCACTCGTCGCGGATATTATGCTTAAAGGCCGCCAGGGCTTCGTCATCCGGACAGTCGAAAATTTGGTTCTTTTTAGTTAGGAACCAAGTCCAGAATTTCCTGGCTGACTCTCCGGGCTGTTGGGTAATGTGACTTAATTCATCAACATCTGGTGGTCGCATGTAGGTTCCTTGGAAGTTGTCGAGGAACGCGTCCTCCAGGTTTAAGGGGAAGATACTTGATGGCGTGTAGGTCATCACCATGGGCCATGTGAATGTGGAGAAGGAAGTCTTCGATCCACACTGCAGGGTCTATTGTGCCATTGTATGATTCAATGTTTACGGGTTTAAACCCTTCTGGGAATTCGTGATCCATTACTTCATCAGTGAAGCAGAGGGGGTGTGCGGCACCTCTGTGCTGGCTATGTCGCTACGCAGTGCGACTAAGTCTGGCCAGTTATGTTCGGCCCGGCTGGACTTGTTGTAAGCGTATCCGGCATGACGGTCATTGTCATGTGTTGGGGCGTGCCCCCATGATCCGTAGATCGATCTTCGCTGTCTTGTTTTGTTTTCCAATATCTCTCGCAGGTCCTGCGTGTTGCCCCGGGCCGTAGTGAATTGGCGTGGGGGTGCGGGCTGGTATTCGGGATGATACACCGTTTTATCTCGGCCACGAGGTGGCCGGTCAGCCTCGTCCTGTGCTGGAAGTGTATGCTCTATGGCCTCCTCCTCGAATTGAGGTAGCAACTTGTGCTTTGGGTAACCTTTGGTGGGGCGCTCGAGTCCGTATTCCTCGGCCGCCAGGACCTCGGTCCATCTTTCTCTGAGCAGATCTTGATCAGCTTGGAGCTGCTGCTGCTTCTTTTTCAGGCTTCTAGCAGTGGCTATAAGCTGGCGCTTGAAGCGCTCCTGCTCTATGGGATCCTCAGGCACGCCGAATTCATCGTCGCCGAGGCTCACCTCATCTTCGGAAGGAGGCATGTAGTTGTCATCCTCCAAGTATCCGTCCATCGCCTGTTCAACTGGGCTAACCTGCCCATATTCCTGTTCGGCCTGCTCGAAGGTAGGCTAATCGGAATTGTCTTCTTCTTCGGCATCGTCCAGATTGTTTTCGTCTCCTATGCCGGTATTGTTGTGGTGGGGCTTAGAGCAGCGCCGATGACGCCCATGCTTTGATTTCTTCCCTAAGGATTTATCTTCTATTGCCTCATCGCCATTGTTTTCTTTGGGAGTACCCACCATATATATATCATATGAGGAGGTGGCTGTCCAGCGCCCTGTGGGCAGTGGATCCTGTTCTTCTCCTGCATCGTCATCCATACTGTCGATGTCCTCGGAGTCGAAGTCAAGCACGTCGGTCAAATCATCGACAGTGGCAATGAAGTGGGTGGTGGGTGGGTAACGAATTTCTTCGTCACCTGCTTCCCACTCGAGCCGGACATAGTTCGGCCAAGAGTCTCCTGACAAAGAGAGAGACCTTAACGAATTCAGCACGTCGCCGAAGGGGGAGTGTTGAAAGATATCCGCAGCGGTGAACTCCATTACCGGAGCCAAATCAGACTCGGTGAGCCCGGGCGCGCGCGGTTTGGAACCCACATCCGGACACAAGTCCAGGGGTCCGGTGACACATATTTCCTTAACGACAGAATCTGTGTTCGGCTCTACCGCTGAAAAGTGTGCAGCCTCTGTGGCGGGGTCCATCCACCCGTCCTCGGACAACACGATCTGCCCCGGATTTAGGTCCGGAGCTGCTGCAGGTGCGATATCTCGAATACTGTCCGACAACAGATCTAAGTCGTGCTCGTCGTGACTGTTCAGTGCTCCTGGTGTAGGCCCGAATCCATTGAAGATCAAGTCTCCGCGGATATCGACCATGTAATTCAAGTTTCCGAACCTGACCTGATGGCCAGGGGCGTAGCTGTCGATCTGCTCCAGATGGCCAAGCGAGTTGGCTCGCAGTGCGAAGCTGCCGAACACGAAGATCTGTCCTGGGAGAAAGGTCTCACCCTGGACCGCGCCATTGTTGATGATTGAAGGATCCATAAAGCCTTATGGTGACGACACAGAGGAACTCTCAATGAAAGCACCAATGTCGGTGTCAAAACCGGCGGATCTCGGGTAGGGGGTCCCGAACTGTGCGTCTAAGGCTAATGGTAACAGGAGACTGGGGACACGATGTTTACCCAGGTTCGGGCCCTCTCGATGGAGGTAATACCCTACTTCCTGCTTGATTGATCTTGATGATATGAGTATTACAAGGGTTGATCTACCACGAGATCGTAGAGGCTAAACCCTAGGAGCTAGCCTATGATTATGATTGTTGTTCTCCTACGGACTAAACCCTTTGGTTTATATAGACACGGAGGGGGCTAGGGTTACACAGAGTCGGTTACAGAGAAGGAGATCTAACATCCGAATCGCCAAGCTTGCCTGCCATGCAAAGGAGAGTGCCATCCGGAAATGGGACGAAGTCTTCAATCTTGTATCTTCATAGTCCAACAGTCCGGCCAAAGTATATAGTCTGGCTGTCCGGATACCCCCTAATCCAGGACTCCCTCAGTTGGTACCAAGGGCGATGGACGCAGAGAACCATTTTCCTGCTCGTTGAACGAGGCAGACCCATAGGCAAAGTTCTCGTCCATCGGTGGTTACCGGAATTTTATCAACAATAGTAACAGGGCCTTACTGACAGATTTATACACGGAGGTGTTCACATAAGTAGGGAATCATTAATGCTTATATTATATAGATCACAAGAAGGGTTAAACAAACCAATGGAAAGGAAAATGTGATTATGGGTTAAATAGATCAATGGAAAGAAAATTGTGTTTAAACACATGTTCCAGGCGTATATCCTTCCTAAGGACAAACAGAGGATGATATCCGTGTCAGGATATAAAGTAGAAAACCCTTTAGGTAAGGGGAGAGAAACTTCATGACATTACCCATACAACGATATTCGGATAATTGATAAGGAAAATCTAGCATTGTGCTTCAAGTGTTCTTATTCAAACTCGGAGTACCACAGACATGCTTCGAGATAGCATTGACATGGTCTCCAGGCAAAGGTCAGACTTTGGATACACCAAGGATCCATCAGAGACAACTTATTGAATAAATATTACTATTTCCTCATGGAAGAATAGCTAACCTTGCAAAAAATGAAACCATAACAAAAAGTCCTCCGACCAGGTGTGCTAGGCATGACATGACCTTAACGGGTCAAAGACCAATGTTATAAATCTTGGGCATATGTTCCAACCATCATCTGTGACCGAGATTCAAATCTGATTGGTGTCAGGATAACTCAGACTCATGATACCTGAAAAGCAAGGTGAAACACAAATTGTCGAGATGACATTGTAAGATTCTCGGGAATTGAACTATGGAAGCGAGTTCCGAAACAAGAGTTCGTCATTAAATCAAGGAGAGGTGAGGAGGTGGCCGATTGACTCAGCGACAATTCATTGAGATTTCTAAAAGAGATGGGTTTCCACAATTATGTGAACAAGGAGATAACATTAGTCAGGTTAAATGATACAATGTTGTATGCTCGAGGAAAACATACACAATTTAACAATGATAGAAGGGTGCACCCGAAAATCTGGACTAGGTAGCATGATTAATGTTTGAATGATGATTCAATAAGAAATAGACTTAGAATGAAACTATCGACCATTAACTTCAAAGCAATAGGGTTGCTAGGAGTACAGATTCCATGCAACATCGTTCACTTGTTGATATTCCCGATTAATCAATACATGGACCAAGAAGAAAGGTGCTTGTGAGAAGTATCACTGTACTAAGAATTATTAAGAGGTGGAGCAATCCTTGCAACATCCTTGACATAAGGACAGTAATACTTCATGGTGATGAAGGAATGATGAAGAGGAATGATGAAGGAATGATGAAGCGAAAGGTTAATGGATCCAAGGGTACGACACAAACTCCAAACCAATCTTGCTATCCAAAGCGAAATGATATGATGAGGAAGATCGACGTAAGCTTAGCTCATCATCAAAAATTGTGCTCCGGGAAGAAGGACCAGGTAGCACAGTTAAAATTTGGCACGATAATGATATAGCCGATCATGCTTGGGATGACTTGAAGGATTATTAAACTCGTAAGTGATATGTCTCCAACGTATCAATAATTTTTGATTGTTCCATGCTGTTATATTACCTGTCTTGGATATTTATGGGCTTTACTAAACACTTTTATATCATTTTTGGGACTAACCTATTAACCGGAGGCCCAACCCAAATTGCTATTTTTTTGCCTGTTTCAGTGTTTCGCAGAAAAGGAATATCAAACAGAGTCCAAACAGAATGAAACCTTTGGGAGAGTTATTTTTGAACAAACGCAATCCAGGAGACTTGGGGTGGACGTCAAGAAGTAGACAAGGAAGCCACGAGGCAGGAGGGCATGCCCTACGGGGGTGGGCGCGCCCCCACCCTCGTGGGCCCCTCGTGGCTCCCCTGACCGACTTCCTTCGCCTATATATATCTACGTACCCCGAAAACATCTAGGAGCACCACGAAACCCTATTTCCACCACCGCAACCTTCTATACCTGTGAGATCCCATCTTGGAGCCTTTTCCGGCGCTCGGCCGGAGGGGGAATCGATCATGGAGGGCTTCTACATCAACGCCATTGCCTCTCCGATGAGTTGTTAGTAGTTTACCACATACCTCCAGGTCCATAGTTATTAGCTAGATGGCTTCTTATCTCTCTTTGAATCTCAATACAATGTTCTCCTCGATCTTCTTGGAGATCTATTCGATGTAACTCTTTTTGCGGTGTGTTTGTCAAGATTCGATGAATTGTGGGTTTATGATCAAGTTTATCTATGAGAAATATTTGAATCTCCTCTGAATTCTTTTATGTATGATTGGTTATCTTTGCAAGTCTCTTTGAATTATCAGTTTGGTTTGGCCTACTAGATTGATCTTTCTTCCAATGGGATAAGTGCTTAGCTTTGGGTTCAATCTTGCGGTGTCATTTCCCAGTGATAGTAGGGTCAGCAAGGCACGTATTGTATTGTTGCCATCAAGGATAAAAAGATGGGGTTTATATCATATTGCTTGAGTCTATCCTTGTACATCATGTCATCTTGCCTAATGTGTTACTTTGTTCTTATGAACTTAATACTCTAGATGCATGCTGGATAGCGGTCGATGTGTGGAGTAATAGTAGTAGATGCAGGCAGGAGTCGATCTACTAATCTTGGACGTGATGCCTATATACATGATCATGCCTAGATATTCTGATAACTATGCACTTTTCTATCAATTGCTCGACAGTAATTTGTTCACCCACCATAATACTTATGCTATCTTGAGAGAAGCCACTAGTGAAACCTATGGCCCCCGGGTCTATTTTCCATCATATAAGTTTTCTATCTACTTTATTTTGCACTCTTTACTTTCCAATCTACATCATAAAAATACCAAAAATATTTATCTTATCTTATTATCTCTATCAGATCTCACTTTCGCAAGTGGCCGTGAAGGGATTGACAACCCCTTTATCGCATTGGTTGCGATGTTCTTGTTTGTTTGTGTAGGTACGAGGGACTTGGAGTGTAGCCTCCTACTGGATTGATACCTTGGTTCTCAAAACTGAGGGAAATACTTACGCTACTTTGCTGCATCACCCTTTCCTCTTCAAGGGAAAAACCAACGCATGCTCAAGAGGTAGCAAGAAGGTTTTCCGGCGCCGTTCCCGGGGAGGTCTACACGCAAGCCAAGACATACCAAGTACCCATCACAAACTCTTCTCCCTCGCATTACATATTTGTCAATTGCCTCTCGTTCCCCCCCCCCACTTCACCCTTGTCGTTTTATTCACCCTCTCTTTTCCGTTCGCCTCTTTTCGCCTTCTTCTTGTGTCATTGCTCGTCGTCATGGCTAGTCCTCCTATCATCGTTAGTACTCCCGATCATGAAGTTCTTAATTTTAAACAAAGGAGGGAGAAAATCTAAAAGATGCTTGGCATAGAATTTGCAATGCTAAAAATAGATCTACTAGGAAGCAATCTACTTCCATTCTTCTTTGCAATTTTTATGTAGGCATTACTCCTTGGAATAAATGCATTCTTGATACCATTACCAGTGGGAATTTTTGGGTAGCCATACTTTTGATGCTTATAATGCTATGTTAGATTTGTTTGGTCCACCACCTCTCTTGGTTAATGGAATTGTTTTAACTTTAGAACATGTAATGCAAAGGCTCGAAATTATTGAAAATAAAGTTGCCACTGTTGAGTTAATTGAAAATTTGGATAATAAGATCCACCACCAAATTACCCAATATGAATCTAAGGTTGGAGTCACTCTGAAATTTTTTAACGAGAAGGAACACATAGTTAATGAAAGAATAGATCAAGATTTTACAAGAATCGGTAAACTTGAGGACATTATTACCAACTTAGGGTCTGCCTTTTTCATCCGTGAAAAATACTCCAACTCCTCCTACCAAAATTGCCAAATTAATGTACGTTCCTAAAAATAAGGGTGAATTTTCTAGTAAGGAAAATGCGGATCTCAAATCAATAAGTGTTCATCCCAACTTTTTCGCTTTCATTAAGGAACCTTTTGCTATAAATGTATATTGATTTCTTGCCTAGGAGTTGAATCATTACTAAAAAGAAAGAAACTCCTAAGGGTTAAGTGTTCCATTGAAGAATTGAATACCAAATATGGCAATACTTAAATCTATTATCGCTTTTATGCCTAGCTAGGGGCGTTAAACGATAGCGCTTGTTGGGAGGCAACCCAATTTTATTTTTGTTCCTTGATTTTTGTTCCTGTTTAGTAATAAATAATTCATATAGCCTATGTTTATATGTGGTTTTATGTTTTAATTAGTGTTTGTGCCAAGTAGAACCTTTGGAAAGACTTGGGTGAAGTCTTTATGATCTTGCTATAAAAAAACAGAAACTTTAGCGCTCACAAAATTAGTTGCCATTTATTACTGGAGAGTGCTTTTAGGTTGATTATTTTTGCAGATGATTAATAGACAAATTCCTCAAGTCCAAAATTTTATTTCAGAATTTGTGGAGTTATATAAGTATTCTAAAGTTACAGATTTCTACAGACTGTTCTGTTTTTGACAGATTCTGTTTTTCGTGTGTTGTTTGCTTATTTTGATGAATCTATAGCTAGTATCGGGGGGTATGAACCATAGAGAAGTTGGAATACAGTAGGTTTAACACCAATATAAATAAATAATGAGTTCATTACAGTACCTTAAGTAGTGGTTTTTCTTTCTTACACTAACGGAGCTTATGATATTTTCTGTTGAGTTTTGTGTTGTGAAGTTTGCAAGTTTTGGATAAAGATTTGATGGACTACAGAATAAGGAGTGGCAAGAGCCTAAGCTTGGGGATACCCAAGGAACCCCAAGATAAATTCAAGGACAACCAAAAGCCTAAGCTTGGGGATGCCCCGGAAGGCATCCCCTCTTTCGTCTTCGTCTATCGGTAACTTTACTTGGGGCTATATTTTTATTCACCACATGATATGTGTTTTGCTTGGAGCGTCTTGTATGATATGAGTCTTTGCTTTTTATTTTACCACAGTCATCCTTGTTGTACACACCTTTTGGGAGAGACACACATGATTCGGAATTTATTAGAATACTCTATGTGCTTCACTTATATCTTTTGAGCTAGATAATTTTGCTTTAGTGCTTCACTTATATCTTTTTAGAGCACGGTGGTGGTTTTATTTTGTAGAAATTATTGATCTCTCATGCTTCACTTATATTATTTTGAGAGTCTTTTAGAACAGCATGGTATTTGCTTTGGTTATGAAATTAGTCCTAATATGATGGGCATCCAAGTTAGGTATAATAAAAACTATCATATAGAGTGCATTGAACACTATGATAAATTTGATACTTGATAATTGTTTTGAGATATAGAGGTGGTAATATTAGAGTCATGCTAGTTGGGTAAATATGAAATTGAGAAATACTTGTGTTAAAGATGGAAAGTCCCACAGCAAGCACGTATGGTAAAAGTTGTGTAACAAATTTGTAGCATGGGGTGCTCTTTGATTGCCTTCCTTATGTGTGGAGGTCGAGATCGCGCGATGGTTAACTCCTACCAACCCTTCCCCTAGGAGCATGCGTAGTAGTACTTTGCTTCTAGGGCTAATAAACTTTTGCAATAAGTATATGAGTTCTTTATGACTAATGTGAGTCCATGGATTATACACACTCTTACCCTTTCATCATTGCTAGCCTCTACGGTACCATGCATTGCCCTTTCTCACCTTGAGAGTTGGTGCAAACTTCGCGGGTGCATCCAAACCCTATGATACGATACGCTCTATCACACATAAACCTCCTTATATCTTCCTCAAAACAGCCACCATACCTACCTATTATGGCATTTCCATAGCCATTCCGAGATATATTGCCATGCAACTGTCCACCGTTCCATTTATTATGACACGTTCCAGCATTGTCATATTGCTTTTGCATGATCATGTAGTTGACATCATATTTGTGGAAAAGCCACCTTCATAATTCTTTCATACATGTCGCTCTTGATTCATTGCATATCCCGGTACACCGCCGGAGGCATTCACATAGAGTCATATTTTGTTCTAAGTATTGAGTTGTAATTCTTGAGTTGTAAATAAATAGAAGTGTGATGATCTTCATTATTAGAGCATTGTCCCAAGTGAGGAAAGGATGATGGAGACTATGATTTCCCCACAAGTCGGGATGAGACTTCGGACTTTATGAAAAATAAAAGAGGCCAAAGAAGCCCAAATAAAAAAAGAGGACAAAGAAGCCCACCAAAATAAAAAAATGAGAGAAAAAGAGAGAAGGGACAATGTTACTATCCTTTTCCACACTTGTGCTTCAAAGTAGTACCATGATCTTCATGATAGAGAGTCTCCTATGTTGTCACTTTCATATACTAGTGGGGATTTTTCATTATAGAACTTGGCTTGTATATTCCAATGATGGGCTTCCTCAAAATGCCCTAGGTCTTCGTGAGCAAGCAAGTTGGATGCACACCCACTTAGTTTCTTTTGTTGATCTTTCATATATTTATAGCTCTAGTGCATCCGTTGCATGGAAATCCCTACTCCTCATGTTGACATCAATCGATAGGCATCTCCATAGACCATTGATTAGCCTCGTCAATGTGAGACTTTTTCCTTTTTTTGTCTTCTCCACACAACCTCCATCATCATATTCTATTCCACCCATAGTGCTATATCCATAGCTTACGCTCATGTATTGCGTGAGAGTTAAAAAAAAGCTGAAGCGCGTTAAAAAGTATGAACCAATTGCTTGGTTGAAACCGGGGTTGTGCATGATGGGAGTATTTTGTGTGACGAAAATGAAGCATAGCCTAACTATATAATTTTGTAGGGATAAGCTTTCTTTGGCTATGTTATTTTGATAAGACATGCTTACTTGTTAGTATGCTTGAAGTATTACTATGTTTATGTCAATATTAAACTTTTATCTTGAATCATTTGGATCTGAACATTCATGCCACAATAAAGAAAATTACATTGAGAAATATGCTAGGTAGTATTCCATATCAAAAATTCTGTTTTTATCATTTACCTACTCGAGGACGAGCAGGAATTAAGCTTGGGGATGCTTGATACGTCTCCAACGTATCTATAATTTTTTATTCTTCCATGCTATTATATTACCTGTTTTGGATGTTTATGGGCTTGACTAAACACTTTTATATCATTTTTGGGACTAACCTATTAACCGGAGGCCCAGCCCAAATTGTTGTTTTTTTGCCTGTTTCAGTGTTTCGCAGAAAAGAAATATCAAACGGAGTCCAAACGGAATGAAACCTTTGGGAGAGTTATTTTTGGAACAAACGCAATGCAGGAGACTTGGAGTGGACGTCAAGAAGCAGACGAGGAAGCCACGAGGCAGGAGGGCGCGCCCTAGGGGGGTGGGCGCGGCCCCCACCCTCGTGGGCCCCTCGTGGCTCCCATGACCTACTTCCTTCGCCTATATATATCTATGTACCCTGAAAACATCCAGGAGCACCATGAAACCCTATTTCCACCGCCGAAACCTTCTCTACCGGTGAGATCCCATCTTGGAGCCTTTTCTGGCGCTCTGCCGGAGGGGGAATTGATCATGGAGGGTGAGGGAGTCCTGGATTAGGGGGTATCCGGATAGCCGGACTATATCCTTTGGCTGGACTATTGGACTATGAAGATACAAGATTGAAGACTTCGTCCCGTGACCGGATGGGACTCTCCTTTGTGTGGAAGGCAAGCTTGGCGATTCGGATATGTAGATCTCCTCCTCTGTAACCGACTCTGTGTAACCCTAGCCTCCTCTGGTGTCTATATAAACCGGAGGGTTTAGTCCGTAGGACAACAACAGTCAGAATCATAGGCTAGCTTCTAGGGTTTAGCCTCTACGATCTCGTGGTAGATCAACTCTTGTAATACTCATATCATCAAGATCAATCAAACAGGAAGTAGGGTATTACCTCCATCGAGAGGGCCCGAACCTGGGTAAACATCATGTCCCCAGCCTCATGTTACCATTAGCCTTAGACGCACTGTTCGGGACCCCCTACCTGGGATCCGCCAGTTTTGACACCGACATTGGTGCTTTCATTGAGAGTTCCTCTGTGCTGTCGCGATAAGGCTTGATGGCTCCTTCAAACATCAGCAGCGATGCGGTCTAGGGCGAGGTTTTTCTCCCCGGATAGATCTTCGTATTCGGCGGCTTCGCACTGCGGGCCAATTTGCTTGGCCATCTGGAGCAGATCGGCAGCCACGCCTCTGGCCATCAGGTCAGGTTCGGAAACTTGAACTACACGGCCGACGTCCGCGGGGACTTGACCTTTGACGGATTCGAGCCTGTGTCAGGAGCACTGAACAGTCATGACATGCATGACTTAGATCTGCCCTCGGACGATATTCGGACTATCGCACCTGCAGCTGCCCCGGCCTTAAATCTGGAGCAGATCGCGCCATCCGAGGACAGGTGGATGGACCCCGCCACGGAGGCCACACACCCATCGGCGTTGGAGCTGAACACAGACTCCACCCCTCAAGAAATCTGTGTCACCAGACCCCCGGACTTGTCTCCGGCCTTAGGATCCGGACCGCGTGTATCCATGCCTATCGAATCTGATTGGGCCCCGATCATGGAGTTTACCTCTACGGATATCTTTCAACACTCACCCTTGGGTGACGTGCTAAATTCATTGAGGTCTCTCTCTTTATCAGAAGACTCTTGGACGAACTATGTCCGGCTCGAGTGGGATACGGACGACGAAGAAATTCGCTATCCACCCACCACCCACTTAATAGCCACTGTCGATGACTTAACCGACACGCTGGACTTCGACTCCGAAGACATCGACGGTATGGACGTCGATGAGGGAGATGATCTAGAACCACCGCCCACGGGGCGCTGGACAACCACCTCATCATATGATATATACATAGTGGACACATCCAAGGAGAACAACGGCGACAAAAAGGACGCCACCGAGGATAATCCCCCAGGGCAGAAACAAAAGCGACGGCGCAGGTGCCGCTCTAAGTCCAGCCGCAGTAAAAATAGCAATAACAGCGCAAGAAAAATTGACACCCCGGTCGACTCCAAAGGAAACGACGACCCCATGGACCTAGCGATGGAGCAGGATGAGCCAGGGCACGCCGAACATAGTCTGGAGTAGACGTCTGATCACGGCGACCCCGAGGGTAAAACTCATCAACCTACCTCCGGAGAGGAGGACAGTCCGGACGACGACGCATTCATCCCGGCAAAACACTTGGAACAAGAGAACCTCCACAAAAGGCTAATGGCCACCGCAAGGAGCCTGAAGAAGCAAAAGCAAAGGCTTAAGGCCGCGCAGGATACGCTCAACCGCAGATGGAACAAAGTGCTAGACACTGAAGAAAAATATGGCGATGATCGCCACACAAAGAGCTACCAAAGCGCAAGCTGCTTCCCGAATTTAACGACGAGGCCATAGAGCCCATCCCGCCGAAGAATAATACGGCCGATCTGCTGGACCGACCACCTCGTGGCCGCGACAGAGCAGCTACTGACGCCGCACACAAGCCAGCACACGATTTACGTGAGCTCCTGGACAAAAAGGCTGGTGCGACCAGGTCCATCTATGGATCTAGAGGACGTGCTCCGGCGCAAGATCATTGCCACCAAAATGATCATATTGATCGAATACCAGTTCGGAATCAACACCAATCACAACAGCCGTCAACAGCATGCCACGACATGTCCAGATACAGAGGTGTTGCACACCCCCTGTGCTTCACCAACGAAGTGCTAGATCACGAATTTCCACAGGGATTCAAACCCGTACATATAGAGGCATACGATGGTGGAACAACAGACCCTGGGGTCTGAATTGAGGATTTTATCCTCCATATCCACATGGCTCGTGGAGATGATCTCCATGCCATTAAATACCTGCCCCTCAAGTTGAAAGGACCAGCTCGGCATTGGTTGAAAAGCCTCCCTGAAAACTCAATTGGAAGTTGGGAGAAACTCGAGGATGCTTTCAGGGCCAATTTTCAAGGGACATATGTCCGACCTCCGGATGCAGACGATTTAAGTCACATAATCCAACAACCCGGAGAGTCAGCCCGTAAGCTTTAGGACAGATTTCTCACTAAGAAGAATCAAATGGTTGATTGTCCGAATGCCGAAGCCTTAGCGGCCTTCAAGCACAGTATTTGAGACGAATGGCTCGCCAGACACCTCGGCCAAGAAAACCCGAGGACAATGGCGGCCCTTTTTTTGCGGGATAAAGGGAGTTTTTATTGCAAGGCAATAGTGTTACAATCAAGAGGCCACAACTCCTCAATACAAGGTGGAGCCGACTGTAACCACACAGCTGTGGTTCTCTCTAATCGGCTATAAGTGGCCAAACGATCTGCGACACAATTCTGACTACGGTGAATTTTCTATGGTAAAAACTCCCTATTACTCATCAACTCCTTAATCTCAAGCACCAACTGCCCATAAGCTGACTTCAGCAGACCATTGTTAGACAAGATCAATAGTGCTTCTGCGGAATCTGACTGAACGACCACCGGAAGTGACGTATTCTGTATAGCCAGTGCCATGCCCTGCATGAGTGCGTGTATTTCCGCTTCCAGAGAGTCGTTGCAGTGAAAGATATAGCGGTATGCTGAAAAAATGATCTTGCCTTCCTCGTCACGTAGAATCATAACGAGCCTTATGACCCACTTTTGCGCGGTGAGGATAGCTGGTTGGCCCGTAGAGGCACCAGCGACCCAGGCACATCCGAAATAAGGGGTGGCAACGAGAAGCCACGACGCAATAAAAACAAGCGTCGAAACAATGAAGAGAGTCCGGACAACACGACGGTCAATGCCGGATTCAGGGGCTCTTGACCCGGTCAATGGAAGAAGCCATTTAAAGGCAGCAAAGATGGACCGTCCAGCCTGAACAAGGTCCTGGACAGATTATGTCAAACCCATGGCACTCCCAAAAAACCTGCAAATCACACTCACAGAGAATGCTGGGTCTTCAAGCAGGCCGGCAAGCTAAATGCCGAACACAAAGAAAGGGAGACGCCAAGTGAGGACGAGGAAGAACATCGTCAGCCGAACACTGGGGGACAGAAAATATTCCCACCAGAAGTCAAAACAGTGAATATGATCTACATAACTCATATACCTAAGAGAAGGCGCAAACGCGCACTCAGAGATGTATACGCTGTAGAGCCCGTCGCCCCCAAATTCAACCCTTGGTCGGCCTGTCCGATCACTTTTGATCGCAGGGATCACCCGACTAGTATCCGGCATGGAGGATCGGCTGCCTAAGTTGTAACATCCCGATTCTCGGAATGTTTATGAAAAAGTTTACCAAAAATCAGGTCGACAAAATTTCATTTGCTTTATTTGGTAACAAAGCTTAAATTGGGCTTTTATAATTTGGAGGATTTAACTTGATCTAATGTGAACTTAAATTTAACATGAGTTTTGTTCTTCTCTTCTAGTTGGGTTTTGTTTTTCTCCCTTCAGCATATTAAAATATGCGCATTTTTATTTTGGAACTTATGTTGAATTTGCTAGCTTTTGTTCCTTTTCTAGATTTTCCTAAGAAGGAAAATCTATCTATCTATACCTCTCTTTATATATATATATACCTATACTAATTACAGACTCCCAAAAAATTACCACGTTAATCAGTAATTAAGAGCCGTTAATTACCAACGCTGCTGCTTCCTGCGATTCTTTATTCTTTCATGCTTGCATGATCTCCCGGTGCTTCATGTTCCATCCCATCCCACTTTTGTGCGCCTCCCGGTGGCCACTTCACCTTGCGCAGATTGTGCGCCTTGACGGCGTGGACTGTCACCCTCCACAACAATGGCGAGGTGCCTCACCTTGCATCTATTGCCAGTTTTTCCCCTGACGTAGGTAAACAACCTTGCTTCTTTCACATAATTATAAACGTGCTTCCCCTTTTAACCCATGTGCTGCTTGAACAATGAGTCTGCTAAGTACGTCATGACTCATGAGTTATGATTTTATACTATATGGAGAACGGGTAACTGTAAAGCATGTAATCTATATGAAAACATTACCGAGTGTGATAGCTGGCAAGAGTATGTCATATGTACTGACGTTCATACACCAATATAGCATGTAATCTATATGAAAACATTACCGAGTGTGATAGCTGGCAAGAGTATGTCATATGTACTGACGTTCATACACCAATATTGTGTACTGAATTATTATTATCAATTGTTAGCAAACACTTGAGACTGATTATGCATCTACCTAGATCGAAATTTCAGTTGAATTGTTATGTTGTACGAGTTGGTGTCAGATCTAACTGAGAGGTAACATAAGGTCAAGATTGAAGGCGGTGTCCCTTTGTGAAACCATTACGGGGTGTGAGAGATGGCAAGAGTATGTTGTATGTACTGCTATTCTTGCACCAATACAGTGTATTGAATTATTCCTAGGAATTGTAAAGAAACAAGAATATCACATGGGATTGATTATGCATCTACCTAGATCGTGATTTCAGCTGAAATTGTTCTGATGTACGAGTTAGTGCCAAATCTACATGAAAAGCAATAAAAGATCAAGACTGAAGGTGTTATGTTGCTTACATTTTTCTATGAAGCCATATATGTATGCACATGTTTATGCTCATATATATGCTGAAACAAGTGTTCATACATAGTGATATATCTTCAAAAATATTCTAGGGATATTTGCAGCATGGTCACACAAGGCAAGCACGAGCTCTCTCCATATGCCAGGTTTCAGTACATCTGTTGCAGTTTTACTAGAAGCTCCAGTCTTCTTTTAACATATCTTCATTATTTGTCCTTATTTTATTCATATCTTCACAATCTTAAATATTTATCTATTGTAGGTAGCCTTAGTTTCTAACTTCCAGATTTAATTTACAGTCCCCACCCCCCTCTCTATTATGAATTGATAAGTCTACCATGGCGTTTTGTGCACTTCATACATGACACCCTTGAAGGTATAAAATTTTAGCTCATATGATCTGCTAAATGTATGATATGGCCAGGGGAGAAGAGACATGGAATACTTGCTATGTTCATTGATTTTTTTCACGCATGGTCAAGTGCCTTAAGCCTTTGTCTCTGTTTATAGTAGTCCTACATCTAAAAAAATTACCTTACATGGAAGTTATTTCAATTGTCTCTTTTGTACCAAACCCTTATTATTATGATGGGTTTCATGAATAAATGGTTTTAATAAAGCTAATTATTGGCCTCACTACTCTCTCAAATAAATGCAAATGACTTTTTGTTTCCTGATTCATTCACATAATTTCACTGCGCCCTGCAAAATATGTGACAGAACTTAAGGCCTTTTAGATTTAGGGAAGTGATAGAGCCGCCCTGATGACTAAATCCAGTGGATTCTTACACCATATGTTTGTCCTTTTCAACCAATTTATCCTTTGTTGATAACTACATAAGTAATCGCATTTGGTAACTTCAATGGATCCTATTAAGGAGAGATTGTTTTTCAACCTATTGAATTTTCTTTCATGGAAGTCGTTTTTCCAACTGTCACTTGCTGTGGATTTGCCGGCAATGAGTATAATAGATCCCATCCTCATATTTGTTATAACGAAGTTTACGTAATGTTATCCCATTTTGTATTCTATGTCTGCAGAGGGGTGGAGACGCTCTTGCCAATAATGGAGTTGAATTGGAATTTGTTAGTTTGGTCACAACTGGCTTTAAATTTAGTCTACATTTGGCAAATTACCAATCCTGCAAAGTAGGAAGCTTAGAAGAATTTGTGTCTTATTCCTTTATGTCATCTGGATAGCAATTTATATTTATGATGAATTTTGCAGATCATGTGTTCATAATAATAGTTTGTGTCATGCTTCACATGTCTGCTACAAATTGTAGATTTCCGATGTAGATAATTATTACTTGCAGGTCCTATGCTTCAGTCTCAGTATGTATTTATATGGTTTCCCTAGCAGTAATTTGGTAACCTCAGTCATGTCATATACATATTAGCACTTAGCAAAAAGAAATCACACACGTGACGCCTGTATAATGTTGTTGAAGTGTGGAACAATGTGCGTTATGGAATTCTGTTATTGGAATAATTTTTGTTATCATTTCTACTATGTTGAGAAATATGATTAGTATTTAAACACTTGATTCTAATTTTTCAGGTTTTAAACCATAAATCATGTAGTTGTGCCCTCTTTAAAATGCTATTGCACTTATCTTGCGATCTGAAATGTTTTTTTTCTGTTGCTGTTATCAGGGAAGTGCATAGCAGCTATCCAGAAAACAGAAAAGAATCTTGGCCATGGTTGGATGTATTCTGACATTACTTCTACCAGTAAAAGGGATAAAACTTAAACCCATCAAAATGGGATGGGACTGAACAAGGCAACAACCCCCATGAAAGTGGAAACAAGATAACATCATTGGTGCCTAATGCCCGTTTATCTTTTTCATTAGCTGCATTTGGTGTTGCAGCGCTGCACTCAACTTGGTTTCCTCGAGTGAACTTCACAAATTATATATGATACTACTATATAATCTCTGAGTCGGCCCTGCCAAGAAGTTTAATAACAAACTATAGAAACACGTTTGATTGTATTGGTTCCTACAAATGACATAGATAAACGACACTGTACGTAGAACACACTTCTTGACAAAAATGATTTTGTTGTTTCCTAGGACTTCAATAATTGCTATATCTAAGTCAAGCAAGATGTGGCACGAAAAATAGAGTTATCCAAAAAGGCTGTACAATTCTTGGTATAAAAATGTGCAACGCCTTGCACACGATTCTGAATATTTTAACTGTCCAATTTTCATTCGATAAAGAATCAGGGGGCGAAATCATTGACTAATAGATAAGAATACCTATATCTAACGAAGAGTAAGGCAATTCGGATCTAGGCTCTAGGGAGACTAATATTTTTTAAATCGAAATGTCTATTTGGAGTATAGAACTACACATACATATATATGATTTCTCTACAAACATGTCAAGTTACATTAAATAATAAGATGATTTGTAGGCCATACAGAAAAAGTTAAATTTCTAACCCAATACAAAATGTTAGCTAAGTTTAATATGTGTGCACGTACTACACATGTGGAAACATATTGATAAAAATATTTGTGCACATACTACACATCTCTATGTGTATGTACAATTTTGTCTCGGTAACTTTTTAGTATCAAAATAATGTTTAAAAAATTTGGCAATAAAATAGGACTCGAATTTAGAAAAAAGCATATAAGTAGGCATTGCGAATAGTATTCCAATGTTTTCCTGGCAAAGTATATTATTCATTAACTGGCATCTACTCAACATCTAGCCCATGCATATGCACGGGTTGACGACTAGTATACCTACCTATACTAATTCTTGACTTCCTGTAAATTCCCACGTTAATCAGATTTTACGAGCCGTTAATCTGGTGGGACCGAATTATAACGGTGTAGATTCATCCTTATAATTCTGGGCAAAAAATAAAAAAATACCTCAGATTTTACGAGCCGTTAATCTGGTGGGACCGAATTATAACGGTGTAGATTCATCCTTATAATTCTGGGCAAAAAATAAAAAAATACCTCCAAAAACTAGCACGTAATCCAGTCTCACGTATCTCTCTCCAACGATAGAAAAAAAACTCCTACATATCTCCCACGACCCAAAACTGTCTCCACCTTTCACGTATCTCCACCTAAAAAAAAGATAAGTTCAGGCATCTCTTCAAAAATCCTTCGCAATATATCTCTCCAATAAGGAAAAAATACATCTAAAAAATCTCTCATGCATCTCTCTCCAATGAGAAAAAAAAACACTCTCCGTACATATCTCTCCCATAAACTCCCGAAGACTTCGCCGCCTCCAACATGATCCGCTTCCTCACCCCAGTACTGCCTCCTCAATATCCACATCGAATCCAACTTCGGCCAGTACATCACCAGCGTCAAGGCATGTCCTCTCCTGGCCAAGATCTCCGCTGCCTTATTTGTGCAAGATCGGCCATGATGTTGCCGCTGGTTTATTCTCCAATATGACTTACAATCCTATCTCAACAAATTTGAGATCCCAGGTTCCTTCTGGCAAAAGCTCGATTCAATCCCTAACCAATTGCAGATGTACAAAATACTAATTCTTGACTTCCCGTAAATTCCCACGTTAATCAGATTTTACGAGCCGTTAATCTGGTGGGACCAAATTATAATGGTGTAGATTCATCCTTATAATTCTGGGCAAAAGATAAAAAAAATACCTCCAAAAACTAGCACGTAATCCAGTCTCACGTATCTCTCTCCAACGATAGAAAAAAAACTCCTACATATCTCCCACGACCCAAAACTGTCTCCACCTTTGACGTATCTCCACCTAAAAAAAAGATAAGTTCACGCATCTCTTCAAAAATCCTTCGCAATATATCTCTCCAATAAGGAAAAAATACATCTAAAAATTCTCTCATGCATCTCTCTCCAATGAGAAAAAAAAACTCTCCGTACATATCTCTCCCATAAACTCCCGAAGACTTCGCCGCCTCCAACATGATCCACTTCCTCACCCCAGCACTGCCTCCTCAATATCCACATCGAATCCAACTTCGGCCAGTACATCACCAGCGTCAAGGCATGTCCTCTCCTGGCCAAGATCTCCGCTGCCTTATTTGTGCAAGATCGGCCATGATGTTGCCGCTGGTTTATTCTCCAATATGACTTACAATCCTATCTCAACAAATTTGAGATCCCAGGTTCCTTCTGGCAAAAGCTCGATTCAATCCCTAACCAATTGCAGATGTACAAATTTTTATGTCCAAAGCTTATTAAATATGTTGGCGAGCATACGTTTGAGGCTACAGGACAGCGTTAGATCAGTTTAGTTCAATTCAACCTACCCGAATGCTATTGTACGCAGCTAGGGGGGACTGGTTGCAGAGGAGGCAGTTGAAGGAGGATGGCCATGATATGTTACGGGAGAGTGAATAGGGGTGCCTTCCTGCGCTATGAGACAATAGTTTATCCCTCTCCAATCTGACCAGGTACTTCTTTCTACCTCTTCATAGTCAAATCTGAGTGCTTATGAACTCCTCGATTGTACGCAGTTGTGCTGTGGCAGCTATTTATTTGACGGAAGATTGGAGCGGGCGGTTTGTCATGAATCATATGGTTTGTTTCTATTCAATCTTACTGAGAAATATGATATATTTTCCTTTTCGTTCTCATTAGAGGGAACAAAGTCGAACATAAAGAGACTATCAGTTTGTGGCTATAAGCCCATAATTATGTGATTTATAACACAAGGTGTGTGTATTTAGTTGAGTGGGATGTGCTAATTATCTGGCATCTCTTTTTTTGGTTCTCAGATAATTAGTATAATCGGTTGACATATGAGATGCCTTATGCCGCCTGACACTGACACTGACATTATACTGCAATATACCTGCAGTATAAGAAATTACCAGAAGTAAATACCATCGAAATGATTGTTGCTTTTTTGGGGCTAGAAATACGTGAGATATATTAAGCAATAAGAGGGCAAGGAATGATGGTTGCTGATAACTATACATTTTTATGGATATTCATCTACCTGGATGACCTTCAAGCATGAATGGTAGATACCTTCTAGCACAAATACTTGAATTCTTACCATAGTATAAAATCGCGGGCGAACAGAAATTGCAGCAGAGATTTTAGCCACGATGTGTAAGGAAGAAATGGCGCAATCTCCGGCGATAGCGCCACGATCTCCGGCCATTTCCATTCCATGCAGATTTCGCATCCGTTTCAGATCCGTGATAGCGCCGAAATAGAGGCAGTTTCACCCGAGATTGTTTATTCTTATAGTACATAAACGATATTGTTTGCCAGTGATTATTTCTTATGTAGTTTTCCTTTCCTGAGTTCGTATGTTTGTGTCATAGTATATCTTTCCATGAGAATGATACTCGGAAAATCCATCTGTAACATGCATGGCAGAATATTATCATTGTATCGTAACACCCGACAGTTAAACTGTAGCAACATACAAACAGGGATGGGCAAATCAGCTTGATTACAGTGGATGGACAAAAGAGCATTGGATTATTGTTTCACAGAGCTAGCTCTTGCCGCATTATCATCTATCTCTATAGCTTTCAAGGAACAGTAATTGTATGATTGTATGTGATTGGTACAACAAAATTGACAATCTTTGTTTATCACCATCTTAATTTCAGGATGAATTGGAGAAGGGAGTCTGTACTACGTTTTCTAATCTGCCACAGTCAATGTGAATTTCTGGTATATTGATGTACAGTTATTAAGGATGTTTTATTTTCCAGATATTCTGCTAATGATAGGAAGCATGGTTGAAACTTGCTCTAACTGGAGTTGTATGCTTTGTAACTGAAGACTAGAGACTGGTCACTGGCGCCACGGCGACTTGCAGCCACTCCTGATGGTCCTACCACCCAGCTTCCACTCTCTTGATTTTTTTTATTTTCATATTAACACTGCTATTGGGGTCAAACTATGTTGTTTACTGATCTGACTATCCTCATGTCCTTTAGGCAGTTTTAACTATCACTCCTTCATCTATTCTTGGACCTGCTCGCTGTGTATTAGGTATTGTGGGAACAAAATAACCATTGTGATGGTCAAGACACTCGAGGCGTCCAACTGGAAGTGTGTAAAGAAATGTAATTAGCATTTTTTAACCAGACTATGCTACACATACGATGCATTATCCTTCACCAGCGAGGGGTCAGACATACTGAGGTTTTTCAAGTCTCACATATATTCTCTTATATTGGCTCTTTCCAGCACGTCATTAATATCTGATCCTGTATAATATAGGTCAGCACATATATATGCAAGGTTCATTGCTATTCAACAAAAGCTCTTTCCATGTTGTGCCTTTCTTCAAATTCCAACACTATCATGTTGCCGGTTTGTCTAATGCAAAGTTATTGGTTCTATAATTGCCTGATTTTGTAACTCACAACATCCCATATGAGGTTTCAAGCATATCAAATATCTGAGAGTACTCTTATTGTTTTACATGGAATGATTTAATTTGCAGGAAAAATAGTTTCTATAGATAAGGAAATAAATTAGCTTCGCACTCTTTATTTCAATATAATATAATGTTTTCATAGATGACTATAGTATGTAAAAATGCTAATATTTCCAAATAGTACACATATAAATACCAAGCATATACATATACAGATTAGACCTAAGAAAGTAAGAAGTATATACTAGGCTACTCTGCATGCTTTTGAAGTAGTTCTATCAATCTCGGTGAGCCTCTATAAAATTCCTTTAGCACGTGTACTCATCATTATCTACTCTATCTCATAGACATCATTGTTCAACCTATCTATGTCGTTGCTCGCGCCGATGCATGAATCGATGCCATCCAATGGCATCAACATGTCCTCGTACTTTATGTCCCTCGGATGACTTTGTGCCTAATAGATGAAATGTTTTCCATGGCCATAGTAACCTCATAGTGGAGTTAGATCACTAGTTCCGTCAATCATTTTTGTTTATATATTTTTAGTTGTTTGACCGAGTTCGATGGGTTTTTTTATGTACAGTGGACTTTTGTGTTAGTATATTTGTTATTTTCATATGTTCTTGATATGCCTAGGAGTGCAGGGTATTCGCCTCGTAATTTTAGTGTGTCATGTCACTTGCTTGATTTATTTACCAATTATAGTCATTTGATAATCGTTGAACGTGTTATACCATGTGACATTTTTCTTTGGTGCGGCACATGGTCATATCATATGTGTGTGTACAGGTTTTTGTGAATGATTACCATGTGCAGAACTTGCTTGGTGTACCGGATTATCATTGTTCATACATGTGTGGCGAGTGTTATTATTTCAATTAGATTTGGATCATCATTAGGATAATCTTATTATTATTATTGTTTTGGCAATGTTTGATACTTATTGTTTGTGTGCGTACAAATTTTGGTGAATGTTGTCATGTTTATAATTCTTTAGAATTGTTTTAGGAGTTGCTTTTATTTATCTAATCATGGAAGAATTAAAGTTTGATTCTTTAGTTTTTTGTTTAGCATGACTATACCTTAGGTTTGTTGCATGGATAATTCTATGCCATGTTGCACATGTGCTGATAGACTAGAATCATGCGATGTCTATGATATATGTGTATCTACTTATAATACATGTTGTTGCATAATTTTCTTTATGCCAGGTTCTAGATGTCAAATGAAGTGTTATGTTACCCTAGAACAAATCCAGTATAGTTCCATGTTGCATAACACATTATGGTGTAGTTGTTCCTCTGGTTTGGTAGATCTCACCATCCATTACCTAGTTGGTTCATATTTAAGATATATATTGCTGCATATGGTTTATGCTTCTAGCATATAACTTTGTTTATTATTTGTCAGTTATGCTAGGTGTTTTGTTTACCTAGGATGATAGTTGTGCATACTTAGTTGATTGACATGCCATGTTAGTACTTACTCAAAGTAGAATGCATATTTTGGTTATATGCCTACCATGTGTTATACTGTCGCTAGTTTTTATCTTGTATTCATGCTTTTGGTTATACCTTACTTGGTAGATATACATGATAGTAGTTTGATGATATCATGCGTAGTTATGTATTCTATGTCATTGCATGTGTAAGTGGTACTACATAGGTAATACAAGTCATCTTTGTTATTCATGCTATGATATTTCATTGCTTTATGTTTTTGATGCCATGACATAGATGTTCACTTGCTTACATGCTAATTGCTTACTAGATGTGCTTATGTGTTATAACTATTATGTATGCTTGTGTCCTATTGCCATGCTTGATCGCCATGTTAGTTGATATCAACTATGTTGTATCATTGTTCTGAGTTGTATTCTATTAGTATCATACTTTGGCATCTAGTTTGATGTTCATTCAAACTTAGCATTATACATTCATATCTAGCTGTTGCATTGCCGTATTTAGATGCCATTCACGCAAGTGATCTTTCATGTCTTATGAAGTTCTATGTGTGATAATTGCCTAGTTTAGTTCTTCATTGTAGATGTTTAACTTCGTTACATCTTGGCCTTATGAGTGTTTGAATACTTGTAGCTATGACTCGTATACTTAGGATGAGTCATATGTCATGTTAGTAGAGTTGTGCTTTGATCACACACCGAGTGTGTGTGTGTGTGTGTGTGTGTGTGTGTGTGTGTGTGTCGTGCTTTATTATTGCAAGCATGTGGTGATAATATTGTTGCTGGTGGTCATTAGTATTAGTTGTTCTTTATTATTAAGACCATGACCTAGTTTAGAATCTCCTCACGATCACTCGTATGTCTGATGCTTGTGTTATTTGTTAAGACCTCCAGTTATTTTCCATTCACATGCCTTGTATGATGTGTATCTTACTATTAATGGTTTGATTACCTTTCACCTTAGTGTTAGTTTGGCTTTTGTTGTGGAATGCTTGCTATTAGATGTTGCGTGGGTTCATATCCTTTAGTTAATGTTTGTCCATTATAAATATTTAGAGTTATCAAATATTTACTTGTGGTTAATTATTGATCTTAATCATATCATGTCTAGGATAGTTGTTCATCCTTTTGTTCTATTTCTTGTATAGTTTCTTGTTAATTGTTTGATATACTTGATTGCATTTTCTTATAGTAATGATTTATGTCTAGACCTAGATCAATTCAATTCATTTTATTGAATTGTGTTTGATTGCTTGACTACTATGGTTTATAATGTTGGTTTGGTTATCTTAGGGAATGCTTCTTTTTGAACTATCATATAGTTGATGTAAATATTTGTTGCTATTGACCATTATAAATATTTAGATTCCATCTAAATATTTATATGTGGTTATCTTTTACATTTATCATGCCATGATGTGATCGTGTAGTTAAATGCATATGGTGGTTCCATTCCATGTGTGTTGATGCCATTGCGTAGTTTCCTATATAGTTAGTTGAGATGTGTAGTGGGGACTACTAGTGGTTAGTATCGTAGATCCTATTAGAACGACAGTCTTGATCACCAAGTCTTCCTTAGCTTTGTCAACCTAAACCATGTCACTTCATTGAATCATCTCTCTTACCTCCTTACCTCATTTCAGAATCTCCATCTTGATCAATATCTTGCTACCAGTCCACTCTTAATTTGTTTTGGGTGTTATTCAGATTTACTTTTACTTTGGCATTTATTTGATTTTCGTTTGCTATCGTTACGACGAGTAGGGAGTGACGATGATGTTGGACAAGGACAAATCAGGTTACCGAAGAAGGACTCAACAACGAAGGCATGCCTCCTTCTTGATCACACTTATCCTATCGTTTACAAAATTGCATTGAGTTTTATTGTTACTATATGCATGCTATTTTAATTCTCGTAGCCAGCATGTCGATTGACACATCACCCTGATCCGCTTGTCGCCTATTTACTTGACACCTGTGTAGAAGTATATAATTCCGGTAGAGTAGAAATGCTTAGCCATGCTTATCACCCTATAGGTGCTTTGTTGAATGACCTCTAAGTCATTGACATTTGAAACTTATCGCAGAGCTAGGCCAGTTGGCCCTTGTTGACCTTCTCTATCCTCTTCTACTCTGGATGAAACTTACCATCTAAATACTGGTGCGGGCGACAGCCGAATCAAGGATTGAAGGAGCGATTGGCTGCCCTTCATAAGTTGAAGGGGGCAATCAGTCGTCCGTGCCGCATGAGGCCTAATAAGTCTTGGATTTGAAGATTGTGATAATAGTACAGCCACATGCTATATGGGCACTGGCTTGGTCAAGTAAGCTAGTCAGCCTTAGGTGTCGATGTCGACGTACCGCAGATGGGATAGCTGCCTTGCGAGGAGTATCCTCGGCACAGATGGGGGGACCGGTTTGAGGACGTACTCTCAGTTCCGTGCACCAGACCCGGTGGGCATGTCACATCTTTGGGGGATCTAGTCCAAAGACCTCGTCACAATCTCCCTGCTGGTATACCAGATGGTGTACTACGCTAGCGACGGCTAGTGGCAACAAGGCGGGATTGTGTCATGTGGGTAAAGTGTACAACCTCTGCAGAGTGTAAAACTATTCGAATAGCCGTGTCCACGGTCATGGACAACACATGAATCTTTCTTGACGTACAAGACCTGTCTTTCTTATTCCCTCTTTGCCCCTATTCTTGGAACCTATGAAGAGTGTGAGTTGATCGAGGATCCTCACTTCGATGAAAATTATTATGGAGATAAAACATGTTTTCATTAAAACTGCTTTCGTCCAACTGCTATATTAACAAAATTAGCTTTTATGCAAATGAGCCATACAACCTTCCTTTGAAGCCACATGTAGCTATTAGGTCCTTCCTTGAGGGAGGCATGTTGAGTACGTAATGTACTCATGGCAATAATTTTGTTGACAACAGAGTTCCATGAAGACGAAGGTGATGACTATGACAACTATGGCGATCCGTAGAAGTGAGATCACGTGGACTACATCGACTACCTGTGGCTGAGATGGAGTCGCTATGCATTGTACTTTCCGTTGTTTTTCTGAATGTAATAAATGGCATGAGATATTTATCTAGGTATGCCTTGTGGCAAGACATATTTAAATTTGTAATACCTTTTACATACTGTGCAATGATATCATTTCGCTGTGTTGTCAACAATGATCCTGGGGTTGATAAATATACACAGGAGGGTCTGGAAGTTAATTCCAGGTTCTCACATTGGTGCTCGATCCAATAATTGATGGATACCATCTCGCTCGAGTCCTTATGGACGGCGGTAGTAGTCTTAATCTGATATATCAGGACACTGTCTGCAAGATGGGGATAGACCCTCCTGTGGCAAGATATATTTAAATTTGTAATACATTTTACATACTGTGCAATGATATCATTTCGCTGTGTTGTCAACAATGATCCTGGGGTTGACAAATATACACAGGAGGGTCTGGAAGTTAATTCCAGGTTCTCACATTGGTGCTCGACCCAATAATTGATGGATACCATCTCACTCGAGTCCTTATGGACGGCGGTAGTAGTCTTAATCTGATATATCAGGACACTGTCCGCAAGATGGGGATAGACCCATCAAGAATCAGCCAAAGTAACACTACCTTTAAAGGAGTAATACCAGGCGTTGAGGCCCGCTGCACGGGCTCCCTCGTATTAGAGGTTACATTCGGTTCTCCCGACAACTTCAGAAGCGAAGAATTAATCTTTGACATCCTCCCTTCCGAAGCGGCTATCACGCACTACTCGGAAGAGCGGCCTTCGCTCGCTTCAACGCAGTACCGCACTGCGTCTATCTTAAACTCAAGATGCCCGGTCCACGTGGCGTCATCACAGTTAGCAGAAACACAGAGTGTTCCTTACATGCGAATATGTGGCAGCTCTAGCAGCCGAACACTAAGTGCCCTCTCCAACCAGAATACATGGACACGGTTAGACGAGTCCGGTACACCACCGGTGGTAATAGCCCAGATAAACCTGAGCCGGGGTCTATAGATATACCCCCATAGGTGGTGCTAGGGGTTGCAAACATGTAACAATGCCCACAGTTCGGCTTGACCCTATTAATATAACAATATATTGCACTTTCATGATTCATTGAGAATAACCAACTTCTCGCACGATTACACTAGACTCTTTTACCTGAGTTTTCCTTTTTTACAGATACCAATCAAGTGACACCCTTCCAGGATATGGCACAACGGAGACAAAGGCGCAGACGTGCAGCAGGGCCCCGCTCAAAGGTTTCTCTTTAGATTAAGCCCCTGCGTAAACCTTCTTTAATGTCTCTTGTTGCTTGACATCCCAAGGGTACTTAATACACCCACAAGGTATACAGGCGTTATTGGCATTTCGCCACGACAGATTAATGCACGTACCTGGAAATTCTGGGTTCATTATCGAGGGCGTTACTCAGCCCAGTATATGTTATAAAGTGTGAATACCTTCAGGAGTGTTCGGCGTCGCGAGTTTGGCCTTATATGCATCAGCTCCGAATCATGTCTTTGGTCAAATGTTGGGTTTGCCCGGCTCCTGGGGTTGCTACCTTACGTTCCGTTTTATCGGCTAAGGCGGCCAAAGGAGAACTACTCGATTGTGCCCTGGTTATTCCGGATGAGCACCTCAGTAGAGAAAGCCGAAAACTGACTGTCATGATACAGCGAGAGACTGGTCAACCACTCGATGACTTATCGGAATCTTTGAGATTCCTCCGCATTAACGAAGCACCGTTTCCCGGTCATGTACATATGCACACCGTATTCGGATGAACGCGGAAGTACCAGGGGCTATATAGTAGCCCCACCGTCAAACTCCTATGGCTAAGTGAAAGTGTTAAAGCTATATAGTTCGGTTGCCTAGTTCGACGTGTGATCACCTCCTTAATGGGCCAAGACGTTAGATCAAGTGTGATTACGTGCATTTTACGAACACCCCCGCATTATATGCATGGGGGATGAAGCCAACGACTGCAAACTTTCAGGTTATATACATACATAAACGGCCGCACAGGAGGCACTACAATACTTTCGGGCAAAAGTATAAACACAGCCTTTATAATTAAAATAGGATTGTCTTTACAATCGAGATATTTGTCACTCGAACATGATACTCTGCGAGCATTGAGCCTCTATTAAACGGGCGCCTTCTAGAACTTGCTCAAAATAGTGCTCGGCCGGGTCCTGGCCTCCTGCCGAACCCCGGGTTGCAATACCGGTGGCCTCCATATCTGCCCAATATGTTTTAACATGGGCAAAAGCCATCCACGCACCCTCTATGCACGCCAACTTCTTTACAGCGTCGATATGCGACACGACGCCAAGGAATTGTTGCACTAAACCAAAATAACTGTTCGGCCTTGGTCCCCTCGGCCAAAGATGGTCTACCACAGACCTCATGGCAAGTCCGGACAGCCTATGGAGCTCGGCCCATGCGGCCATCCTTTCATTTAAGGGCAGCGGACGCGTCGGGGAACTAAATTGCGACCAGAATAACCTTTCCACCTCATTATCTTTCTAGTCTTTGAAAAACTTAGTCGCATTAGCAGTACTTTTTGCCAGGTCCGCATACGCATCTACAGCACTCCATAGCTGATCCAGAGGGGCATACTTCGGATCTCCAAACTTCATCCGCAACAAAAAGGGCTTCCTAGTCGTGATATCTCCGGCTTGTCGAAGCTCCTCCCGCGCAGCTCTGATTTCAGAGCGCGTTTCCTTGGCTGCCCCCAAGGCCTTCTTCAGGTCAGCCACTTTTGCTTGGCTCTCCTTTTCAAGGAGCTCGTATCGGCCGGCGACATCTTTTAGCTCCACAGCCATCTCGGCTATCTTATCTTCGCTACGGCGATGAGCAGCTTGTTCGGCTCTCAACTCTTCGGCCGCCTTTAGGGCGGCCGCATTGCTTATCCTAGCTTGTTCCTTGGCTAGGGCAAGTTCCGCCCTTAGAGCCTCCATGGCAGCAGCTCCATCTGCAGCCACAGCACATTATATTAGCATCATGCTCCTCTTAATATTTGCTAACAATTTAGGAAAAGAACACATACCCTGTGACTTGTCAAGCCGCTTGTTCACAAGCGCGATGTCGGCATCCGCCACATCAAGCTGTCGCCTCAGTTCAGCGAATTCAGCAGTCCCGTCAACCGCCGGACCCTTAGCCATCTGCACATAATACAGTGCGATCATTACTTGGGAGTGTGATCCTCCATTTGCCGCCTAGGGCTGGCAACCAGAGTCTCAGGGGCTACTATCTATAGGGAGCACACCTGGCGTGTGCGATACAACCAAAAGATTATGTATTTCTTTACGTACCTCAAAGCCTTTGAGCAGGCTCGTAAAAGCTTCATTCAACCCGCTTTTGGCGGATGAAATCTTCTCAAATACCGTGCCCATTAAAGTACGGTGAGCCTCTAAGAGAGCAGCTCGCTCCAGAAGGCCCGTCAGTGTGTCCGGCTGAGTGCCGGACATTCCCGGACTCTTCCTATTACCCTCTTTGGGAGCCGAACACTCCGGGCTTCGGGTGGCCGAAGCATTGACTTCTGGCCTTGACGGATCAGGAATCCTCCATGACGACACCTCGGGGTCGCCCTCCCGTGGGGCGGGGAGGCAGGTGGAGTTTCACTCTCCATCATCTCCGAAAGAAGATCCCCCGAAGACGAACTCTGTTGAGAAGGGCTACAAGTCGGACTGCAAGAGATAGATCATGGTTATTGTTCTCGGAGGAGAAGCAGTATATATTTATTAAAATATTTTTAATTCACTTACAGCTCGGTCGAGGACTGGCCCATTTTCGTGCGTTGTGCGGTGAGGACGCCCTCTGGGGTAGGGCTCCCTGGCGAAGGTTTCTTCCCTAGTTTTGACGCCTCCACTTCTAGGTCTTCGAAGGCAGCCCTTTTCTTCCCATGGAGGGAGGGAATTTGAGATTCACCTCCTCGATTATCCTCCTTCGTGGAGACATTAATTCCCGCGGTTTGGATGTACAATGTATGAAGCCCGCTTTTGGCTTCTCTACTCCTCCCTTCGTCCTTCCCCGATGGCACTTGATTGGGTGCGTGTTTAAGCATCCGGGTTAGTACCGTATTCGGCGATCCTTCGGGAAGAGGGGACGGACACCTGATCCTCTCCGCCTTTCTTAGCCAATCCTGGTCGCAGATAGTTTTTAGAATAAAGTTATGATAAAAATGAACAGTGAGTTCGGTTGCAAAGTTACTTACTTGGGTATCTCGATGATTGCAGTTCAAGCCCGCATCCTCGGTGGTATCCGGACACTTTATTCGTGGTTCAAAGAATAACCGATACATCCCTTCAAGCGTCATGCCGAAGAAGTGCTGAATAGTTCGCGGTCCCTCTAGGTTGAACTCCCACATTCGGAGGGGTCGACGTTTGGACGGCAGGACCCGTCAAACTAGCATTACCTGAATTACTTTGATGAGGCTGACATCCCTCTCAAGAAGATCCCGAATGCGGCACTACAGTGTCGTTATTTCACTAGCGGGCCCCCAGGCCAGTCCCTCGTTGACCCAGGATGCCAGTTGGGGTGGAGGGCCCGAGCAGAAGGCAGGGGCTACCGGCCACCTTGTGCCTCGAGGAGCAGTGATATAGAACCACCTCCATTGTCATAAATCGGACACCTCCGGGAAGGATCCCTCTAGCCATGGGGCATCGGCACTTTGGCTTATTATAGCGCCTCCGCACTCCGCATGTCTCCCGTCGATCACCTTCGGCTTTATATTGAAGGTCTTGAGCCATAAGCCGAAGTGTGGGGTGACGTGGAGGAAAGCTTCGCACACAACATAAACGACGAAATGCGAAGGGTGGAATCCGGAGCTAGATCGCGAAAATCTAGCCCGTAGTAGAACATGATCCCTCTCACAAAGGGATCAAGACTAAAGCCTAAGCCTCGGAGGAAGTGGGAAACAAATACAACGCTCTCATTGGGTTCGAGAGTGGGGATGACCTGCCCTTGGGCAGGTAGCCTGTGCTGGATTTTGGTGGTCAGATACCTGGCCTCCCTGAGCTTCTCGATGTCCTCCTCTGTGAAAGAGGAGGCCATCCAATGACCTTGAAGGTTGGATCCAGACATGATTGAAGGTCCGAAGTGCTTAAGCCTGAGCTTTGGGTGTTGGAACTCGAGGTGTGGGAAGAGGCAAGCGTGGGAAGAAAGGGACAGGTCTCGGTCCCTCTATAAAGGGGGAGAATACCAAGCGTCCTCAACGTGACCGTTCGGGACTTGCCTAAAATCGAGGAGTTATACCAACTGGCATAGTTGGGTTACCCACACCCGTATTGATGACAATCCCATGATAAGGGGGACACGATCTCTGCTTCGACAAGACGTGCCAATAAAACCGCCGTGCAATACGTGTAGTGGCAGGCTGGGAAAATGATTCGTAATAAACAGGGCCACGGTGTGATGTCACGCTAGGAAAAGTTGTCAGCAGATTAGATTTGTGGAATATTATGCTCTCTACGGTGGTATGTGGAATTTATTTTGCAGAGCCGGACACGATTCATGTGTTCAAAATTTACCATGGAGTATTCAGAGATGGAACCCACATTGCAATGCCAAAGACAATCTACGCGCCGGACTCATCGTCATTGAAGCCTGGTTCAGGGGCTACTGAGGGAGTTCTGGATTAGGGGGTATCCGGACAGCCGGACTATATCCTTTGGCCGGACTGTTGGACTATGAAGATACAAGATTGAAGACTTCGTCCCGTGTCCGGATGGGACTCTCCTTTGCGTGGAAGGCAAGCTTGGCGATTCAGATATGTAGGTCTCCTCCTCTGTAACCAACTCTATGTAACCCTAGCCCCCTCCGGTGTCTATATAAACCGGAGGGTTTAGTCCGTAGGACAACAACAATCAGAATCATAGGCTAGCTTCTAGGGTTTAGCCTCTATGATCTCGTGGTAGATCAACTCTTGTAATACTCATATCATCAAGATCAATCAAGCAAGAAGTAGGGTATTACCTCCATAAAGAGGGCCCAAACCTGGGTAAACATCGTGTCCCCAGCCTCCTGTTACCATTAGCCTTAAACGCACTGTTCGGGACCCCCTACCCGAGATCCGCCGGTTTTGACACCGACATAGGGCTTCTACATCAACACCATAGCCTCTCCGATGAGTTGTGAGTAGTTTACCACAGACCTTCGGGTCCATAGTTATTAGCTAGATAGCTTATTCTCTCTCTTTGAATCTCAATACAATGTTCTCCTCGATCTTCTTGGAGATCTATTCGATGTAACTCTTTTTGCGTTGTGTTTGTCAAGATCCGATGAATTGTGGGTTTATGATCAAGTTTATCTATGAGAAATATTTGAATCTCTCTGAATTCTTTTATGTATGATTGGTTATCTTTGCACGTCTCTTTGAATTATCAGTTTGGTTTGGCCTACTAGATTGATCTTTCTTGCAATGGGAGAAGTGCTTAGTTTTGGGTTCAATCTTGCGGTGTCCTTTCCCAATGACAGCAGGGGCAGCAAGGCACGTATTGTATTGTTGCCATCAAGGATAAAAAGATGGGGTTTATATCATATTGCTTGAGTTTATCCTTCTACATCATGTCATCTTGCCTAATGAGTTACTCTGTTCTTATGAACTTAATAATCTAGATGCATGCTGGATAGCGGTCGATGTGTGGAGTAATAGTAGTAGATGCCTATATACATGATCATGCCTAGATATTCTCATAACTATGCACTTTTCTATCAATTGCTCGACAGTAATTTGTTCACCCATCGTAATACTTATGCTATCTTGAGAGAAGCCACTAGTGAAACCTATGGCCCCCGGGTCTATTTTCCATCATATAAGTTTTCTATCTACTTTATTTTGCATTCTTTACTTTCCAATCTACATCATAAAAATACCAAAAATATTTATCTTATCTTATTATCTCTATCAGATCTCACTTTCGCAAGTGGTCGTGAAGGGATTGACAACCCCTTTATCGCGTTGGTTGCGATGTTCTTGTTTGTTTGTGTAGGTACGAGGGACTTGGAGTGTAGCCTCCTACTGGATTCATACCTTGGTTCTCAAAACTGAGGGAAATACTTACGCTACTTTGCTGCATCACCCTTTCCTCTTAAAGGGAAAAACCAACACATGCTCAAGAGGTAGCAGTAAGCAACAAAAATTACTTAGGGTTATCGACCGAAATGTGAAATCGATTCACATATAGGTGTTCTCGGTTGACGAAAACCCAGAACCCGGGAAAATTGGAATCGGTGGGAAATAATAGTTGGTGAAGAACACATAAGAAGTTATGCAGTTCCATGATATTCTTGAGATACCATAGTGTAATACTCAACGGTAGATCAAAGTAAAGGTCGGATAGGTTCAATGATCTGCAGAAGATAAGTACTTCAACTTGTCCGAGAAATGGTATTTAAGGGAGAACATGGCTGGAGCCATGATTGCAAAAGGCCAGATCCTAGATATAAGATGAACTTATACCAAGGGAATATTTAATTGAAGAGGAGCTTTAATGATACGATCTACATCATGTCCATGGGCATGAACACAAGTTCAAGGTCGACTCCCACTTCTCCAATGCATAACCTTTCATTCACTTTTCATTCTCGAAGAGTTGTAGTGTAGAAATTTTATCTAGCAAAATACCAAAAGAGTATGATTCATGGAAACTTTTGAGTTCACACATATTAAGGAAGGCATAGGTTCAACCCATTGGGGTATTGCGAAAACATATACCACAAGCTTCAATAGTAAATATCACCAGCTTAAAAGGAGAGCATGGTTGGGCAACCAGAGGATAAGATTTACCAACGGCATTACATCATAGAGAAAGAACTTCCAAAGTGATTGAGTATGAAGGACGCTGTCGGACAAAATCCAACAAAGGATCTGGTGGTCCTCAAGGGATCTGATGTGAGCATCAGTACTCAACCAGAGGCAGAAGGAATGCAAGGAGATTAGATTATAGAAACAACTGACTAATTCAAAGCTCTAATGTAAAGGAATTATGATCTTCAAATCAAGGGATCTGAAAGCAAACACTTTGGTCAAGGATCGATAAGTTGAGTAAGCTTAGAGGTACAATCAAGGACAATTTGATTGGTCGAGATCCAACTCATGTTTAAAATTGAGCCGGAAGGACGAATTCTAGGATCTTATTGAGGATTGTGAGCATCCGCAACATATTGAATTCAACAGACCCAAAATGATAATGGAAAAGGATGCTAATAAGATTACCAGACTTATGGGATTATTCATAATGCAAGCAAGGAGCAATAGGCTGCTTAGGATTTTTGGAAGATCGAATGGTATTTCAGAGACTTTTGTGAAACACAAGAACAACTGGGAATGAGCGGATACTCGATAAGTGCGAGGAATTATCCGTAGGGGTGTTCATGTGGCAAGGAACTGTAAGGCAGTAGGCACAAAGTATTCTCGTAACAATAAAGAGGAATTTCAGGGTATCTTGTAATAACAAGATCAACAGGGAGTGATTGTAAGAATGGCAAGTGTACATGGTTATCCATAGGGGTTTATCGTTGGAAGGGAATTGCAATAGCGATGGCACAAAGTCTCAAGAGAACAGCAATCGTCTGGAGTGAGGGTCTCTCCGGGAGGAAGTAATTACGAGAACCTAGAGTTAGAGTTAGCAAATTCATTTAACCCAAGAAGAGAGATCAGAGTCCCAGAGTATAGATGAGGAGTAAAAGATCCTAATACCATCCAATCGCAATGTGGGGCCGTAAGCCACACAGTCATGTTAGTAAAAGTTTTGCAATTGACTAGACTCGACTTTGGCCAAGGAGTGTCGAAGGGGGATTCCTACAGGCAGTCGGCTCTGATACCAACTTGTGATGCCCCTGATTCAATTGTACACTAATCATGCACGCAAATGTTTACGATCAAGATCAAGGACTCACGGGAAGATATCACAACACAACTCTAAAAGTAAAATAAGTCATACAAGCATCATATTACAAGCCAGGGGCCTCGAGGGCTCGAATACAAGTGCTCGAACATACACAAGTCAGCAGAAGCAACAATATCTGAGTACAGACATAAGTTAAACAAGTTGCCATAAGATGGCTAGCTGAAAGTGCAACTATCGCTGGGTGGTTTTGGTAATTCCTAACAACATATAGCTCATTGAGCTAATGCTATTTCAAGATAAATATTTCAGGAAAGCTCAATGTTTGGCATGGCATGGATGAGAAACATGGACCCCTCAAAATGCTAAGGACAAAAGGATTGGCTCAAGCTCAAAGCACAAGACTCTACATTTTACTTTTAGTGATCCAAGATCACATTGAGTCCATAGGAAAGCCAATACTATTAAGAGGGGGTGAGGTGTTGCTTAATGAGTTTCTTGCTCAAAGTGCTTAATGATATGCTCCAAAAACCCTCAACTACTTTCTCACATCCACATATGTCCCAAACCAAAATTCAAACTCAGCCCCACCGAAACTTTCTATCCGGCGCCACCGAGTTTAGTTGACAAAGCCACTGCCAGAAACCCTAGTCTTTTCGGTCTCACCGATAGGGATCTCAGTCTCACCGAGATGGGACTGTAATCTCTCTTTTCCCTTCGTAACGTTTCGGTCAAACCGAGATGAGCGACCGGTCCCATCGAGAATGCAATGGAAACTCTCTGTTTCCTTTCATAACATTTCGGTCCAATCGAGATGAGCGAATCAGTCCCACCAAGTTTTCCTGACCAACTCTTTGTTTGTCTATTACCAAAATCGGTCTCACCGAGTTTGTGTAATCGGTCTCACCAAAATTACGTTATGCCCTAACCCTAACGATATCGGTCCCACCGAGTTGACATGTCGGTCCCACCGAAATGCCTAACGGTCATATTGTGAACTAAATCGGTCTGACCGAGTTTCACGATTCAGTCCCACCGAGTTTGGTAAGTTGTGTGTAACGGTTAGATTTTGTGTGGAGGCTATATATACCCCTCCACCCACTCTTCATTCATGGAGAGATCCATCAGAACATGCCTACACTTCCAACATACATTTTCTGAGAGAGAACCACCTACACTTGTGTTGAGGTCAAGATATTCCATTCCAACCACATAAATCTTGATCTCTAGCCTTCCCCAAGTTTCTTTCCACTCAAATCTTCTTTCCACCAAATCCAAATCCTGTGAGAGAGAGTTGAGTGTTGGGGAGACTATCATTTGAAGCACAAAAGCAAGGAGTTCATCATCAACACACCATCTATTACCTTTTGGAGAGTGGTGTCTCCTAGATTGGTTAGGTGTCACTTGGGAGCCTCCGTCAAGATTGTGGAGTTGAACCAAGGAGTTTGTAAGGGCAAGGAGATTGCCTACTTCGTGAAGATCTACCCTAGTGAGGCATGTCCTTCGTGGGCGATGGCCATGGTGGGATAGAGAAGGTTGCTTCTTCGTGGACCCTTCGTGGGTGGATCCCTCCGTGGACTCGCGCAGCCGTTACCCTTCGTGGGTTGAAGTCTCCATCAACGTGGATGTACAATAGCACCACCTATCAGAACCACGACAAAAACATTCGTGTCTCCTATTGTGTTTTCAATCTCCAAACCCCTACCTTTACATTCTTGCAAGTTGCATGCTTTACTTTCTGCTGCTTATATACTCATTGCATGTTTGCTTGAATTGTGTTAAGATTGCTTGACTTGTGCTAAGTTGTTAAAATCTACCAAGAACTAAAATTGGGAAAAGGCTAGATATTTTATTTGGTCAAGTAGTCTAATCACCCCCCCCCCTCTAGACATACTTTCGATCCTACAATTGGTATAAGAGCTTTGGTCTCCATTTGCTTTGATTTCCATAGCTTTTGGTGGTCATAGCCTTGGTTTCACAACCTAGGAGAGTATGGAGTCTAGCGAGGGAAATTACCGCCGTAGAGGTCCTTACTTTGATGGTACAAATTTTGCTAGTTGGAAGCATAAGATGAAAATGCATATTCTTGGACATAACCCCGCCATTTGGGCTATTGTGTGTATTGGCTTGCAAGGTGAATTCTTTGATGGGAGAGAACGGAACCGTGAAGCTACCACGCAAGAGTTGAAGATGCTGCAATACAATGCTCAAGCTTGTGATATTCTCTTCAACGGATTGTGCCCCGAAGAATTCAACAAAATCAGCCATCTTGAGAATGCAAAGGAAATTTGGGATACTTTGATTGATATGCACGAAGGTACCGACTCCGTCAAGGAATCCAAATTGGATGTGCTTCAAAGTCAATTTGACAAGTTCAAAATGAAGGATGGTGAAGGCGTCGCTGAAATGTACTCTAGGCTTGCTCTCATCACAAATGAGATTGCCGGCTTAGGAAGTGAAGAGATGACCGATAAATTCATCACCAAGAAGATCCTAAGAGCCTTGGATGGAAAATATGATACCGTGTGCACATTGATCCAAATGATGCCCAATTACAAAGATCTCAAGCCAACGGAAGTCACTGGAAGAATGTTGCTCATGAGATGTCACTCAAGGATAAGGAAGAGCTCCACAACAAGTCAAGTGGTGCTTACAAAGCCTCATGTGAAGCTCCCACATCATCAAGTGAGAAACAAACCTTTAATGAAGAATTGCACCTAATGGTGAAGAACTTCAACAAGTTCTACAAGAGTAGAAGCAAGGAAAGAAGTTCCAAGTCAAGGTCCTACAATGACAAAAGATCTTCCAGCCGTGAGCGTAATTGCTACAATTGTGGAAGACCCGTACACTATTCCAATGAGTGTACGGCTCCCTACAAAAGAAGAGAAGATTCTCCAAAAAGAAGAAGTAGACGAGAAGAATCACCGCCAAGAGAGAGAGGAAGAGTAGAGATGATCGTTATGAACGAAGAACATCCCGGAGAAGCAAGAATTCAGAAAGGAAGGACAAATCATCAAAGAGCTACACAAGACAAAGACATCAAGCTCATGTTGGTGAATGGTTATCCGGCTCCGACTCTGACAATCACTCCGAGAGAAGCTATCACTCCGACTCTGAATATACTCAAGATGAAGGTGTTGCCAGTCTAGCACTTATGTCAACCAACTCCTATGACATATTTGACTCACCAAATGAAGGAATTGTAAGATGCTTCATGGCTAAAGGCCCAAAGGTATCACACCCTGAGTATGTTGATTTCAATAGTGATGAAGATGACTTGTTAGGTGATGATGATTTACTTGTTGACAACTCTAGTGATGAATACTATGATGAAACGTCAATTAATCATGCTAATCAAGATAAAACGAATGACAATGATAAGGAGAAGATTGAGTGCCTAACTAAAGAACTAAACACTCTTAAGTTAGCTCATGAAACTATCTTGGAAGATCATCGAGAACTTTTAAAGACTCATGAGAAGTTACGCTTTGAAAAGCTCAGCCTTGAGCAAGAGCATGAGTTTTTAAAGGCAATCAATGATGATCTTCGCAAGAAAAGTTCTTCTTACATTACCAAGCGTTTACTCTTATCTACTTACATCCCACAAGTCAAGTCTCGTAACAAGAACAAGAAAGATTCTTCTTCTAGTTGTAACAATAATCATGCTAAATCCAATGTTGTTGCTTCTAGTAGTTCTCTTGATTCCACTAATGATTCTCTTAGACAAGTTAAACTTGAGCAAGAAAATAGCTTATTGAAGGGAATTATAGAGAAAGGTGTTTACAAGAGCCTTGCCGGAAGTAAGCAATTCGAGGAGATTGTATGCAAGCAAGGAAGGCACGGAAGAATCAAGGTGTTGGTTTTGAACGAAAGTTCAATGCCAATGGAGTTGAGTGGGAAGAAGATCAATACCCCAAGACAAAGTTTGTTCCTCAACAAGAGAAGTATGATCCTACTTCTTTCAAAGGAACACAAGCTCAAGATGATCTTCCACCACAAGACCACAAGCAAAAAAGGCAAGGACAAGCTTCAAGAGGAGATTGATGCATTTGAAGAAGCTCCTAAGGCCTTGGTCAAGTGGGTTCCCAAGACTACATCAAGTTCTACTTCATCAAGTAAGACTACAACTTCAAGGATTCCCATCAAGATGATGTGGATCCCAAAGAATAAGAACTAGAGAGTTATTGAGGGTGACTCCGCCAATATACTTCACTCATATCATTTCGGCGAGGACAAGTGCAAACAACTTCCATATCTTGCACTAGTCCATGGAGTCACAAACCCTCTTGTTGGTAAGACGAGGTACAAGGTAACCTAATGCTTTCATGGACATCATCTTGTGTGTGCCTCACTCTATGTCTATGGATATCCTTGCTTGTTCCTTGTGGGACTAACCCGTGTAGGTATTGAAAGTGCAACTCACTCCAATGGATTGCTCCGAATGATCTACATCAACATTGAGCATCCACATCTTCAACACCTACATGAAGTCATTATCGACAAAACCCAAGGTTAGTTCATCCCTCTTAGGGGGGATATCACATCTAGGGGGAGCTTTACTGTAAAGAATTGAGCTAAAGCAACTCAAATGGTGTGAACACAACAATGCTTTATGTAAAAGTGGTAACCCCACTTGTGCTTAAACGATGAGTATGCCCTATGATCAAATGTTCTCATTTGACTCCTAAGTCAACATACTCATATATAGATGACCTAGTCATCGCCAATTGTTTGATAGAAGCTAGAATTGGTTGTGCATGCTTTGCCACATATTTCATTTGCCATTTTATTGTGTGAGCATGTTGGTTGCATATTTTACTCATTCGAGGACATTCATTTGTTGCTTTGATTGCTTGGCTTTTTATCTTTTGCCAAATAGATGGACAAGAATGCCTAAGAACCTTCTCTAGCTATCTATGCTTTTCTCGTCTCAAACTATATTCATGCTACATCACAAAGTTTGATCAAGTTAGATTCGAACCAATCTGCGTGACAAGCACTCGGAGTCCCTGATTCATCATAGACTTAAACTTCCAAAACCTCTTTGTGCATTTCGGTTTGACCGATTCATCCTTTTCGATCACACCGAGATCACTAAGTTGATCTAGGTTTTCAATCTCGGTGCAACCGATTAGAACCTTTTGGTCACACTGAGTTGCAGTAACTGCTCGCAGTTTTGCATCTCGGTGCCATTGAGTTATTCCACTCGGTCACACCGACAGGGTCAGGTTATATATACTCACGGGTCAAATTTTGGAAAAAATTATGAAACCCTTCACCCCGCGCGTAACCTGCTCTGCCTCTTCGGGTCTTCAAATCGTCTTCTCACCGCCAGCGACCTCCCGCCGCTGGTCTCCGCCACTATCAACGGCAATCTGCCCTGCCGTTGCCGCCGTAGCAAGTTCACCGCCGAGTTAGGGTATGAACTTGATACTTTGTGCTATTCATTAACTCCGATTCGTAGCACATTGCTTTGCCATGATTCTTGCCATGTATGAAATCATCATGTCCAGCGAAAACATCTTGTAGATTAGATTTGATTTGAAAATTTAGGGTTAGGTTTCCGCCGAACTCATCTCAGGCCGACCGAATTGTTGAAATCGGTCTCACCGATTTGGCTTAGGCCATTGCGCATGCGATTTTTGGTCTAACCGAGAATTCCAAATTGGTGTGACCGAGTTCGATTCTCTGTGAAACCCTAGCAGTCTCGGTGCCACCGAACTATGACTCGGTCTGACCGAGTTCACTAGTTTAGGTTCCAAAAGCTGCTTCGGTATCATCGAGTTTACAAATTGGTAGCTCTGAAATGCTTTCTGTGGAGAATTAAAACTAAGTTTTGAGTCAATTGTTTTGCAAAACATCTGTACTTTGTGATGCTCATCTACTCTACCTCATCTACAACCTATTCACAGGGTCTGTTGATAGTTTGCCTGAAGATGTCTGATAGTGATAGTCAGAACAAGTCAGAGGAACAGGTTTAGTTGAGTGAGGGCACTAGTCCCTCCAACAGCTATGATGAGGGCACCAGGAGCACACCTAGTAACTTGCCAAAGGCAGCTACCAGGACAAGGAAGAAGAGAACATCTGATTCAGAGGATGAAGACTATGTTGTTGTTGAGGATGAGGCCACTTCAAAGAAAAAGGTGCTGGAAAAGGAGTATGGCACAGCTGCTGCAATAAAGCCAGGAATGAAAACAAAGGCTCCAGCAAGAAGAGTTCCTATGTCTAAGGCTAGAGCCTCTACTCAAGAGATAATGGAATTCACTCTTGAACCCAAAGAAGGAGGTGAAGGCAAGAAGAGGAAAGAAAGGGTCAAGAAGACCACTGCCAAAGTTATTGGGAAGCCCTCCATGATGAGATGATGATGAAGAGGAAGAGGATGCTGCTACAGTACCCAAAGCTCAGAAGCTTATGGGAGATGCTATCAAGTCAGGGGCTGCTCCTAAGCCCAAGTCTACTCCCAGAGCTCCAGCTCAAAAGTATGCACCCAAGAGGAACACTAGAAGTATACCTGCTGGGGAGAAGAACAAGGCCCCAGTGCATGAAGCTGCTGATGATGAGGAAGATGATTCACTTGTTCTAAGAAAGTTGAAGCCCAAGATCCCTGATCATAATGATGCACATTCTGTTGCAGAGAACATGAAAATCAGGAAGGATGCAGGATTGAGACAGTGGAGAAAGGCTGACCCCTATGCTGTCAGGAGGAGAACTACTATGGACTACAGGTTCCACCACTAAAAAAATACACTTCCATGATGATACGTGTTTGTCACAGTAGGTCACGTTTTTTGTCATGCATGTACATCCATGACGATTTTATGACAAAATCAAGATAGTCATACATGTGCTGTCGTAGAAGTGTTCCATGACATTACCAAAATTATCATCACAGTAGTGTCCACTTCCATGACAATAAATCGCGCGTCACAAAAGTGCTTTCGTCAAGGGTGACTGACACGTGGCATCCACCGTAATGGAACACCGTTAAGCTATCGGGTCGGATTTTGGATCCGATAACCCGTTAACAGCCCTGACCAATGGGAAATTTCCACGTGTAAAAGTCTGATTGGCCGAAGGGAACACCTGTCAGCTCGTCAGTGGGCCAGATGTCGCCCGTCCATTGGAGGAGACATGCCTATGATATGTCAACACGTGGTTGGGCCCAACAGAGGCCCATATAGGTTAAAAAGGCCGGCCCAATCAAAGGTCAGTAGTACTTAATCAGGTACTAGTATGCCAGCCCAATAACGGCCTGCTTAATAAAGGCCCATTTATGGCCCGAAGCCAGATCTGGCCCGTTAATTGTTCGCCCAATATTTGGGCCCATTTACGGCCCGAAGCCAGATCTGGCCCGTTAATTGTTCGCCCAATATTTGGGCCCATTAGCGGCCCGAAGCCAGATCTGGCCCGTTAATTGTTCGCCGAATATTTGGGCCCAACTACAGCCCAGTGACTTTCGGCCTGTTAGAGGCCTGATGTAGACATGGGCCCATTTCAGCCCGGTGGGACTTTCGGCCTAGGAATGGCCCGTGCTGCCCATGTGCCATATATGGTCCGGCGGGACATCGGGCCCACTAACGGCCCGTGCTAAAGGTGGCAAAAGTTAAGCCCAACGTGACTTTGGGCCTGTTAAAGGCATGTCACGTAATTCGGCCCGTTGATGCCTGTACTAAGCTTTCGGCCTCTTAAAGGCCCATGATATCAGTGGGCCAACTAAGGCCCGAGATATGTTTCGGCCTGGTAACGGCCCGTGAGCTAACTGGGCCCAAAAAGGCCCGGTCTACATTTCGGCCTACTGAAGGCCCGTCGACGACTAGTGAAAATTGAGGCCCAACATGCATTTTGGCCTGCTAAAGGCCCGTGGTTTCATCTCGGCTGTAACATGCCAGTACAATATTCAGCCTGTTAATGGCCCAACGCTACCTGGGCCAAACTAAGCGCTGGGTCGACAAAAGCCCAACTAAAATATAGGTCGGTGTAAGTTTGAGCCTGGCGCAATGTGTGAAGGCCCCAATCATTCGGGCCCAAGAAAGACGCAGGCCGGCCCAATTGTGGCCCGCTAAAAACCTAGCCTGTTAGAGTCAAATGTTTCGTCTCGGTCGACTACATCTGATTTTTTTTCCAGATAGAGAATGGTGGCAGTAACTAGTAGGAATTAAGAACAAACCTACTCTATACAATAAAGAAATTACAGCACAGTAACTAAGAATAAACCTACACTATACAATAAAGGATTTAAGGTATATTACATCCACTGGGCATCTAAGTTCGCCACCAGTGATCATAAAGCGCAACAAAGAAGCAGATTACGAAAACTGGGCACCGTTGCAGCGTAACAAAATAATACTGAACCGAGACCACTTCCAAGACAATTCAAGAAAGGTTAGCCTTGCGGGGGAACTGTTGCGCAAGCTGCTGAGCAAGCCTGTGAGACCGGCCTAGCATGTCGGTCATAGCTTCCAGGTGTAGTTGTTTAGCGATGAGGTTCTCATTGGTGTTCTCCGCAATCTTTCTTAGAGATAGGACTTCAAGTCGAAGTTGAGTTGCAGAATGCCTTTCTGCTAGAACTTTGGACTGAAGAAGTCAAACTGATTCAGACAACGAATTTTATGAGCTTGTCTGACTGTTAGTCTCGAGTAACTTGAATACTGCATCAAGACAAGACTTTGGGGTTGTCTCGCTATCTTCAAGATGTTTTGCCTTCTTTGCTACAATATATGTTGGGTTTGTCTCACAGCCTTCAGCAGACTTGTGCATGCCATCAGGCATATCACCCTGAAACAAAGCAGAGAGATGACAGGTTTTGCACGTGTATAAACAAAGATGATAACTGTGCTGTCAATTCCATCCAATTTCAAATTAGAAAATAAAGAGTAAGTTCAAAATATCAATAGCATAATTTGGCATTGTTCATAATGCGGGGAGCTTTACCACACTACTGGATTACAATGTCAACATAACAAGCATAGATGAAGGGCAAAGAAAATCATTGTATCTACTTTGGATAATGTGCATGGCATGTTGTTCATATCATCAGCCACATCAGTAAGATAAAACGGGAGATGACAAGGTGCAAACATGGGCTGCTTCACCACACACTGGATTATAGATACACAAAAACAAGCATACATATAGGGAGTATTAAGTAATGTGCATGGTATGAATAAGGAATTTGGTTTTACAAGTAAAACTTAGAACTTACAGTTCTTGCGAACATGCATTTTGGTAGAAATAGCAAACTAAACAGCAATAAACGATAGGGAGTATGAGAAAATTAAACAGCAGTTGAGGATAAAGGCTTTAGAAGGACTGACTTACATTAACAGTTAACACCGGCTTTATAATGCCCTTCTCCATGTCAAGGGAAGGATAACTCAAGAATTTCAGCACAGAATCTTCTTCATAAGCATTGCATGTACTCTACATTTTGTAGAGAGTAATTATAGATATGATAATACTGGAAGGGATAGAGGATAATGAAGATAAGATGCAGATTGATGCTACATAATCAACTACCAATCCCTGGAAGTACAAGCATTACAGGACAAAATGTACTGACAAGAGCAATGGGCTACACTTCTGCACTGGCATTGTCTGTGTATTCTACTTGTTGGAAAGATTAAATATAGATCTGATCTTTTTTAGTAAATAGTGGGCGAGGGAGATAAGATGCAGAATGCTACAAAATGAACCAATCCCTCTTCCCATAATACAAGAGTGTTTTTAACACTGGTGTACTGTACAAAACGTTCTTATGTTATGGGACGGAGGGAGTAGCTGTTAATGTAAGTACAGTGATAGACCACGTTCAGTCCTTACAAGAGGACTGCAGAGCTAAACCTCTTCAAAAGCATTGGGTTGATTCTAAATTTATGTAAGAGTCCATACAGATCTTATAATGTCCACCAAATGTACGATTATGAGGCTAACATGTGCAGTGATGCTACATAATCAAACAGCTATGAAAGTAAGTATGGTCATAGAGGGCAAGAGGTACTCACAAGAGCAATGCAGTGCGCAGTATAGTTGCGAGATTCTGTGGTCCCTTGAGAACGAATGTTCTTCTGCTAACAGTTTGTGACAACCTGATTTTTGGCCCTTTCTTTTTCTTTTGTTTTTTCGAGGTTTTTGCCTGAGTTTTTCTTTTTCGTGGCTTTGTGGCCTAGAAACTAAAGAAGATGCCCTCTTCTTTGCTTCCAGAGTGGATTGTCATATCCAAATATTTCCCTAGACCCTGTCATTTCCATCCTAGCCCAAATCCCAATATTCTTTTTATTGGGAATATTCCTTTTCTATTAAAGGAATAACTCAAATTGCCCTAGGTTGTGAAGCAACCTATATTTCGATCACTCCAAAAATTCTCAAATAATTCTCATAAATTGTTTGGGTCATATCTTGATCAAATATGGCAAAACTTTTCATTGCCATGTTCAAAAATAATTCCCCAATAATTATTCTTCATTTTTGTCCAGTGTGGTTTTCTGTGAAGGAAGTGCCACCTATATTTTCCTGATTGCTCCCCAACTCCTTGGGCATGCTTATATGTCCAAATAATTGCCTCGTGCACAATTTCAAATTTATTTTCCTAGCCAATATTCCTCAGTGAATTTTCAAAGTTTCTGTCAAACAGAAGCCATTGTGGAGGAAGTACTAGCTAGGAGTAGCCAAATGAGTTGAACTCTTGCACACTCCTTAATGTGCTCCTATTAACCTCTTCTACCCATTTGAAGCTCCATACAATCATCTATGTGAGCACAGGAGCAAATCTTTGTTTCTGGCAATATTTTCAGGTTGTGAAGCAAGTGCATTTTATATTGCTTCAAAAATCCTGATAAATTACCAGATCATTCTTATATCCATAAAACATCTCTCCACCCAATTTGTCATCATTTAATTAAGCCATTATCCCTCTAGAATATTTCAAAGTTTCTGGCCAGCAGAAATATTTGTGAAGCAAGTACCATTTTGGCTTTGCCAAATGGTATGATACTTGGTGAGAATCTTCATATGATCAAATAACCTTGCCTTGCTCAAACTCAGCTCAATCCAATCAACCATGTGAGTGCATCATCATAGTCTTCATTTCTGACCAGATTATGTGGTTGTTAAGCAACTGCAGTAAATATTGATCCATTGACCCTCAAAACCTCCAGGATGAAAGTCCTTCAATAGATAAACCTCCCAACCAAGCTATTTACTGAGTTACCTAGCTGGTGTCCCCACTGCATAGCACAAACACTTGGTTGCTGGTTTACTTTGGAGCTAAGTGCAAATCTCTTCTTTGCCCCTAGACTGATTTATTTCCTTATTTAGACTAAGGTCACTAGGGTCAATCCACTGGACATGGTCGTCCTGGCCAAAACGAGCAATTTGCACCAGTGCGCGTGGTGATCACGCTTGCGTCATGCAGATTGCCCGCTCTGGCTTCTTCTTGTCCCTGTTCTCGTCGGCTCCCTCCTCGTCTCGACCTCCATTCATGTCCTGGAGCTCCTTCGTGATGCCCTGCATCGCCCTGCATCGATGGCTCGTCGTGGTTCGCCATGAATGCATCGCTAGGTCCATGCCCGTGCCATGCCTAGCCACTACCCTCCATTAATGCTTGGTCGGGAGCTCGTCCGTGAGCTCTAGAGCTTTCTCCCGCGGCTATTTAAATACCCCCGACCTCCTCCGCAGCCCCCAAGTCCCTCCCTCGCCTCTCTAGTCCACCGGAGTCCTCGGCCCCCTCCTCGTTTCGCCGGAGTTCGCCTCGGTTGCCGGGGTTCCTCCTTGGTTCCGGCGAGCTCGAGCCTCCTCTCCTCCCCTGGTGTTGTCCATGATCTCCCCCACCTCCTCGCGGTTCGCCTAAACCGCTTGCCCCTCACGGGAAAGTTCTGTGGCCGCGTCGCCCGGTCCGGCCGTCGTCTCTGTCCTTCGGCCACCGCATCCTCCGGCCGTCCCGAGCCTCCTCGTGCCTCCCCGACCTCACCACGGCCTCCCCCTTGTCCCCGCAAGCCGCCCCGACTCCTCAGCCCTCGCCAGAGCGCCTTGCTCCGACGAACACCACCTCTGCCGAGCCGCCTCTGCCCTCCCATGGAGCCGCCTCTCCCCTCCAACCCTCTCCTCCCCGACGGTCGTGCTCCCTCTGGACGGGTGCGGCGCAGCCCCTCGGTCCCGCCGGTGCCCTCAGCCAGGCCGGGGATCGCCGGAGCTGGCCGGCCCCTTGGCCGCCTCCCTCCTCTGCTTCCGTTCTGTTCTGCTCAGGAACGAACAGGAGCGAGGGAAGGAGGAAGACGACGCCTTGCCAACTGGCCAGGCGGGCCCCATCCCCTGCGCATGGACCCCACCAGTTAGCCACCTAGCCGCCAGCCCCGCGTTGACCGGTCCATGCTGACGTGGATAAGTGGAGATGCATTCGGGCGTCTACGTTTTCATCCACCGAAAACGTATTTCATCAAATGCGCTTTCCGTTTTTCTGTCCAGGCCCCTGGTTGAAAATATTTTCATTACAGATGGGTCCCTGGTAGTAAAACCCTTATATCTCCGCAACCGTAACTCCAAATGAGGTGATTCCAAAGCCTACTTCTTTGGTTCATTGAGCCCGTTCTGTTGGTTTCATCTTCACTATGGTTTGACACTGTGAAAATGACCTTTTTGACCTTGTGCGTAAACAGCCCTTCCCTGAGAGAATTGTTTCCGGCAAATCTTTCTGCGAGTTTCTCGCACTTTCTCCCGGTGATTTATTCCACCCCAGACAAGCCACAATACCCACTTGCATGATAGTCATGTTGTAGCCATGGTTTTGAACTTGAATCTTTATTAAATGTTTGCTTGTTGAAAAGATGGTTATTGTTGTTCCGGTGATGTTTAGATTTGCATGTTCCCTTTTGAGCTATGTTGTCTTGTACTCGGTTATCATGTTCTACCTGCTAGTATTACCTTTCATATGTTTATGCTTGCTAGTAGTACATGTTTATGTTGGTGATGGTCATGCTAGTCAGTATGCCATGCTAAGTGGATATGATTTATTATTGATATGGTGGATAGTTATGTGATACCCTCATGATTATGTTGATATCATCTTCATGCATTTTATCATGGCTCAGCATATTTGCATTCAAGTTAACCAGATTAAATTGAACTTGAACAACTGTTGGTTGAGTCATGGTGCCGCTGAATCGATGCTGACCAGTGCAACCACGCTTACCGGTATAGGACGGTTTTGTCGGAACGCCGTTGGTCCACCTGAATAGGAGTGCGAGGCCATGGGTTCCGTAGTGTGGGTACAGTGTACTAACCTCTGCAGAGTGTATATTAAATCTATCGATAGCCGAGCCCGTGGATATGGGCCCAGGTCGAAAGTAGGTCACACCATGAGTCAACAGTAATAAGAATAATGTGCTTAATAACAATGAGATAAGTTGGTTGTGATCGCCGTAAGGGTCACAGGCCAAGTGTTGGTCGGGTTGTGATCGCCATAAGGATCACCGTGGTATCGAGGATACCGAGTTGTTGTATATTCGTGAGGTTGTACGAGAATCATGGGTAAAGGTCAAGCTCCTTGTGGTCATTTACTGATCGTTGCGGTATTGTTCATACCAAGCTTGATTTGATCCTAACATGATCGTGTGATGTCCGAGGTTGGTAAGTGATGCATGTGTTGGTTACGAGGTAACCCGAGCAGGATAAGTGGTGCATATGGTGTCATCATGTTGCATGCTAGTATTGTCGGACTAATATGCTCATATTGTTCAAGTTGTATCATGTTAATTCCTGTTTAACCTGTAATTGCCATGCTGTTGTCTGTCTTGAATGCTTCTGGTTATTGTGAGCTTGGAAGTACATTCAATGTACTGACCTGGCGTGTCATGCCAGTTTGCAGGTTATGCCGGATTTGATTGCTTGCTTGTCGTGGTTTCCGTTCGTGCGAGCTAGAAAGCGTTCCAGCCAGAGTCCCTGCGGAGTGGAGTTCACCACCGTCACCGTTGTTCTGCTGCTAGAGTTCTTCTGCTGCATCATGTTGTTCTGCTGCTTGCATAAAGCAACAGTGGATGGCGTAGTGTCGCCGTACCGATGTTATTCATTGTAATATCGGAAGCCTTGTATTCATATTCGAGTAATAATAGAAGGTTGGTTTGTTCTATGCTAAGCAGTGCCGTATTCCAGAAGACTTCATCTTGATCTCTAGGCTGGAATACGGGGCGTTCCAGTTTTCTCTGAGCCGGGGTGCCACAGGCTTGGTATCAGAGCAGGTCTGGCTGTAGGACGCCCTAGACCGTGTGAACGTTAGAAAGCGATAGTATAGACCCCAGTTGGTTTGTTGCATAGCATGCATATAGCCTTAGTATTTGTGATAACGGTTTATCTGGTGAGTGTAGCTGGCATCGGTTTGGATCCACTACAACTCAACCTTTGCATTTCTCCAGTTCTTTTTTCGTTCGGTGTTTGGTGTCATTTCTATCCCAGCAGAGTGATGCCAAGTGATCCTGACACTATTTGCAAAAATGGTGCTCATGTATCGCGTCGATGTCTTTCTTTCAGTCATGTCTATCATTTCAGTGATGGACATGTTTCTATCCCATATCGTTCTTTTGTCGTGTTGGCAACCCTTAATGATCTTAGTTATCAAGAAAGGGCAATGTCAGCAGCCTCAGTTTTTCTCCGCTATCCTATTTCTTGGACTAGTACGGATCTTTTTCCGTCCGCTTGATAATAATGTGGTTGCGACCTTCGTGTCCCACTGCATGATTACCGAGTGCGTCCTCGCCTCCGAGCTAGTTTAGGCCGCCACCTGGCTAAGCTAGCACTTGGTGTAGCGCTGTTTACACCAATTCTTCCACACATTTAATTGTCCTCGTGCACATCATCACAGCATGCTAGATCGTAGAACCGGAGATCCCGCGAGATTTGTGTGCTTAGGTGTGCATGCATATTATTGTGTGAGTAGCAGTAATATGTGATGATTGCTTGATTAATTATATTAGTGGTCTGCTTTTGTGCTTTTGTTTTAGTCGTTTCTGTTGTTCTTTTTTTTGGGCCTTCGGTGTTACAAATTTTTTTCCCCTATTAAAGTTGCTCGTCAACCGACACCGGACCAGAAGAGTCAACAAGAAATGCATATATTTGGAAATTCAGCTAAACAAAATGGAATTATCAGCAGACTGCAGTGAAATTGGGAATATCTTGTCGAGATGCAAAAGAAATCCTGGATGGACCGTCAGTATCAAGTTTGCATTAGCATGCACTCATCACAACAAAATGATTAAATCAGCAAGAAGATAAATTGTGTGCAAGTTGACAGAATATTATCAAAGGTATGGCTCAGATACAAGTTTAATTTTTCATTGAGGATGATTTTGGAACTTGATGTACCTGGAAGTAAGAAAAAATATGGCATATACTCAGAAAGGAGGATAGTCTAGTAAAACCATGTTTCATGCAAGAAATCAATAGCAAAAATATTCAGATGGTTATATATGTGGAAATCGGTCTACATATCACAATAAGAAGCTTCTGGTGAAAGCAACCCAATCTTCCCTCGCAAGATACCCGAGAAGCTTCCAAGACAAGATTCATCTATCTTCCTCAGTATGATACGTGGATGATTCCCCGTGCAAGGTACTCTGTCTTCTTCAGTAAGCAACCGCAAAAGCTTCCAGCATAAGGTATCGAGTCTTTCCCCAGCAAAGTCTTTAAGGGGGTAAGCTTCTGAAGCACGATACCCAGTCTTCTTCAGCAAGCTGTCCTAGGAAAGTTTCAAGCACAAGACAGCCCATCTTCCTCAGTAAGACATTGGTACAAGGTAGTATGATGTGAATTGATAGCATATGGCAGTGAATCCCAACAATCAGAACTTGAGAGGTGTTGAACCTGCCATTTAATGGGTTACCTTATCAGAAAAATGAGGATAAACTTCATTTGCCGAAAAATTGCACCGACAGTACCTATGGTCAAACAAAGAAACAATATGGCCCAACTCTTTCAGCCAAGGATATAGACCAAGAAAACAATAATGAAGGAGCAAGACCAGTGAGGCAGGTATGAAAATTGTACAGGACCCCCATGGTGCAGATCCCCCGGATAGTCTAAGTTAGTATTGATCCACATGGATATGCCTACAGCATGAGTAATCAGCATGAGGAGTAATAGTCTGGAAGCCTGAGTCCTCACTTATATGAATCATTCTGGATAGCCTGTTGTGAACAAAATTTTTCCGACAGAACCACCGTCAGTCAAGTCTGCAGATATTATCACACAGGCCAAACCCTTTATGCTGGCCACGATAGGAGACAATCAAATATTTGGTACGGATCCGATACTGATGACAGTGGAACCGGTTAAGATGATTCAGAAACTTCTGCGATGAATCAGAATCTGTCAGGAAATGGTTATGTTTTAACTCATTGTTTGGAACCCAAAGGACCTGCATTTAGTGGAGAAACCCAATGCAATGAGTCAGAGCTTGAGTTTTCATTAGGAAATTCTGATCATCATTACATGAAAGGTTGTCAGTGCCGGGTGGCACACCCAGCGGAAATCACTTTTGGATTTGTGAGACGGACGTATATTTCAGTCATGATAATTAAATCACACTCGGCTAGTCAGTAGATCTAAAAAGAAACAAGTAAGGTAAGATCTGTCAGAAGGAGGATACAATGAATCAAACCACCCCAGGGCCAGTCAGATAAAAATTTAGTTGGGAACATCAATAAAGGAAAAAGGATACCCGAGTTGGAAACAGTTTGCTTAAGTCAGAATATTCATACTAGTTCCCTGAGCAACCAAATCTCGAGGATGAGATTTCTTTAAGGGGGTAAGGTTTGTGACAGCCTGATTTTTGGCCCTTTCTTTTTCTTTTGTTTTTCTGAGGTTTTCGCCTGAGTTTTTCTTTTCCGTGGCTTTGTGGCCTGGAAACTGAAGAATATGCCCTCTTCTTTGCTTCGAGAGTGGCTTGTCATATCCGAATCTTTCCCTAGACCCTGTCATTTCCATCCTAGCCCAAATCCCAATGTTCTTTTTATTGGGAATATTCCTTTTCTATTAAAGGAATAACTCAAATTGCCCTAGGTTGTGAAGCAATCTATATTTCCATCAAGTACCATTTTGGCTTTGCCAAATGGTATGATATTTGGTGAGCATCTTCATATGATCAAATAACCCTGCCTTGCTCAAACTCAGCTCAATCCAATCAACCATGTGAGTGCATCATCGTGATCTTCATTTCTGACCAGATTATGTGGTTGTTAAGCAACTACAGTAAATATTGATCCATTTACCCTCAAAACCTCCAGGATGGAAGTCCTTTGATAGATAAACCTCCCAGACAAGCTATTTACTGAGTTACCTAGTTGGTATCCCCACTGCACAGCACAAACACTTGGCTGCTGGTTTACTTTGGAGCTAAGTGCAAATCTCTTCTTTGCCCATAGACTGATTTATTTCCTTATTTAGACTAAGGTCACTAGGGTTAATCCACTAGACATGGTCGTCCTGGCCAAAACGAGCAATTTGCACCAGTGCGCATGGTGATCACGCTTGCGTCATGCAGATTGTGCGCTCTGGATTCTTCTTGTCCCTGTTCTCGTCGGCTCCCTCCTCGTCTCGACCTCCATTCATGTCCTGGAGCTCCCCCGTGATGCCCTGCATCTCCCTGCATCGATGGCTCATCGTGGTTTGCCATGAATGCGTCACTAGGTCCATGCCTGTGTCATGCCCAGCCACTGCCCTCCATTAATGCTTGGTCGGGAGCTCGTCTGTGAGCTCTAGAACTCTCTCCCGTGGCTATTTAAAGACCCCCGACCTCCTCCGCAGCCCCCCAAGTCCCTCCCTCGCCTCTCTAGTCCACCGGAGTCCTCGGCCCCCTCCTCATTTCGCCGGAGTTTGCCTCGGCCGTCACGGTTCCTCCTTGCTTCCAGCGAGCTCGAGCCTCCTCTCCTCCCCTGGTGTTGTCCAAGATCTCTCCCACCTCCTCGCGGTTCGCCCAAACCCCTTGCCCCTCGCCGGAGAGTTCCGTGGCCGCGTCGCCCAAGTCCGGTCGTCGTCTCCGTCATTCGGCCACAGCATTCTCCAGCCATCCCGAGCCTCCTCGTGCCTCCCCGACCTCACCATGGCCTCTCATCCCCACGAGCCGCCCCGACTCCTCAGCCCTTGCCGGAGCGCCCTGCTCCGACGAACACCGCCTCCGCCGAGCCGCCTCTGCCCTCCCATGGTGCCGCCTCTCCCCTCCAGCCCTCTCCTCCCCGGCGGCCGTGCTCCCTCTGGACGGGTGCGGCGCAGCCCCGCGGTCCCGTCGGTGCCCTCGGCCCCTGGTTGAAAATATTTTCATTACAGATGGGTCCCTGGCAGTAAAACCCTTATATCTCCGCAACCGTAACTCCAAATGAGGTGATTCCAAGGCCTACTTCTTCGTTTCGTCGAGCCCGTTCTGCTGGTATCATCTACACTATGGTTTGACACTGTGAAAATGACCTTTTTGCCCTTGCGCGTAAACAGCCCCTTTGAGAGAGAACTGTTTCTGGTAAATCTTTCCGTGAGCTTCTCGCACTTTCTCCTGATGATTTCTTCCACCCTAGGCAAGCCACAATACCCACTTGCATGATAGTCATGCTGTAGCCATGGTTTTCAACTTGAATCTTTATTAAATGTTTGCTTGTTGAAAAGATGGTTATCGTTGTTCCGGTGATGTTTAGATTTGCATGTTCCCTTTTGAGCTATGTTGTCTTGTACTCGGTTATCATGTTCTACCTGCTAGTATTACCTTTCATATGTTTATGATTGCTAGTAGTACATGTTTATGTTGGTGATGGTCATGCTAGTCAGTATGCCATGCTCAGTGGATATGATTTATTGTTGATATGGTGGATAGTTATGTGATACCCTCATGATTATGTTGATATCATGTTCATGCATTTTATCATGGCTCAGCATATTTGCATTCAAGTTAACAGGATTAAATTGAACTTGAACAACTGTTGGCTGAGTCATGGTGCCGCTGAATCGATGCTGACCAGTGCAACCACGCTTACCGGTATAGGACGGTTTTGTCGGAACATCGTTGGTCCACCCGAATGGGAGTGCGAGGCCATGGGTTTCATAGTGTGGGTACAGTGTACTAACCTTGCAGAGTGTATATTAAATCTATCGATAGCTGCGCCCGCGGATATGGGCCTAGGTCGAAAGTAGGTCACACCATGAGTCAACAGTAATAAGAATAATGTTCTTAATAACGATGAGATAAGTTGGTTGTGATCGCCGTAAGGGTCACGGCACAAGTGTTGGTCGGGTTGTGATCGCTGTAAGGATCACAGTTTGGGGCCAAGTGTTGGTCGGGTTGTGATCGCCATAAGGATCACGGTGGTATCGAGGATACCGAGTTGTTGTATATTTGTGAGGTTGTACGAGAATCGTGGGTAAAGGTCAAGCTCCTTGTGGTCATTTACTGATCGGTACGGTATTGTTCATACCAAGCTTGATTTGATCCTGACATGATCGTGTGATGTCCGAGGTTGGTAAGTGATGCATGTGTTGGTTACGAGGTAACCCGAGCAGGATAAGTGGTGCATATGGTGTCATCATGTTGCATGCTAATATTGTCGGACTAATATGCTCATATTGTTCAAGCTGTATCATGTTTATGTTGGTCATACCATGTTATTCTAATGATCTCATGTTAATTCATGTTTAACCTGTAATTGCCATGTTGTTGTCTGTCTTGAATGCTTGTGGTTATTGTGAGCTTGCAAGTACATTCAATGTACTGACCTGGCGTGTCATGCCAGTTTGCAGGTCATGCCGGATTTGATTGCTTGCTTGTCGTGGTTTTCGTTCGTGCGAGCTAGGATAAGCGTTCCAGCCAGAGTCCCTGCGGAGTGGAGTTCACCACCGTCGTCGTTGTTCCGCAGCTAGAGTACTTCCGCTGCATCGTGTTGTTCTGCTGCTTGCATAAAGCAATAGTGGATGGTGTAGTGTCGCCGTACCGATGTTATTCATTGTAATATTGGAGACCTTGTATTCATATTCGAGTAATAATAGAAGGCTGGTTTTTTCTATGCTAAGCAGTGCCGTATTCCAGAAGACTTCATCTCGATCTCTGGGCTGGAATACGGGGCGTTCCGGTTTTCTCTGAGCCGGGGTGCCACATAGTTTTCGTACAAGTGAGACATTAAGGCAAATGCAGAATTGTAGTTCAAATTGTGATGTGATATCATAGATAGTACCTTACGCTACAGCCGAGACCAATGTGTAACAAGATTATTCCAGTCACCATTGGATAAATGTAGCATCGGAGACTTTATAGAGATTTTGTTCAGAGGCTTGCCATCGAAGTGCGCTTGCCTCAGGTAGGAATGATACTTCATCAATGAGTGCTTGAAAAGTGCAACCAACCCTTGCTTGTCATCACAGTATAGTTTACTCCTCGCCTATTTAAAAGAATGAAATCGTATGTCTTCTGTCAGTAGAAACATATGCAGTAATGACCATGAATAACAATAGTATATTACTTACGTGTAAGTTGCGGAGGAAGACTGGAAATTGTTCTGTGTCTGCGGTATAATCTTTCCATGAAGGAAAGATGCACACAAAGTTCCTGACAACAACATAAGCTTCGTCTTCTAAACTGGGAAGAAATGGAACAGGGGTCCTATTTGCTGCAATTAGGGCTCCCTCTGGTTCGAAAAGGGATTTGGCAACTGGATTTGGTGTACTCTTTGCTGGAATGGGGGTTTTGCGTCGTACAGCTGGTGCTATGTCAACTGGCATAATCATACTGTTTGCTGCAGTTGGGGTCTGCTGAGTTGGGGCATCAGAAATGACCAGTGTAGTAGGGCTAGAGTCTGCTAGAGTTGGGGTGTTTTGTGGGTCAGGTGATATTGCAACTACACCTAATGGGCTATTTGATTTATCAAGTGCCACTACCTTTTCCAAATACTTTGCTTGTGCTCCTCCACGATCAGCAATTGCCCTCTTCCTTTTGAACGTCGGATACACAAGAACAACATTTGAAATGATAAATATGGTATGATGACAGATGGAATATGTACTGAAAATGGATAGGCAGGACGTATTCACATACACGATGTGTAAACTAAGCTAATGGCAGTTCAACAAAGTAGAAGCAATGCAAAGCATCAGTTGCAAGATATGTGCAAGCAATGTAACCTTGGAAAGTTAGAGCAAGTACCTTGATGGGTGAATAAGATAGGGCATCTTCCTCTGGCTCCTCCACTAGGGAGCTACATTGACTTAGGTCTCCCTCTAGCTCAGAATCACTGCTAGGATCATATTCTGAGCATGAATCTGCAGGTGGAGAGCATTTGCATTGCATTGCATCCAGACTTGATTTCAGTCCCTTAATGCCAAGTTTGACAGCCATGGCATTGTTCTACTTTATTCTTTTCATGCGCGCAAGCTCATAATCATTATGATGCTGTTCAGAATCTGAGATTCATGAAAACATAAAAAGTAGTCAGGTTATCTATGGAATGCATTGCGGATTCCACTCGGAGAGTGTCTCCCTATAAACCCCTGCATATGCAAAGTTCACCTCCCCAACCATGCTGACCAGACCACACACAGAAATACAAACCCATTATGTCTCTATAACAGGCAGGCACACATTTCAAAACTAAAGTAGGAACATTAGCATATGAAATTCGTATTTGAACAAATAAACTAAGCAATTATGAGTGGCATAATGTTTAGCTTCAAGGGTGGAGTATTGGTAGTGCGACACAAAGCAAGTAGGCAGATTGTATTCCATGTAAAAGATCGAAACCTATGTAAAAGCTGGAAATGACACTTTCTTTCTATACAATGCAGTGTTCGTCGCCCACACATGATGGAAGAAATCACATAGAGAAATACTATTCACTCATGTCTACGGTTCCAGTATTTAGAAACAGGGTGGTCCACCCTAAAAGAATATTGACAACTAATATGACAAGGCAAGCATAGATGTAGTGAATCAATCATTTACTTGCAAGCTTACTAGGACAAGTATGAAGAATTGTAACTGCAGTAAGAGACCGTCCAAAATCTGAATGAGGAACTTTGTCTAGCACTTATTGTTTGCAACTAATCGACGTGAATAATTGGATATTATATCGAATGAGTAAGAAAGACAAGTAAAATTGTCAACAAACCTAGCTTGCAGTAGTAATCTGGGTCAATGTCACTATGACCAACAGTCCAAAATGACTAGTGTCTGTTCCGAGGGCCGGAATTTTGAAAACCTTGTGAACTTTAGAGGTACTAAAGATTACCGAAATACATCTAAACCATTAAGTGTAGGTAGCACTGAGCACACAACAAACCCTAATGACAATCCTGCCTAATGAGTAACGAATCAATTAGAAAATGGGTGATGAGGAGTGGCTGCTGAGTGTTGAGGACGTATCTCAGGATAAATCGGGTTGGCTTGGTGGGTGTTGCACGCCTGAGCCCTGAACGGACTGGGAAGGTAGGCACAACGGCGCGCCTGGGTAGCGGTGACGCTATTGGGCGAGTGGCTCCTGGCCTCCTGTTAGTCCAGCGTCTCCTCCTAGAGTCATGCCGTCTGGGGATGGCAAGTCACCGGCGAGGCAGGCGGCTGGGGGCGAGTAGAGATCGGAAGCACGCAGCAGAACAGAGGGGAATCGGGGCCTGGGATGACCCAAAATCCCAGGGTGGGCCGGCCCACCGTGGGCACCTATAGAGATACACACCCGAGCGGCGAACATGCATTTTCGAAACTAATTTAGGAACATTTAGCTGACCAATTAAACAACTCTATTTTAATAATATCAGATTCGTATTTGAACAACTAAGATTGTTTAGCTTGATGGGTGGAGCAGTGTTATTATGACACGAAGCACGTATTCTGACGTATAGTGATCATAAAAGGGGGAAACTCTAAGCATATTTTTTTTAGCAAAAGAGGGTTTCCCCTTCGATTTTTATTAAAGAAACCACCACGGAACCTATATGATCAATTAAACCTTAAGCATGATCAATTAAACCGTATTATGGCTGTGCCATGGCAGATTTGAAGCTGCAAACCGGAGAAATGATATTTAGCATCCATTGTTTGCTTCGAACTAAGAACTAAATTCTAAGAGCTGAAAAGAAAGTATAGTAACCAAGTTAAGATCTATTTTCTGGTTGAGATCAAAAAGTTGAGGAGATATGAAGTACCACCTCTCTTGCGGCGCCGTGTAGGCATCGAGGGTGCGATGGCTGTCGGTGGCGTTGAAGCAGATCTGCGACGGTAGACGGGTGCATCGGGGGATAAGTCCCGTTGCGGTGGAAGAGAAGGTCGTGTGAGCGGCCCCGGCAAAGAGGACAACGGCGCCGATGAAGCGAGGGGACGCAATGCAAGGCTATTGGTCTATTGCTATGGATGAGAAACGTCCATCTCTAGAAGTGGACGACACGGTCTTGGTAGGCGCTCTGGCATGGTGGAGGACAGTGGCGATGGATGTGGTGGAGGACGGCGGCGATGGATGGGGTGGCGGATGGAGGCTGGTGTGGGGATGGGGTGTTCTAGCGCGGACAGTGTATGAATGGGAAAATGGAGGGAGAGGTACAGGGAACCATGTTTTTGGGACGCGCCTGTCTGAAATATGGGAAAGGTGCGAACTTAGCCACCGTTTAAAATTTGGACATCTCGTCGGTTGGGGATAGGATGGTAATCTCGCATCTCGCCAATATTTGCCCAGAGCGATTTCGGGCGAGGAGAGGGTGGTTGGCGCCCATGGTTGGCGCCCACGGTGTATGAACAGGGCTGGCAGGTAGGGCGGTTGTGTCACGTATGAGCGAAGTTACAAACCTGCCCCTATTGAAAATATTTGCCTACATCGATTTCGTCTGAGTCGAGTTTGTTTTGTCGCCCACCGTATATGAATGGGGAATGAAGGGAGAAACAAAGGTCTTTCGGACGAGCTTGAAACAAATGTGTTTAGCCGCCCATGTTTGACATCCACCATGTCGGAATGGGCTCAGAGGCGGTCGTGTCACGTCTAATTGAAGTTACTAACCTACCCCTATTTAGAGCAGTGGAAATCGGGCCAATGTATTGTCCGCGCAATGGGTAGACAGTAATTTCCATCTCCCAAACACTTTGCTTCGGGCAGCCAACGTGGGAGTGGACATTTTGCCGCTTCTTTCGAATTTTGGGACAATAAGCATCCACGTTTACCCTGGCAACTAAATTCGAATCCATTTTGTATTCCTATATGAATCTTTATAAATCATTTTGTGTGTTTTTATATATCTTCAAAAGGACGACAAAGATGTATTCCACTGTCATATATGAATATGGTTTACAAATGCCGATACTCAAATTCAGAAGCTAGAATCCAGTTTAAGGTGAATTCGAATATTTGGAACACTTCATGTCTAACTCAAATGTCACATGCAGCTTAATGTGTACTCCCATTTAGATATGTACACAAGCGATGTATCAAGATTCAAATACGAGTCAATCAACCAAGAATGTACAGAAATAACAGACATATAAACACTTATAGAGTATATGGATCAATAATATCAACTAATATACATAAGCCAGGCCGCTGTACTTTTTTTCGCTACAACAGTATCCTATTTTTAGCCAGCATCTTGGCCCTTTCCGATGCGTGCCACTTATGGTCCATCTATACTACTACTATTGTTGAATGCACAGTCAGCCCGATTGGCATATTTGTAGGTCTGGCACAGCAATCCAAATGAAATGTCTCTGAGTCTTATCAATTAATACAAACTTGTGCTCAAATAAAATTACAAACCAAAAAACAAAAAAAAAACAATTATTACATGATCTCTAAAACAAATGGTTTGATTGGTTACATGAACAGACAACTCAAAGGTTATTCAACGATGGAAAGAACATTTCACCTATGATTTACCAAGTAGGAATTTAATTTCCTTTTTTCCTCCAGGACCTTACCAATCTGGTCAGTCTCAGCTTGCTTCGTTTTTAAATCCACCAAATATTTAATGGTTGTCTTGAGTACTGCTTGTGATTGTGTTGTTTGCTTCCTCAACATGTCAACTTCATCTCTAAGTACAGAAGCAGAATCTCTTTCTACCACTAGTTTAGCCTCTAGAGCATCAGCAGTTGGCAATTCATAATGCACGATTGGGCCAGTGCCACTGCTGTGGGATGATGCAACGTCCATGGGGACCTCGCTCTTTGATCTTGGGCTAACCTATTTTGCCATTAAAGTTCCGATTGGATTCAGAAAAGTTGAAGTTAGCAAAACATATCAGCTGGGAGTTATAACAGCAAACCAATTAAACAAACAAGGAATTAAAAAGTTTCAATTGGATGTTGAAAAGTAGTTATTAACATCATTGTAACCCGTTGTTGCAGCAGCAAAGCAGTTAAACAAACAAGTAGATATTTAAGTTAAGGCAAACAGGTAATTCTTAACAGTAAGTATCAAACACATAGATAGGCGCAGTCTACAATATGATTAACAGGCTGTGGCATTATGTAATCAGTAGCAAACTAAATTAAGCCGAGCAACATAATTGAACAATTTTGCAATAAGTGGCTAACTAAAATTCCGAGAAGCAGGTAACTGAACTTATGCTAGTTCTTTGTACAGGCACACTGCAACTTCTTTTTTGCTTACAAGGTTGTACGAAGGAGTCCATGGCATCAATTGCTTGGATACGCAGTCCCAATACTTCTTTCTTCCCACACTGCATGGGTAATTCGAATGGTTAATCTAGTAAGATGGTGCGTCCTTGATATGTTATATGAGGACGTGTAGTCAGACTAGTTGTAGCCACACACATCACACTGGCTTTTACTGTATATTTCATGCGATTACTTTTGGCATATCAAGATCTAAGCAATCTACAATAGGATGAAAAGACTGGCATCCTTCACATTATTGGCGAACTTAGTTCATAGAAACAAGCAATTCAACCATTCTGTGGGTAAATCAAAAGCGCCACTGGAATATTTTTCACTATCCAATCATACACGCAAAAAGGGGCGTTGCCACCATAGGGGCTGGTATGGGCGGCCGCCTCAGGTGGCTGGAAAATGTGCACCTGGTTTGAGTCGTCCAGGTTGGCCCATGCTAGTTTTTTTCATCCCAACGCACGAGTAGGCAATGTAAAAACTAAACAAAAATGTTTTAATTTGGATGGGCCAATAACATAAGTGCAAGGCAGGCCCTATAGCAGGCTCGCGGCCCAAACGAGCGCCTCCCATATCGATCAACAGCAGGAAAAATCCCAATTCATTCGCTCCAGCCTCCCGTCTGGTTCGCTCCTAACCTAGCCGCCGCTGGACAGACCGACATTGCACTTGCTTGCGCCCTTGTTGGGGGCGGTCGCCGGGCTTCAAGCGAACAGAAGGACAAGAAGATGAAGATCCAACCTTGGGTGTAGCCTGCGTGGGAGGCAGCGGTGGCAGCACGGGGATGGCATCGAGCTTGCGCAAACGGACAGTCACAGCTTGCAAGAGTAGCATGTGCAACGAGCAGGTACATCACATTCCTGATTATATCTAATTCAACTCTTCAATTTTTGGCCAATAGTTAAATCTGACGGTGTTGTAAAACTGCTTGTATGTAGGGAATCTATGAGAAATTGAAACCAACTTCTACTTATTTTATAACTCCCCCAATCAATACTGAACTGACTGAATATGATGTATCTAATCAAGTTTTTGGTGCAAACATACAAGTTCATGTTGTTCTTGAGCCTGAAGTGTCTAATGAAAAGACTGCTAATGAAGGATTTGATGCAAACATTTTACATGCTCCTGGTGATGAACATATAGTGTCTAATGAGGGATCTAATGCAAGCATTTTGCAAGCTCATTGAAGGATTTAGTGTCTAATGATGATCTACTATGTTGAGAGAGACAGAGATTTGCAGGCATTGATGACAAGCAAATTATAGTGCATTTTCATAGCTTGAGGAAACGTCGAGGCCATCTACCAGAAAGTCCCCGTATCATGACAACATAGCATAAATACTTTTGTAATCTATTGTTTGAAACTATTGGCATGTTGGGGAACGTAGCAGAAATTCAAAATTTTCTACGCATCACCAAGATCAATCTATGGAGATACTAGCAACGAGAGAGATGGGAGTGCATCTTCATACCCTTGAAGATCGCGATGCGGAAGCGTTACATGAACGCGGTCGGTGGAGTCATTCACGAAGCGATTCAGATCGTGGCCGAATCCGATCTAAGCACCGAAGAATGGTGCCTCCGTGTTCAAGACACGTGCAGCCCGGTGACGTCTCCCGTGCCTTGATCCAGCAAGGAGAGAGGGAGAGGTTGGGGAAGACTCCGTCCAGCAGCAGCACAACGGCGTGGTGGTGATGGAGGAGCGTGGCACTCCAGTAGGGCTTCGCCAAGCACTGCGAGAGACGGGGAGGGGGAGGGGTAGGGCTGCGCTAGGAGAGAGGGAAACTCATGTGCTTGGCAGCCCCAAACCCCCACTATATATAGGGGAAGGGGAGAGGGAGCCGTCCCCCTCCAGATCCCATCTAGAGGGGAGGGGCGGCGGCCAGGAGGGGAGGCTTGCCCCCCAAGCAAGGTGGAGGCGGCCCCCTCCCCTAGGGTTTTCAACCCTAGGCGCCTTGGGCCCTTGGGGAGGGGCGCACCAGCCCACTAGGGGCTGGTTCCCTCCCATATTCAGCCCATCAAGTCCCCCGGGGCAGGTGGGCCCACCCGGTGGACCTCCCGACACCTTTCGGTGGTCCTGGTACAATACCGATAACCCCCAAAACTATTCCGGTGACTGAAACTGGACTTCCCATATATAAATCTTTTACCTCCGAAACTCCTCGTGACGTCCGGGATCTCATCTGGGACTCCGAGCAACATTCGGTAACCTTAAGTGTGTAGACCCTAGCATCATCGAACCTTAAGTGTGTAGACCCTACGGGTTCGGGAATCATGCAGACATGACCGAGACACCTCTCCGGCCAATAACCAACAGCGGGATCTGGATACCCATGTTGGCTACCACATGTTCCATGATGATCTCATCGGATGAACCACGATGTCAAGGATTCAAGCAATCCCGTATACAATTCCCTTTGTCAATCGGTACGTTACTTGCCCGAGATTCGATCGTCGGTATCCCAATACCTCGTTCAATCTCGTTACCGGCAAGTCACTTTACTCGTTCTGTAATGCATGATCCCGTGACTAACTACTTAGTCACATTGAGCTCATTATGATGATGCATTACCGAGTGGGCCCAGAGATACCTCTTCGTCATACGGAGTGACAAATCCCAGTCTCGATTCGCGCCAACCCAACAAACACTTTCAACGATACCTGTAGTGCACCTTTATAGTCACCTAGTTATGTTGTGACGTTTGGTACACCCAAAGCACTCTTACGGTATCCAGGAGTTACACAATCTCATGGTCTAAGGAAATGATACTTGACATTAGAAAAGCTTTAGCAGACGAACAACACGATCTTGTGTTATGCTTAGGATTGGGTCTTGTCCATCACATCATTCTCCTAATGATGTGATCCCGTTATCAATGACATCCGATGTCCATGGTCAGGAAACCATGACCATCTGTTGATCAATGAGCTAGTCAACTAGAGGCTCACTAGGGACATGTTGTGGTCTATGTATTCACACATGTATTACGGTTTCCGGTTAATACAATTATAGCATGAACAATAGACAATTATCATGAACAAGGAAATACAATAATAACCATTCTATTATTGCCTCTAGGGCATATTTCCAACAGTCTCCCACTTGCACTAGACTCAATAATCTAGTTCACATCACTATGTGATTGTAATGAATCAACACCCTTGGGGTTTGATCATGTCTCGCTTGTGAGAGAGGTTATTAGTCAACGGGTCTGAACCTTTCAGATCCGTGTGTGCTTTACAAATCTCTATGTCATCTTGTAGATGCAGCTAGCACGCGCTATTTGGAGCTATTCCAAATAACTGTTCTACTATATGAATCCGGTTTACTACTCATAGTCATCCAGATTAGTATCAAAGTTTGCATCGACGTAACCCTTTACGACGAACTCTTTTACCACCTCCATAATCGAGAAAATTCCTTAGTACACTAGTTACTAAGGATAAGTTTGACCGTTGTCCTGTGATCCATTCCTGGATCACTCTTGTACCCCTTGACTGACTCATGGCAAGGCACACTTCAGGTGCGGTACACAGCATAGCATATTGTAGAGCCTACGTCTGAAGCATAGGGGACGACCTTCGTCCTTTCTCTCTCTTCTGCCGTGGTCAGGTCTTGAGTCTTACTCAATACTCACACCTTATGACACAGCCAAAAACTCCTTTGCCGATCTATTTTGAACTCCTTCAAAATCTTGTCACGGTATGTGTTCATCTGAAAGTACTATTAAGCGTTTTTTGATCTATCCTTATAGATTTTGATGCTCAATGTTCAAGTAGCTTAGTCCAGGGTTTCCATTGAAAAACACTTTTCAAATAACCCTATATGCTTTCTAGAAATTCTACATCATTTCTGATCAACAATATGTCAACAACATATACTCATCAGAAATGATATAGTGCTCCCACTCACTTCTTTGGAAATACAAGTTTCTCATAAACTTTGTATAAACCCAAAATCTTTGATCATCTCATCAAAGCGTATATTCCAACTCCGAGATGCTTACTCCAGTCCTTAGAAGGATTGCTGGAGCTTTGCATACTTGTTAGCATCTTTCAGGATTGACAAAACCTTCTGGTTGTATCACATACAACCTTTGCACAAGAATATCATTGAGGAAACAATGTTTTAACATCCTATCTGCAAGATTTCATAAATCATGCAGTAATTGCTAATATAATTCTAACAGACTCTTAGTATCGCTACGAGTGAGAAAGTCTCATCGTAGTCAACTCCTTGAACTTGTCGGAAAACATCTTAGCGACAAGTCGAGCTTTCTTAATGGTGACACTTACCATCATTGTCCGTCTTCCTTTTAAAATCCATCTGTACCTAACAGCCTTACGACCATCAAGTAGTTCTTCCAAAGTTTATACTTTGTTTTCATACATGGATCCTCTCTCGGATTTTATGGCCTCAAGCCATTCGTCGGAATCCGGGCCCACCATCGCTTCTCCATAGCTCGTAGGTTCATTGTTGTCTAGCAACATGACCTCCAAGACATGATTACGTACCATTCTGAAGTAGTACACATCCTTGTCGACCTACGAGTTTGGTAGTGACTTGATCCGAAGCTTCATGATCACTATCATCAACTTCCACTTCAATTGGTGTAGGTGCCACAGGAACAACTTCCTGTGCCCTGCTACACACTAGTTGTAGTGACGGTTCAATAACCATATCAAGTCTCCACCATCCTCCCACTCAATTCTTTCGAGAGAAACTTTTCCTCGAGAAAGGACCCGTTTCTAGAAACAATTACTTTTGCTTCCGGATCTAAATTAGGAGGTATATCCAACTATTTTGGGTGTCCTATGAAGATGCATTTATCCGCTTTGGGTTCGAGCTTATGAGCATGAAACTTTTTCACATAATCATCGCAGCCCCAAACTTTTAAGAAACAACAGGTTAGGTTTCTCTAAACCATAGTTCACACTGTGTCATCTCAACGGAATTATGTGGTGCCCTATTAAAGTGAATGTGGTAGTCTCTAATGCCTAATCCATAAACGATAGTGGTAATTCGATAAGAGACATCATGGTATACTCCATATCCAATAGGGTGCATCTATGATGTTCGGACACACCATCACACTATGGTGTTCCAGGCGGTATTAGTTGTGAAACAATTTCCACAATGTCTTAATTGTGTACCAAACACAGAACTCAGATATTCATCTCTATGATCATATCATAGACATTTTATCCTCTTGTCACGACGATCTTCAACTTCACTCTGAAATTACTTGAACCTTTCAATAATTCAGACTTGTGTTTCATCAAGTAAATATACTTAGCATCTACTCAAATCATCTATGAAGTAAGAACATAACGATATCCACTGCGTGCCTCAGCACTCATTGGACTGCACACATCAAAATGTATTACTTCCAACAAGTTGCTTTCTTGTTCCATTTCATTGAAAATGAGGCCTTTCAGTCATCTTGCCCATGTGGTATGATTTGCATGTCTCAAGTGATTCAAAATCAAGTGAGTCCAAACGATCCATCTACATGGAGTTTCTTCATGCGTATATACCAATAGACATGGTTCACATGTCTCAATCCTTTCAAAAACGAGTGAGTCCAGAGATCCATCAACATGGAGCTTCTTCATGCGTTTTATACCAATATGACTTACATGGCAGTGCCACAAGTAGGTGGTACTATCATTACTATCTTATATCTTTTGGCATGAACATGTGTATCAGTACGATCGAGATTCAATAAACCATTCATTTTAGGTGCAAGACCATTGAAGGTATTATTCAAATAAATAGAGTAACCACTATTGTCCTTAAATGAATAACCGTAATGCGATAGACATAATCCAATCATGTGTATGCTCAACACAAACACCAAATAACAATTATTTAGGTTTAACACCAATCTCGATGGTAGAGGGGGCAGGCGATGCTTAATCACATCAACCTTGGAAACACTTCCAACACACATTGTCGTCTCACCTTTAGCTAGTCTCCGTTTATTCCGTAGCTCTTTTATTTCGAGTTACTAACACTTAGTGACCGAACCGGTATCTTAATACCCTGGTGCTACTGCTACCTCTTGAGCATTGCGTTGGATTTTCCCGAAGAGGAGAGGATGATGCAGTAAAGTAGCGTAAGTATTTCCCTCAGTTTTTGAGAACCAAGGTATCAATCCAGTAGGAGATCACGCACGAGTCCCTCGTACCTACACAAAATGATAGCTACTCGCAACCAACGCGATTAGGGGTTGTCAATCCCTTCATGGTTACTTACAAGGTGAGATCTGATAGAGATGATAAATAATATTTTTGGTATTTTTGATATAGAGATGCAAAGTGAAAAGTAAAAGGCAAAGTAAAAACAAAGCAAATAAATAAAGTAATTGAGATTGATATGATGAGAATAGGGGCATAGGTTTCACTAGTGGCTTCTCTCAAGAGCATAAGTATTCTACGGTGGGTGAACAAATTACTGTTGAGCAATTGATAGAAAGCGAATAATTATGAGATTATCTAGGTATGGTCATGTATATAGGCATCACGTCCAAGACAAGTAGATCGAAATGATTCTGCATCTACTACTATTACTCCACTCATCGACCGCTATCCAGCATGCATCTAGAGTATTAAGTAAAATAGAGTAACGCCTTAAGCAAGATGACATGATGTAGAGGGATAAATTCATGCAATATGATAAGAACCCCATCTTGTTATCCTCGATGGCAACAATACAATACGTGCCTTGCAACCCTTTCTGTCACTGGGTAAGGACACCGCAAGATTGAACCCAAAGCTAAACACTTCTCCCAATGCAAGAACTACCACTCTAGTTGGCCAAACCAAACAGATAATTCGAAGAGACTTGCAAAGATAACTCAATCATACATAAAAGAATTCAGAGAAGAATCAAATATTGTTCATAGATAAGCTGAATCATAAACCCACAATTCATCGGTCTCAAAAAATACACCTCAAAAAGAAGATTACATCGAATACATCTCCACAAGAGAGGGGGAGAACATTGTATTGAGATCCAAAAAGAGAGAAGAAGCCATCTAGCTAATAACTATGGACCCGAAGGTCTGAAGTAAACTACTCACACTTCATCGGAGAGGCTATGGTGTTGATGTAGAAGCCCTCCATGGTAGATGCCCTCTCCGGCGGAGCTCCGGAACAGGCCCCAAGATGGGATCTCGCGGATACAGAAGGTCGCGGTGGTGGAATTAGGTTTTTGGCTCCGTTTCTGATTTGACGGGGGTACGTAGGTATATATAGGAGGAAGGAGTACGTCAGTGGAGCAACAGGGGGCCCACGAGGCAGGGGGTGCACCCAGGGGGGCATGCCCTCGACCCTCGTGACCGCCTCTGGCACTTCTTGGAGTAGGTTCCAAGTCTCCTGGATCACGTTCGGTGAGGAAATCACGTTCCCAAAGGTTTTATTCCGTTTGGACTCCGTTTGATATTCTGTTTCTTCGAAATACTAAAATAGGCAAAAAAACAGCAATTCTGGGTTGGGCCTCCGGTTAATAGGTTAGTCCCAATAATAATATAAAAGTGGAAAATAAAGCCCAGTATAGTCCAAAACAGTAGACAAAGTAGCATGGAGTAATAAAAAATTATAGATACGTTGGAGACGTATCAAGCATCCCCAAGCTTAATTCCTGCTCGTCCTCGAGTAGGTAAATGATAAAAAAGAATTTTTGATGCGGAGTGATACTTTGGCATAATTTCAATGTAAATCTTCTTAATTGTGACATGAATATTCAGATCCGAAAGATTCAAGACAAAACTTCATATTAACATAAAAGTAATAGTACTTCAAGCATACAAATTAAAGCAATCATGTCTTCTCAAAATATCATGGTTAAAGAAAGTTATCCCTACAAAATCATATAGTCTGGAAATGCTCTATCTTCATCACACAAAGTATTTAATCATGCACAACCCCGATGACGAGCCAAGCAATTGTTTCATACTTTAGAAATCTCAAAAAAATTCAACTTTCACGCAATACATGAGCGTGAGCCATGGACATAGCACTATAGGTGGAATAGAATGGTGGTTGTGGAGAAGACAAAAAAGGAGAAGATAGTCTCACATCAACTAGGTGTATCAATGGGCTATGGAGATGCCCATTGATAGATATCAATGTGAGTGAGTAGGGATTGTCATGCAACGGATGCACTAGAGCTATAAGTATATGAAAGCTCAACAAAAGAAACTAAGTGGGTGTGCATCCAACTTGCTCGCTCACGAAGACCTAGGGCACTTTTGAGGAAGCCCATCATTGGAATATACAAGCCAAGTTCTATAATGAAAAATTCCCACTAGTAAATGAAAGTGACAACATATGAGACTCTCTATCATGAAGATCATAGTGCTATTTTAAAGCACAAGTGTGGAAAAAGGATAGTAGCATTGTCCCTTCTCTCTTTTTCTCTCATATTTTTTCTTTTTTCTTTTTCTCTTTTTTTTGGTGGGCTTCTTTGGCCTCTCTTTTTTTATTTGGGCTTCTTTGGCCTCTTTTATTTTTCATAAAGTCCGGAGTCTCATCCCGACTTATGGGGGAATCATAGTCTCCATCATCCTTTTCTCACTAGGACAATGCTCTAATAATGATGATCATCACACTTATATTTTTCTTACAACTCAACAATTACAACTCGATACTTAGAAAAAGATATGACTCTATATGAATGCCTCCGGCGGTGTACCGGGATATGCAATGAATCAAGAGTGACATGTATGAAAATTATGTAGATGGCCTTGCCACAAATACAATGTCAACTACATGTTCATGCAAAGAGCAATATGACAAAAGTAATGTGTGTCATATGAACGGAATGGTGGAAAGTTGCATGGCAATATATCTCGGAATGGCTATGGAAATGCCATGATAGGTAGGTATGGTGGCTGTTTTGAGGAAGGCATATGGAGGGTGTATGATACCGGTGAAAAGTGTGCAGTATTAGAGAGGCTAGCAATGGTGGAAGGGTGAGAGTGCGTATAATCCATGGACTCAACATTAATCAAAAGAACTCATGCACTTACTACAAAAAAAATTGGAAGTCATCAAAAACCAAAGCATTAAACGCATACTCCTAGGGGGATAGATTGGTAGGAAAAGACCATCGCTCGTCCCCGACTGCCACTCATAAGGAAGACAATCAATAAATAAAATTGTGCTCCGACTTCATCACAAGCGGTTCACCATACGTGCATGCTACGGGAATCACAAACTTCAACACAAGCATTCTTTAAATTCATAATCACCCCAACTAGCATTGCTTTGATATTATCACTTCCATATCTCAAAACAGTTATCAAGCATCAACTTATCTTAGTATTCAACTCACTCAAAAGAAAGTTTCACATATGTTGAATACCAAGTATATTAACATTAAGAAAATTACCATGCTATCAATAACTCTCAAAATAATCTAAGTGAAGCATGAGAGATCAATAGTTTCTTTAAAACAAATCCACTACCGTGCTCTTAAAAGATCTAAGTGAAGCACTAGAGCAAAAATTATCATGCTCAAAAGATATAAGTGAAGCACTATGAGCAAAAACTATCAAGCTCAAAAGATATAAGTGAAGCACATAGAGTATTCTAGCAAATTCCAAATCATGTATGGCTCTCTAAAAAGGTGTGTACAGCAAGGATGGTTGTGGCAAACTAACAAGCAAATACACAAATAATACAAGACGCTCCAAGCAAAACACATGACATGTAGTGAATAAAAATATAGCTCCAAGTAAATTACCGATGGAAGTAGATGAAAGAGGGGATGCCTTCCGGGGCATCCCCAAGCTTTGACTTCTTGGTGTCCTTGGATTATCTTGGGGGTGCCATGGGCATCCCCAAGCTTAGGCTCTTGCCACTCTTTGTTCCATAATCCATCAAAAGAATTCACCCAAAACTTGAAAACTTCACAACACAAAACTCAATAGAAATCTCGTGAGCTCCGTTAGTGAAAGAAAACAAAAGACTACTTCAAGGTACTCTAATGAACTCATTCTTTATTTATATTGGTGTTAAACCTACTGTATTCCAACTTCCTTATGGTTTATAAACTAATTTATTAGCCATAGATACATTGAAATAAGCAAACAACACACGAAAAACAGAATCTGTCAAAAACAGAACAGTCTTTAGCAATCTGTAACTAACGTAAACTTCTGGAACTCTAAAAATTCTACCAAAATAGGAATTACTGTAAAATTTGTTTATTGATTAGCAGAAAAAAGAATCAATGCTAAAGCAAGTTCCTGTGATTTATTGAATTTTTGCTCGTGAGCGCAAAGTTTCTGTTTTTCAGCAGAATCAAATCAACTATCATCATAGCTTATCCTATAGGTTCTACTTGGCACAAACACTAATTAAAACATAAAACCACATCTAAACAGAAAGTAGAAACAAAATTTAACACTAAACAGGAGCAAAAACAAAGAACACAAAATAAAATTGGGTTGCCTCCCAATAAGCGCTATCGTTTAACGCCCCTAGCTAGGCATAAAAGCGAAGATAGATCTAAGTTTTGCCATAATAATAGGAAAGATCTTGAAAACTCATCTCATATGCTCTACGTTCGGCAGCAAGCTTCCTTTGAGGCAAGCAAAAGTAATCAAAAGGGCTAAAATTGGTAGGACAAAGGTCCCCAAGATCAATAAAGGGAGGAATAGGATCCTCCTTCGGCCCTTCAGAGTGCACAACTATTTCATCACTAAAAGCATTCTTTTGGCAAAATTTTGTGAGCCTATACTCAAGAGAGTATCCTAGCTCATCGTTTCAAAGAGCAAAGTCATTATTAAGTTCGTTAATACAATCAATCAAGACTTTGGTAGGAACCTTTTTTCTAAGGTTTTCATTAAAAGGGACATAGTCGGAAGATTGAAAGCGTCTAAATTCCTCTTGATCATAAAGGATTGCTTCTATGGGAGGACGACCGGCGTCCACCCTATAGTGCGCAAAGATTTCTTTGGCTTCTCTAATGATAAATCTAAACTCATGAGCCAAAAAGATAGTAATAGCGCACTTAACAGAGGAGTTCTCAATATTAGAAAATTCCAAGAAAATTCTTTGTATGCAAGGATGCATGTGCATAAATTGTCTTTCAAGTTCAACTACAAGCATAGCGATAGCATCCGCAAGACTACTAGTTTTATGAAGTATAGAACAACCCAAGGAAGGTAAAGCACCGGTACAAGTAAAGAAATCTTGAATAACACCTTTGACAATAATGTTACCACTGCCGATTCGAAACTTTTTAGTATGCAAGATATGGGGTTCATCGGCTGGAGCCTCAGGATTTTCTATACCATTATTATTGTCCATATCGACGATAATCTCCCCAGTTTCAGACATAGCGGCAAACAAAAAGGCGAAGAGAAAAAGGCAAAGGAGAAAAGAGAGGAGGAGATTGGGAGAGAGAGGGCGAATAAAACGGCAAGGGTGAAGTGGGGGAGAGGAAAACGAGAGGCAAATAATGTAATGCGAGAGATAGGGATTGTGATGGGTACTTGGTATGGTTGACTTTTGCACAACTCCCCGGCAACGGCGCCAGAAATTCTTCTTGCTACCTCTTGAGCACTGCGTTGGATTTCCCCGAAGAGGAGAGGATGATGCAGTAAAGTAGCGTAAGTATTTCCCTCGGTTTTTGAGAACCAAGGTATCAATCCAGTAGGAGATCACGCACGAGTCCCTCGTACCTACACAAAACGATAGCTACTCGCAACCAATGCGATTAGGGGTTGTCAATCCCTTCACGGTTACTTACAAGGGCGAGATCTGATAGAGATGATAAATAATATTTTTGGTATTTTTGATATAGAGATGCAAAGTGAAAAGTAAAAGGCAAAGTAAAAACAAAGAAAGTAAATAAAGGAATGGAGATTGATATGATGAGAATAGACCCGGGGGCCATAGGTTTCACTAGTGGCTTCTATCAAGAGCATAAGTATTCTACGGTGGGTGAACAAATTACTGTTGAGCAATTGATAGAAAAGCGAATAATTATGAGATTATCTAGGTATGATCATGTATATAGGCATCATGTCCAAGACAAGTAGATCGAAATGATTCTGCATCTACTACTATTACTCCACTCATCGGCCGCTATCCAGCATGCATCTAGAGTATTAAGTAAAACAAAGTAACGCCTTAAACAAGATGACATGATGTAGAGGGATAAATTCATGCAATATGATAAGAACCCCATCTTGTTATCCTCGATGGCAACAATACAATACGTGCCTTGCAACCCTTTCTGTCACTGGGTAAGGACACCGCAAGATTGAACCCAAAGCTAAACACTTCTCCCAATGCAAGAACTACCAATCTAGTTGGCCAAACCAAACGGATAATTAGAAGAGACTTGCAAAGATAACTCAATCATACATAAAAGAATTCTGAGAAGAATCAAATATTGTTCATAGATAAGCTGAATCATAAACCCACAATTCATCGATCTCAACAAACACACCGCAAAAATAAGATTACATCGAATAGATCTCCACAAGAGAGGGGGAGAACATTGTATTGAGATCCAAAAAGAGAGAAGAAGCCATCTAGCTAATAACTATGGACCCGAAGGTCTGAAGTAAACTACTCACACTTCATCAGAGAGGCTATGGTGTTGATGTAGAAGCCCTCCGTGGTACATGGCCTCTCCGACGGAGCTCCGGAACATGCCCCAAGATGGGATCTCGCAGATACAGAAGGTTGCGGTGGTGGAATTAGGTTTTTGGCTCCGTTTCTGACCTGACGGGGGTACGTAGGTATATATAGGAGGAAGGAGTAAGAAACTTGTCGGAGGTCTCACACCTCTTGTCCGCTTTTCTCCCTTAGTTTGCAGGCTTAAGAAACTTGTCGGAGGTCTCACACCTCTTGACGTGGCACTAGCCTGAAATACCAATTTTAGCCCTTGGAACATCTCATATGTTCCGTGACGTTTCAAAAATCGTCTTCGGCGCCTCAATTCTAAACTGTTTAACATTATTGAACTATCACATAGTCATCAAAACGTGTATGTCAGATGTTCGCAACATCCACAGACAACGTTCGAGGTTCAGCACACTGAGCGATGCATTAAGGACACAAGCCTTCTGTGTAGCAATGAGGATAATCCTCAGTTTACGGACCCAGTCCGCATAATTCCTACTATTAACTTTCAACTAAATTTTCTCTAGGATCATATCTAAAATAGTAGAACTAAAGAGCGAGCTACGACATAATTTGCAAAAACCTTTTGACTATGTTCAGGATAATTAAGTTCGTCTTATGAACTCCCACTCAGATAGACATCCCTCTAGTCATCTAAGTGATACATGATCCGAGTCAACTAGGCCGTGTCCGATCATCACATGAGACGGACTAGTCATCATCTGTGAACATCTTCATGTTGATCGTATCCACTATATGACTCATGTTCGACCTTTCGGTCTCTTGTGTTCCGATGCCATGTCTGTACATGCTAGGCTCGTCAAGTCAACCTAAGTGTTTCACGTGTGTAAATCTGGCTTACACCCGTTGTATGCGAACGTTAGAATCTATCACACCCGATCATCACGTGGTGCTTCGAAACAATGAACTTTCGCAACGGTGCACAGTTAGGGGGAACACTTTCTTGAAATTATTATGAGGGATCATCTTATTTACTACCGTCATTCTAAGCAAATAAGATGCATAAACATGATAAACATCACATGCAATCAAATAGTGTCATGATATGGCCAATATCATTTTGCTCCTTTTGATCTCCATCTTTGGGGCTCCATGATCATCATCGTCACCGGCATGACACCATGATCTCCATCATCATGATCTCCATCATCGTGTCTCCATGAAGTTGTCTCGCCAACTATTACTTCTACTACTATGGCTAACGGTTTAGCAATGAAGTAAAGTAATTTTGGAATTATTCAGTGACACACAGGTCATACTATAAATAAAGACAACTCCTATGGCTCCTGCCGGTTGTCATACTCATCGACATGCAAGTCGTGATTCCTATTACAAGAATATGATCAATCTCATACATCACATATATTTCATTCATTACATCCTTATTGGCCATATCACATCACACGGCATATGCTGCAAAAACAAGTTAGACATCCTCTAATTGTTGTTGCAAGTTTCTACGTGGCTGCTATAGGTTTCTAGCAAGAACGTTTCTTACCTACGCCCAACTTGATATGCCAATTTCTATTTACCCTTCATAAGGACCCTTTTCATCGAATCTGGTCCGACTAAAGTGGGAGAGACTGGCACCCGCTAGCCACCTTATGCAACAAGTGCATGTCAGTCGGTGGAACCTGTCTCACATAAGTGTACATGTAAGGTCGGTCCGGGCCGCTTCATCCCACAATACCGTCGAAACAAGATAGGACTAGTAACGGTAAGCATATTGAACAAATCATCGCCCACAACTACTTTGTGTTCTACTCGTGCATAGAATATACGCATAGACATAGCTCATGATGCCACTGTTGGGGAATGTAGCAGAAATTCAAAATTTTCTACGCATCACCAAGATCAATCTATGGAGATACTAGCAACGAGAGAGAGGGGAGTGCATCTTCATACCCTTGAAGATTATGATGGGGAAGCGTTACAAGAACGTGGTCGGTGGAGTCGTTCACGAAGCGATTCAGATCGCGGCCGAATCCGATCTAAGCACCGAAGAACGGTGCCTCTGCGTTCAACACACGTGCAGCCCGATGACATCTCCCATGCCTTGATCCAGCAAGGAGAGAGGGAGAGGTTGGGGAAGACTCCGTCCAGCAGCAGCACAACGGCGTGGTGGTGATGGAGGAGCGTGGCACTCCAGCAGGGCTTCGCCAAGCACTGCAAGAGACGAGGAGGGAGAGGGGTAGGGCTGCGCCAGGAGAGAGGGAAACTCATGTGCTTGGCAGCCCCAAAAAACCCACTATATATAGGGGAAGGGGAGAGGGAGCCGGCCCCATCCAGATCCCATCTAGAGGGGAGGGGTGGCGGCCAGGAGGGGAGGCTTGCCCCCCAAGCAAGGTGGAGGCGCCCCCCTCCCCTAGGGTTTTCAACCCTAGGCGCCTTGGGCCCTTAGGGAGGGGCGCACCAGCCCACTAGGGGCTGGTTCCCTCCCATATTCAGCCCATCAAGTCCCCCGGGGCAGGTGGCCCCACCCGGTGGACCTCCGGACACCTTTCGGTGGTCCCAGTACAATACCGATAACCCCCAAAACTATTCCGGTGACTGAAACTGGACTTCTCATATATAAATCTTTACCTCTGGACCATTCCAGAACTCCTCGTGACGTCCGGGATCTCATCCAGGACTCTGAACAACATTTGGTAACCACATACAAACTTCCTTTATAACCCTAGTGTCGGTGTCAAAACCGGCGGATCTCGGGTAGGGGGTCCCGAACTGTGCGTCTAGGCGGATGGTTACAGGAGACAAGGGACACGATGTTTTTACCCAGGTTCGGGCCCTCTCGATGGAGGTAAAACCCTACTCCTACTTGATTAATATTGATGATATGGGTAGTACAAGAGTTGATCTACCACGAGATCAGAGAGGCTAAACCCTAGAAGCTAGCCTATGGTATGATTGTTGTTCGTCCTACGGACTAAAACTCTCCGGTTTATATAGACACCGGAGAGGGCTAGGGTTACACAAAGTCAGTTACAATGGGAGGAGATCTACATATCGTATCGCCAAGCTTGCCTTCCACGCCAAGGAAAGTCCTATCCGGACACAGGACGGAGTATTCAATCATGTATCTTCATAGTCCGGGAGTCCGGCCAAAGGTCATAGTCCGGCCATCCGGACACCCCCTAATCCAGGACTCCCTCAGTAGCCCCTGAACCAGGCTTCAATGATGACGAGTCCGGCGAGCAAATTGTCTTCGGCATTGCAAGGCGGGTTCCTCATCCGAATACTTCATAGAAGATGTTGAACACAAGGATAGTGTCCGGCTCTGCAAAATATTTTCCACATACCACCGTAGAGAGAATAACATTCGCACAAATCTAATCTGCTGACATATTTCGTAGCATGACATCATGCCACAGCCAAGCTTTTATTCGAATCGTTTTACTGTCCCACCTCAGCGTGTTTAGCGAGGTGGTTTCCTTGGCACGTCTTGTCAAAGCAGAGATTGTGTCCCCTTATTCCGGGATTCTCATCAATATGGGCGTGGGTAACCCAACCGCGCCATTATTCGTGGTGCTTGGGAGATAAGCGAGTTTTATTAGGCTGGTGGGGGCTCATAGTTTCGTCCGCCCATATAAGGGGATAAGGATCCACCCTTTCCATCTACGCCTTCTTCCTCCTCTGCTTATCCATTCCTGCGCACTCGAGCTCCAGTGCCCAAGTCTGCACTTACCACCTCAACCTTCTCCAATCATGTCCGGAGCGGGAGGTAGATGGATGGCCTCCACCGTCATGGAGGGGCACATCAAAAAGTTGAGGAAAGCCGGATACTTGTCTAACGACATCGTGCACCGGCTCCCAGATGAGGGGCAACTCATCCCCACCCCTAGGCCCCATGAGAGGGTCGTGTTTCTCCCCCATTTCCTCTGCGGACTGGGCTTTCCTCTTCACCCGTTTGTCCGGGGGCTCATGTTCTACTACGGCCTGGATTTCCATGATCTGGCCCCGAATTTTATCCTCAACATCTCGGCGTTTATCGTCGTGTGCGAGGCCTTCCTCCACATCAAGCCTCACTTCGGCCTATGGCTGAAGATCTTCAGCGTCAAGCCGAAGGTCGTGGGCGGTCAGCAAGCGGAGTGCGGAGGCGCCATGGCGGGCAAGATGCCCAACGTCACATGGCTCGAGGGCTCCTTCATAGAAACCATCAAAGGGTGGCAATCAGGGTGGTTCTATATCACCGAGCCGTGTGACCCTGAGTGGGCAGCGGCCCCCGAATTCCAATCTGGCATCCCCACCTGGCTCACGTCCTGGAAAGAGACGGGCCTGTTGTGGGGTAATCCGGAAGAGGTGGCCGGACTCCAAACCTGCGTCCAAGACCTGGTGAACAAAAAGTTAAACTTGTCAACGTAGTCCAGGCCATGCTCTTCCGTCGGATCCTCCCGTGTCAACAACGGGCTTTCAACTTGTGGGAGTTCGACCCGGCTTAGCACCAGACTCTGTCCAGGCTCTTTGACACAAAGCATGAGGACGCCTGGAAGGTGCTATTCAAGAGCTCTGAGGTCTCCCCTCCCGTCACCGAGGATCGTGGATTTTGCGCCAAGTGCCAAGCCACCGAAGTAAGCTTGTTTTTATCCTTTACAGGATACTTGATTTTCATAGTTTGACTCTATGCAGGATCTAAACTCCCGCTCCTTTAACAGGACTGGAAGAGGACGTCCGAACAGTTTGACTGTCCGGCCCCTTTGCCCGAAGGCCCAGCAGATGCACGCTTGACGAAGCTGCTAATTCCGGCACCCCACGTGGTGCCGGAGAAGAAGGCCAAAAAGAAGGCCACGGGGACTCGAAAGAGTAGCCAACGCCTGGTGGTGTCGGATTCATCGCCCGACGACCCCGAAGCACCCTCCGCCTCCAAAGACGAGGAGGAGGAAGAAGAAGCCTCTCCCCCTCCAGCGGGGGGAGGAAAGAAAAGGAAGGCCTCCCCAACTGGGGAGGCCGAAGGGTCCAAGAAGGGGAGGACCCTTCTACCGGACTACGCCTCCGACGCCAAAGACGGCGGAGAAGAATGGCCATCTAGGGTCAAGCCCCTGGCAAAATCGTAAGTATCCAGATACCAGAATAACTTATGGCGCTCCTCTATTGTACAGTACCTTCTAACGCCGAATTCAATCATGTAGTCCGCCCAAGGCTCAGCTCGGCGATTCGTCGAGCGGCTCCCTGGATTCGTCGGATGTGAATAGCAATTCACTCCCGACGGCCTCCACCCCTCGCCCTACGGACGATGTTGAGGTGGAGTCCCAAAAGGGGCTAAACCAGGAGGAGGTGGTCCTGGAGGCGCCGCAAGGCGACCTCCCAGACTCCAGGCCCAAAGGGGATGAAGCCCCAGAGGGATCTAAGTCCAGCCCTAGGCTAGATACCGCTCCGGAACCTTCATTGGTTCCGGAGTCTGGCAGGCGGCCCCTTCGCAAGAAGGGCAAGCCTACAACGCCGGTGGCCTCCGTCCAACCGGAGGCGCCGGACAATTTGCTGGAGGTGCTTAACGGCGCCTCCATCGACGAGGAGCACCGCACTGTTATGAGTGCGGTGATTCAGAAGGTTCAGTCCGCCAAGAGCGGGCTGACAGAAGCCTGTACCGGCCTGCTAAGATGCTTTGAGGCATGTATTTAAAACATATAAAAATGTTACCGCATAGACAGTAGCCCCTGATGCTCAGTTTGGTGTTCGAAAAGAAAAGCCGGACTGAGGATCTTAAAAATATATACGCAGGAGTCTAACATAAATATGTCAATTGGGAATGCAGGCTGCGCTGCTGACCTCTGCCGCACTGACTGCGGAGGTCGATGCATTGAAGCAGAGTCTCGAGCGGTCCGAGAATGAGCTCGGCCGTGCCAAGAAGTAGCTCGAGGACCAGGAAGGTATGTAATACCTTATGTAAGTATATAAAAAATACCTAGTTGCAAATAATGACAGGACCAACGTGAATGTTGTAGGGGCCACATCCGAGGTGGCGACCCTGAAGGAAGCGCTATCCAAGGCCAAAGACAATGCGGCCGTGGAGCGCACTGAGCGAGAAAATCAAGAGGCGCGGGTGGCGGAGGTGCGGCAAGAGCTCGATGCTCTCGTGAAAAAACATGAGAGTTTAGAGCTTGACTCAAAGACTCGAGAGTCCGAGCTTGCCTCGGCACTTGAAAGCGCCAAATCTGCCAAGGCCGAAGCCCAGAAAGCCCTCCAGGAAATTGAGGCGATGAAAAGGATTGCGGCGGTTAAGGCATTCTTTATGCAAAGCAAGCACGTGAAAGTAAATTACCTATTACTTACACACATCCGGAGCTCTCCAGGAGCATTCGCAGATCTGCCCCATAGTGTATCCGACGCCGCCGCATTCTACCGGGCCGAGGAAGGAAGCTCGGCGGAGAAGGTGTTCTGGTCCCAGTATGCTGAGGCCGAATCCCCAGTGCCCTTGAGCGACCAGCTGAAGCAGCTGGTCGAGCTTCATAAGGCAGCCGAACAGGCCATGAAGGGCCTGATAGGCCGGCTATGGCCTGGGGAGGTCATGCCTTTGAGCTACTTTGGGCTGGTGCAGCGGCTGGTGGATGCCTGTCCACAGCTTCAAGTCATCAAGCGCTCTGTGTGCATCGAGGGTGCTCGTAGGGCTTTTGCCCGTGCTAAAGTGCACTGGGGTAAGCTGGATGCTGAGAAACTAGTGAAGGATGGGCCACCGGAGGGGAAGGAGCATCGCAGGCCCGAGATGTATTATGAGGGCGTCCTGAAGGGTGCCCGTCTTGTAGCAAATGAATGTACCGGGGATGTAATTTTTGAGTAAACTCGCTCTTGTTTATCCTGTGCGCTGAAAACTTGTTCATATGCGCTAAACAACGCTTTTTGAATTTAAAATATTACCTGCTATGCGGCCGTTTATGAAATCTGAGAGATGCAAGTCGTCAGCTTCTACCCCCATGCCACGAGTGCTGGGGTGTTCGGGATAAACCTGAGCGCTCTTGTTCCCATTCTTGGGTCCATCTAGGGAGGGGCTCAGCACAACGAACAAGTCCATCGGACTTATAATGCTTTATCACTCTCACTTAGCCATAGAATTCTATAATTTTAAATTTTGGCGAAGCCCCTAGTATTTGGAAGACCAAGTTCGGGGCGCTATCCACGCCTAGGCCGGATAAATCCAGCTCCTCGCTCTAAGCGGCATAAGTCTTTAGGGACTCGAAGAACCTCTCGAACAGCGACCGGTCTCTCGCCCTATCATGACGGTCAGTTTTAGCTTTGTCTACTGAGGTGTTAACCCAGCTCAACTGGGGCACAATCGCAGTAGTTCTCCCAGTGCTACCTTAGCCGACATTGCGGAACGTAAGGTACCAAAACATGGGAGCTGGGCAAACCCAACTATTGACCCAAGACATGATTCGGAGCTGATGCATATAGTGCTATAAGTTCGGGGTGCCGCACTCATGAGAGTGTTCGGTCTTCTCACACCATATTATGGGGTACTTAAGCCCCTGGTGTATTGGCCGTACCAAAGTGTACGGTTGCATAATGTCATGACTGAACATATTTATATAAAAATAAATGAATACAATAACAGACAAGAGCTATGTATTGTTTATTAAAAAGGGCTGCTATGAAAGCAGAATAATACAAATAGTGCGATAAGCAAGAGATGGGATTATTTGACATGTCCCCCTCCAGGGGCAAGCTGCGAGACTTTAAGTAAAACAGGTATTTAGCTCGTTATAGAGACCACCTGGACATTTGACGTGGCTTGTTGTCTCCCTGGCTATTGCATCGTGTATTCGGCGAGTGTATTGCCGGACAGGCCTTCCGAATAGTTGGGTCCTGAAAGTATATAAAAAAGAAATGGCAAAATCGGGAGCCCCTAGTGCGGTTGAGCCGCATTCTGGGCGTGCCGTGGCTGTGCCCCTCCCCTTATGCCCATGGTATTTCCAGAGCGTAGTTATGTACGCGTGGTACCACTATTGCCATCTTGCGAGGGCTGGGGTTGGGGCCGCACTGCTATGCTTGCTCGAAACGTGCCAGCCGGTTTTGTTGTAGGTTACTTCGGGCGCGCTTGACGTTGTCCGGACGTTTAACAGCCGGATTGGAGAATTGCCTTGAGAGGCTACTTTGTACTTCCGCGGCCAGGGCCGCCGTGTGCTCCTCTGTTCGGAGAGAGCGTTCGGTGTTTCCATTGACCGTAATGACTCTGCGAGGGCCTGGCATCTTGAGCTTGAGATATGCGTAGTGCGGCACCGCATTAAATTTTGCGAATGTGGTTCATCCGAGCAGGGCGTGATAGCCACTGCAGAATGGGACTATGTCGAAGATTAACTCTTCACTTCGGAAATTATTCGGGGATCCGAAGACCACTTTGAGTGTAACTGAGCCTGTACAACTGGCTTCTACACCTGGTATGACGCCTTTAAAGGTTGTCTTTGTGGGTTTAATCCTTGAGGGGTCTATACCCATTTTTCGCACTGTATCCTGATAAAGCGGGTTCAGGTTGCTGCCACCGTCCATGAGGACTCTAGTGAGGTGAAATCCGTCAATGATTGTGTCTAGGACCAATGCGGCGAATCCGCCATGACGAATGCTAGTGGGGTGGTCCCTTCGATCAAAAGTGATCGGGCAAGAGGACCATGGGTTGAACTTTGGGGCGACTGGCTCCAACGCATAGACGTCCTTGAGAGCACGCTTCCGCTCCCTTTTGGGGATATGGGTTGCGTATATCATGTTCACCGTCCGCACTTGTGGGGGGAAGCCCTTCTGTCCTCTGTTGTTCGGCGGCCGGGGCTCCTCCTCGTCATCGCTATGCAGCCCCTTGTCTCTGCTTTCGGCACTTAACTTGCATGCCTGCTTGAACACCCAACAATCCCTGTTGGTTTGATTGGCTGGTTGTTCAGGGGTGCCGTGTATCTAGCACGAGCGATCGAGTCCGGTCTAAACTGGATGGGCCCGGAGGATTACTTTTGAATGGCTTCTTCCGCTGACCGGGTTTAGAGCCTCTGAATCCGGCATTAACTGGCGTATCCTCAGTATTATCGCCGTTTATGCGGCGCTTGTGCTTGTTACGACGTGACCTGCCATTGTTGTCCTTGGTATCTGAGTTACCAGGGATCTTGGTTATGTTATTGCTACAAGCTAGCCAGCTATCTTCTCCCGCGCAAAAGCGGGTCATGAGTGTCGTGAGGGCTGCCATAGATTTCGGATTTTCCTGTCCTAGGTGTCGGGCAAGCCATTCGTCTCGGATGTTGTGCCTGAAGGCTGCAAGAGCCTCTGCGTCCGGACAGTCGACTATTTGATTTTTCTTGGTTAGGAACCGCGTCCAAAATTTTCTGGCTGATTCTTCTGGCTGCTGGATTATGTGGCTTAGGTCATCAGCGTTTGGTGGTCGCACATAAGTGCCCTGGAAGTTGTCAAGGAATGCGGATTCCAGGTCCTCCCAGCAACTAGTTGACTCTGCTAGCAGGCTGTTAAGCCAATGCCGAGCTGGTCCTTTAAGCTTGAGTGGGAGGTATTTGATGGTGTGTAGATCACCATGGGCCATGTGGATATGAAGGAGATAATCCTCGATCCATACCGCAGGATCTGTTGTGCCATCGTATGATTCGATGTTTACGGGTTTGAAACCCTCGGGGATTTGATGATCCATTACTTCGTTTGTGAAGCATAGTGGTTGTGTGGCGCCCCTGTACTGGGCTATATCGCGACGTAGCTCGGATGAGCTTTGTCTGTTGTGTTCGGCCTGGCCGTATTTGTCATATCCGGCATGACGGTTACCGTCATGTGACGTGGGGCGCCCACGCGATCCGTAGATTGATCTTGTTTGCCTTGCCTTATCCTCCAATATGTCTCGTAGGTCTGGTGCGTTTCCCCGTGCTCTGGTGTTTTTTGAGCGGCACTGGGGTGCGGCTTGAGTTGAGGGCCGAAAGGCCTCTCTGTTGCGGCCACGGGGTGGCCAATCGGCCGCATCATACGCTGGTGATGTGGGTTTAGTTGCTTCCTCCTCTAGTTAGGGTAGCAGCCTGCGCTTTGGGTAGCTCTTGGAGGGGCGTTCGAGTTTATACTCTTCGGCCGCCAGGACTTTAGTCCATCTGTCGGCTAGCAAATCTTGGTCAGCTCTAAGCTGCTGCTGTTTTTTCTTGAGGCTGCTTGCCGTGGCCATAAGCCTGTGTTTGAAACGCTCTTGTTTGGCAGGATCCTCTGGCACGACAAATTCGTCGTCGTCGAGGCTTGCCTCGTCTTCGGAGGGAGGCATGTCATTGTCGTCCTCGACCTCCTTGTCTGCCGCTCTCTCATGAGGGTTGGCTTCTCCGTCCTCCTACGCTGAATCCTGCTGGAGGGGGTTGTCTTCGGCACTGTCCGGGGTGTTGTTATCTCCAGTGCCGGACTCGCCATTTTTGCTTTGGCGGGATTTAGAGCGGCGCCGCTGACGTCGGCGCTTAGGTTGCTTCTTGGAGGGGTCATCCTCCGTTTTTTCATCGCCATTCCCTGCTTTTGGGGTGTCACCATGTATATGTCATATGACGAGGTGGCTTTCCAGTGCCCTATAGGTGCTGGTTCTTGTTCTTCTCCTTCATCGGCGTCCATACCGTCGACGTCTTCGGAGTCGAAGTCGAGCATGTCGGTTAAATCGTTAATAGTGGCTATGAAGTGGGTGGTGGGTGGGTTTCGAATTTCTTCGTCGTCCGCATCCCAACCTTGCTGACCATAGTCCGGCCAGGGCTCTCCTCACAAAGAGAGGGACTTTAGTGAATTCAGGATGTCGCCAAAGGGCGAGTGCTGAAAGACGTCTGCGGCGGTGAACTCCATGATCGGAGCCCAATTGGGTTCGATCGGAAGGGATGTGGAAGATCCGGAGTTCGGAGGAGTCCGGCACCTTGGAGTCACAGGCCTCACAAAGGACTAGGCTGGTATTCAGCTCGATCACCGTAGAGATTGCAGCTTCCCGGGCGGCGTCCAACCGTTCGTCCCCGATTGGCGCGGTCAGCTCCGAGCTAAGGGTCGGAGCGGACACCTGAGCGGCGCTCTGAGCACTATCCGGCGGCAGAGCTAGATCATGCCCGTTGTGACAGTGCGGCGTGCTCGGCCGTGGCTCGAATCCGTCGAAGATCAAGTCCCCGCGGATGTCGGCCGTGTAGTTTAAGCTTCAAAATCTGAACTGATGGCTAGGGGCGTAGCTTTTGATCTGCTCTAGATGGCCAAGCGAATTGGCCCGCAGTGCGAAGCCGCCGAGCACGAAGATCTGTCCGGGGAGAAAAGTCTCACCCTGGACTGCGTCGTGGTTGATGATCGAAGAAGCCATCGAGCCTAAAGGTGACGACACAGAGGAACTCTCAATGAAAGCACCAGTGTCGGTGTCAAAACCGGCGGATCTCGGGTAGGGGGTCCCGAACTGTGCGTCTAGGCGGATGGTTACAGGAGACAAGGGACACGATGTTTTTACCCAGGTTCGGGCCCTCTCGATGGAGGTAAAACCCTACTCCTACTTGATTAATATTGATGATATGGGTAGTACAAGAGTTGATCTACCACGAGATCAGAGAGGCTAAACCCTAGAAGCTAGCCTATGGTATGATTGTTGTTCGTCCTACGGACTAAAACTCTCCGGTTTATATAGACACCGGAGAGGGCTAGGGTTACACAGAGTCGGTTACAATGGGAGGAGATCTACATATCGTATCACCAAGCTTGCCTTCCACGCCAAGGAAAGTCCTATCCGGACACGGGACGAAGTCTTCAATATTGTATCTTCATAGTCCGGGAGTCCGGCCAAAGGTCATAGTCCGGCCATCCGGACACCCCCTAATCCAGGACTCCCTCACCTAGCGTCATTGAACCTTAAGTGTGTAGACCCTACGGGTTCGGGAATCATGTAGACATGACCGAGACACCTCTCCGGCCAATAACCAACAGCGGGATATGGATACCCATGTTGGCTCCCACATGTTCCATGATGATCTCATCGGATGAACCACGATGTCAAGGATTCAAGCAATCCCGTATACAAGTCCCTTTGTCAATCGGTACGTTACTTGCCCGAGATTCGATCGTCGGTATCCCAATACGTCGTTCAATCTCGTTACCGGCAAGTCACTTTACTCATTCTGTAATGCATGATCCCGTGACTAACTACTTAGTCACATTGAGCTCATTATGATGATGCATTACCGAGTGGGCCCAGAGATACCTCTCCGTCATACGAAGTGACAAATCCGAGTCTCGATTCGCGCCAACCCAACAAACACTTTCGGAGATACCTATAGTGCACCTTTATAGTCACCCAGTTACGTTGTGACGTTTGGTACACCCAAAGCACTCTTACGGTATCCGGGAGTTAAACAATCTCATGGTCTAAGGAAATGATACTTGACATTAGAAAAGCTTTAGCAGATGAACTACACGATCTTGTGCTATGCTTAGGATTGGGTCTTGTCCATCACATCATTCTCCTAATGATGTGATCCCGTTATCAATGACATCCAGTGTCCATGGTCAGGAAACCATGACCATCTATTGATCAACGAGCCAGTCAACTAGAGGCTCACTAGGGACATGTTGTGGTCTATGTATTCACACATGTATTACGATTTCCGGTTAATACAATTATAGCATCAACAATAGACAATTATCATGAACAAGGAAATACAGTAATAACCATTTTATTATTGCCTCTAGGGCATATTTTCAACATGGCATACTTGTGCAGGATAGATATATTGATAAGCAGTTTGCGCACTGGTTATACGTGCAATTACACTTCGATATTTTCAGCCAGAGAATGAATAATTCAAGCAGGTACAGACCATGTTTTTAGTCCTTGTACACCATGTTGCATTTTTGTTTTTTGGTGCTTGCATCATTTAGTGTTTATAATCTAAACTACTTTGGATCATTAGCTGGTTTTCAAAGTGCATGTAGCTTCACATTTCTCAAGTTATGTTGATTTCCGGAGTGCAAGTGCCTTCGTATTTTTTAAGTTAAATGTTCGCCCCTGGTAACTTGAATTCATGGATCAGCCACTGCACACAAATCATACACGAAGGCCAGTACGGATTAAATGAAATGCAGGGACTTACGCTAGCTCGTTGTACGGGCTCACCGCAGCTCTGCTTGCGCTTGGGATGTTCCATGTACAAGTCCATGTTACCACTTGCTTGGATGTGCAGGCCTTGTGCTCCTTGCATCCCCCTCTGTATTTTTGACACGGCGAATGGTTGATCAAATAAGAGGAATCGACCTTGATGTTGTACCGGAGGATAGATACTTACAAGGTTATACGGGTGTGCAGGATGTGTACCAAATCCCGTAGCGCCGTCATGCTTCGCTAAAAATGGATTTGCTTGTTTCAGATGATATCTCCAGAAGAAATAAGAGTTAAAGTCAGAGTTGCATAGGCGTGTAAGCTAAGAGAGCGGTGAAAGGATATCCAAACATCGTCGGAACAGTGCACAAGGGAGTGATGTGTGGGCATGCTCGCCTAGCTAGAGTGCGGGTCACTTCAGAGCCATTGAGAGTGATGCGCTGGCGTTGGCTGGCCGTGCATGGATGCAGATCTTGAGTGGCAGCGGAGTGCAACGATGCAGTGGATGAGACCGTTGGTGAAGCCCCAACGGCCTCGGGGAGAGAAGGTGCGACGATGTGCTCGCTGAAGTAGCCCCGGTGAGCTGGGAGATGGCGTCGGTGAAGCGCACCTGATGCGGTGGAACTCGGTGTCTGTGAGGCACGTCGGTTGCGGCGGCCGACGTTGTCGGTGGACCACCCGGTGCGGTGGACGAGGGCGTAGATGAGGTAGCTCCGGTGCGGTGGTGAAGCGCGATCGTCGTCTTCGTCGTCGTTGTCCGGCCCAGAGGTGGGGAACGGTGGGGAAAGAGATGAGACGAGGGGCGATTCGAATTTGCTTGGGTTGACGGCGAATTAGGGATTTGAGCAATCTAGGCGCGGAAGGGGACGGTGGAGAAGAGAGATTTTGCAGGGCTGGAATTGGGGCCGCCAGATATTTCAATCCGAAACATGGAAGCGCGAACTTATTTTGTCGTCGTCCTTTTCTTTGGGGGGGTGGGTGGCTGGGTGCTATGCATCCGTCCGACACACGCAACCACCCCGACAGAACTATGCTTCGGTGCCTTAAGGCACCTGCCTTTGTGTCCATGACATGTGGGCCCAACAGGTGGCTGGCTCACATGTCAGTGACCCAAAGGCAGTTGCCTTTAAGGCACCGAAGCAGCGTCCACCCCGACACGACCCTGGTCTGCCTGGTGCGCCTACATTTGAGAATGCAAACGAATCTTCTTTCATTTGCAAACGAATCTGTATGTATTACCATGCCCGTGTTTTCTTTGCAATAATTAGTTATTCGAAACGAGATACTCCCTCCGTTCACTTTTGTAAGTCGTTTCAGATAACTTAAAATGAACTGTTTTGCACATTGTCTGAAATGTCTTCAAGGTCTTGTAAAAGTGAACAGAGGGAGTACTATAAATTAATTAATGAGGAGTTATTTGAAAAAAAATCAAAACGGTACCCACGCTAATGTGGATTAGAGTGTGTGTGTGTGTGTGTTACATAATTAGTTATTTGAATTAGAGTGTGTGTCACGTAGTTAGTTATTTGAATTAGAGTGTGTGTCATGTAGCGATCTCCAATTCTAACGTGGATTTTGCATTTCACTGTATCCATGCTACTTTTTTAATACAAATTCATATGTATATGATGAACACCATGGTAGTGAGAAAACTTTTGGATGGATTCAAACATATGACCTACAAAAAAGCACAAAAAATTGAGTCAATGTCAACTTTTCGAAACTTAGTATGGCACGAATTCAAAATAATTACCCGTATGCCTCATCCTCGGTTCAAATCTTACAATGTACACCGAATTGAGACATTGATATTAAGTCTCGTACTATGTACATTCAAATGTTATTTTTAGCCCCCCCCCCCCCCCCCCCCCCCCCCCCGCACAAACGCTACATACTTCCTGTATCGATCAATCTTCCTCTCCTAACCACCTTAGGAAGCTATCGGTTTCCAACACACTTCATTCTTTCTCTCCATGTTTCGATCTCTAAGTCTCTCAACTACACAACCCCATTTTCCATTCTGTTACCAAATGTATTTACCTCACACACCCGCCATTGCACCCCATGCCAAGCTCTTTCTCCCTCCCCCCTCTCCCTCTCACCCTCTCACGCTAAATACATGCATTGCCTATCTATCCCCCCAACCTCTCGTGCGCACGCATGCACGTTGTATATCTAGGTCACTCCCTCGAGACTGTCTCACTCTTTCTTCCGCACGGCGGGACACACTCGCTCAATCTCGCTCTCTTTATCTGAGTCTCGTTTAACCTCGTTTTCTTTCACACACAAATGATATATCTCCCTGTTCAGGCCTCGATCGACACACTCTATACTCACTCACGCAGATTGTCTATCTATGCCAGTCCATCCAAGCCGCCGCCACTCCTTCGACCTCATGGTGGGCCACGCTCACTCAATCTCTCTCTCTCACTCACTCTCTCTCTCTCTCTCTCTCTCTCTCTCTCTCTCTCTCTCTCTTTGTATGTCTCGATTTACCTCGCTCTTTCTCGGACAAAAACGATATATCACCATGTTTGAGCCCAATTCGACCTATTCACATTGTATACTCTCTCACGCACATTGTCTATCTAGGTCACTCTCTCCAACCCGTCTCACTCTTTCGATCGCACGGCGACCCTATGTGATCGGTTGACCTTGCTTCCTCCCACGCACAAAATATATCTACACATTTGTGACTGGATCTTCTCTCAAGCTCTATCTTACAACCCTCACCCTTGCCAAAAGCTCAATCGGACAATATCTCTCCAGAGCATATATATTTGTTCAATGAATGTCGGACCACACTCACTTTGTCTCTCTATCTATATGTCTCTCGATTGACCTCGCTTTCTCACACCGTATCTTCCACGCGTTGAAGCTACTACCTCTCCACCCCTTGCAAAGCCAGAGCTATTTACATTGCGAGGGGCACTACAACCTTGGATTAATTTGTGTAGGCATTTATTCCGGTCGGTTTAGATTATATTATCGTAGCATTCGGTCCACAACTACTCCAAACACCGTTGCAACCCACACTACTCCCCTAGTTGATTTCCCTCTGGCTCAGTCATCGCTCTCTCACACGTCCTTTCTCGCCTTCAACGTCGCACCATGGTATTATTGAAAAAACTATGTTGGTCTCTTTAATTATTATAAATAAGCTACAAAACTACACACCGATAGTCCACTTGGAATGGAACAAATTTCGACCCACAAATTAAAGTGCTAAAAACTACACAACGAGGGGCCCACATGTCATGAAACAAATTTGGACCCATATACAAATTAAAAAATAAAGGACCAGGATCGAACATGCGACCGGGCCTTCAAGCCACACGTCAATAGGCAACATACACGTAGAATAGCAATGTTTGCTGTACCCCCTTTGTTCACATAATGTTTTTATATTACCACAGCCTAATTAATGGATAACATGTAATATTATTTTTAGTACTATTCGCCTTCACTTACTGGTGGGTTCCATGTGTGCTCTCTCTCTCCTCACCTTTTGCGTTTAGACGCACGGGCAAACAGGAAGAACTCGCAGACGATGTTGTCGTTGACCATATCTGGACGCGTTCACAAGTCACGGCACCAGTTTCACGTACTAGCAGCACTAGTCAGTGTGTACATGCAATGCACGTTAATTTGTAAGTATATTAAGTGCATGCGGATATTAAGTACTAGGATATTATTTGCGTGTTGTTATGTGATTAGCACTATTTTTGGCATGAAATTAACTACACGCTAAACGTGTTGAGCGCTCGACATTGAAGCAGTCTAGGTCGTTGGATGACAAGGAATACATGTGGCTTGATGACGTTTTATATTTAATTTGATACGGCTCTAGCAGGACATTCAATCGATCAAATCATAGATTTCGTTCAGTCTGACTCCGACTTTAAATTATACGATGATCGATATAAAATAAACGGAAATGATAAACGTTCGGATTTTAAGCATGGCAATCCGAACGGTTTTCATGGCAAATTTAGATTACGCGACGGCGGGGGGGGGCGTCTCGCGGTGGGAAGCGGCTCCTCTGTCGTGCTATGTGTGTCGTCGGGCCACTGGCCGACGGTGATGGCGGCGTCTTGCGCCGTTGTTGGCGTACTCCTGGACGTTGGCCTAGCTTCAAGGAAGGCCAAAATGTTCTGGACTTCGGAGCGAGTCAACTGGCTGGAGGACGCAACTGACGTTGGTGCAAGGAAGCGGTCGACGGCGGCCATCTATGCCGCTGAGGGGGGCACTGGCACATGTACGGGGACAGGCGCTGTCAACGGCGCGGCGGAGACATTCGTGAGCACAGGCGCGCACGTAAATGCACGCGCAGGCGCATGCGCTGGCAGGTGCACGGGCACCGGCACGGGCGTGCGCGTCAGCACACGCGCAGGCGCATGCGTTGGCAGGTGATGGGCGCGTGAAAGTCGGCGGGGACCTCGTGGAACCCCGTGGGATCAAGCTCGGCGACAATATGCGACTCCCAGCCCATCAATGCCATGGGGATGGGTGCTGGCGCAGTCGCGGCGACGGGAGCCGGAAAGGGAGCAGGGACAGGCGCGGCATCTTCCCGCAAGGCCAGTTCAAGTGCGTCCCAAAGCACCTTATGTTCTTGAGACTCCGGCTGGGTGTCTTCCTCAGGAAACTGGAACACTAAGGGCAGACCATCGTGATGCGGCATGGCGTACGTTTAGGTCAGGCTAGTTGGAGGTAGACGACAGGAGAATCGGAGAGGAAGAGAGAAGATTGTAGCGATACCGGGTAGTGCAGGGTTGATTTTAAATTGCGGCACCGGCGACATTAAAAAAGTGGGAGCAGTTGGGACGACAGTGGGCGGCGGAGCCTGGTCAAAGGGCTCGCCTCCTGGTGAGCCTTCACAGCAGTCTGCTCGCACGCCTTCCTGACAGCCGGCACAGCGGTCTGCTCGCACACCTCCCATCGACCCACACGCTTGCTCGGACGGCACCTGCCGATGAGAAGCGGGGACTCGTGGCGGCACGTAAATGCCCATGGTTTCAATAGTGAAAGCGTTCACCTTAACGTGACAGGTCTTTGTTCCAGAATACCTTGGCTCTTCATTTGTGCAACTTGTCATAAGCAGCTTGTCTCAAATTGAAGAAAAAACTTACGAAGTAATATTTGTGCTATATCATGTGACCATGCTCAGTTTCAAGAATTTATGCTCACTTTTGGATTTTCTGAAATTTAAGATCCAGGATTCGAAACAATATCATAACCCGCATCATGCAATAAATTTTCAAGCCGTACATCTGTCATGTTGTATTTCTTAAGAAAGGATTTGGTTAAACATTTTGCTTAGTTAGACTTCAGACAAGTTATATATGCAGAGTAACAGGATAATCCCTCCATACCAGTGCATGCCTGATATATTAACTCAAGTACTAGGCACGAACAAACAGGCTCAATTCTGTGCTCATCCTGGTGTAGTAGTAGTAGTACTAGGCAATGCAGTTGATGGGTGACCTTGACGAGCGGCGACCGAGGGAATTGAACTGTGCTCGGCACGGTAGGTAACGTTGTCTAGTTACTAAAGCATCCCTCCGTAGTTCATCGGTAGTCATTATGGACCGGGGACATGAGGGGAATTTCCTAGGGCTAGAATTCTGGCTGCCAGATATTTCGACTTGAAACACTGAGGCTCGAGTGGTTGGGGTTGCCTAATGTGCGTACCACGCAGGCCACCGAAGGACACGAGCCCGGTTTTTTTTAGGATCAACGCGAGCCAAAGTCTGGTTGGTACGCCGTTGGGTCCTACCATTCGAGAATACGAAAGGAACCTTTTAAATTGCCGAACGAATCTATGTGTATTACAATACCCATATTTTCCTTGCAAATACTAATCTCAACGTGGTAATTGATTTATGACGAGTTGTTGAATTAGAGTGAGTTTGTGATATAATGATCTCAATGTGGATTTCACATTTCATGGTATCCCTAATAAGTTTTCCAATGCAAATTCAAATTTAAAAGATGAACAATATGGAGGTGAGAAAACTTTGTATGTATCAAGCATATGACCACACACACACACGCACGAACACAACAACAATCTAATAAGTATAGTGCATCTATTTTTCCAAACCATGCATGTATGACACGAATTCAAAAATACTCCTTCTATTCCTAAATATTAGTTTTTTAGAGAGTTCAACAGGTGACTACATACGGAACAAAATGAGTGAATCTAGACTCTAAAATATGTCTATATACATCCGTATGTGCCAGTCCATTTGAAACCTCTAAAAAGACTAATATTTAGGAACGAAGGGAGTAAAATGTAAGACATCCATGGTCCTCAGTTCAATATTTAAAATGAACATGAAACTGAAACATGAATATTAAGTCTAGTACTACAGTACATGCAAATGTTGTGTTAAGGCGGAGCCACGATTGTCGGGGATCAACCCCTCGACCTTAGATAAAATTGTGGAGCTCTGTTTAGGGTTGTTTAGATTATATTTGTCCTCACCCTCCCAACCACCGATTGGTTGTGCACCCCCACCCCTCCTCCCCGGGGGAATATCATGTGCCCCCATACCTTAGATGCTATATGCCGATACGAGTTGCTTGGAGCCTGTAGATCTGAGATATAGCAGCTCACATGATGTGTCTCAATTTTTTTGCAGGAAACCTTGATGAGTTTGAGAATTGCACACAATTTGTACAAAAACTACTTAGATGCCCTTTGATCCCATATCTAATGACCTCGAAGCTCGTATCATCGTAGCATCTAAGATGAAGGAGGACATCATATTCTCCTGTATGTAAGAATATCATGTGCTACCACACCTTAGATGCTTTGGTGATACAAGCTCTTCGGAGGCGTTGGATTTGTGACCCAACACCTCCTCGGTGGTTCAAATGGTTTTTTGCAGAAAAGCCCCAAAAGAGTTCGGCCACTGCTTACAAGCACAAAGACTGCTCAGATGCCATTGGATCTCAGATCAAACGACCTCCAAGATCGTATCACCGTAGCATCCAAGCTGTGATAGCACCTTATGTTTTCTCGCATGGGAGAATATGAGGTGCTCCCGCACCGTAGATTCTATGGTGATACGAGTTCACTGAGATCTAACGGCCCATAGTAGGAGGTTTGAATGTTTTTGCAATATACGGCTGATAGAGTTTGGGAAATGTGCAGAAAGTACAAGTACTACGCATGTGCCATCTGATCACTGATCATACGACCTAGATGCTCATATCACCGTAGCGGGTAATTAAGCTACGGGGAGCACCTAATATGAGCAACGGGGAGCCGTTGGATCGAAGATGCAGCGGCACACACGAGGCCTGAATGTTTTATTTGCAAAAAAAACCTTTGGAGAGTTTGGAAATTGTGCATAATTACAAAGACTACTCCCAAGCCATTGGATCTCACTTCCAACGGTATAAAAACTCGTATCACCATAGTATCTAAGCTGCGGGGTGGATGTGATATTCTATGCGGCTGACATTTTTGTTCGTAAACTTGCAAAATACGTGTAACTCGTGCCGTTACTTGTCTAACCGCACAAAGTGTTTGTTCAAAAAAACATCCTACACTGAAATATCAGAACAACACATGGGGGTACCACTTGTCATTAATCAAATTTGGACCTAAAACTAACAAATCTGAAAGACGAGATTCGAACTGGCAATTTGTACTACAAAACGTAAGTCGATAGCCTGAAAAAACAAACGGTTGTTGGCTTTGTCCCATAACTTGATTTTATACAGTACTTGCGTTGAGTAGAGTAGAGGGAGTGCCTCGTCAACACGTGCAGGACCGTTGTCTCACTTACTGGTGGGTCCCAAGTCTGCGATCTCAATCTCTTTTCTCTCCATCATCTAACCTTTGCACGGGCACACATGAAGAGCGGCGCTAGCTTGCCGTGGTGTTATTACAACTAAAAAAAAGCTTGGAAAATAGAAGAATCGCCTAGAACAAGAGACGTTGTGGCTGGTCGAGACGGAGCTAACCACATCTATCCTCTGTGCCATGTTTGCATGATGAAGCTGTGTGGCTAGTGGGGTGTTTTCGACCGACTGGTTGGGTCCCGAGGTCGAACCATAAGTACTACGTCTGATACAGTATATTTTTACACGCACATTTTTCCTCCGTGCTGAGACGTGGCACACCCTACCGCATGGTTTCGGGGTCCTCTCGGGTGGTGCACGCATATATTCTTCCTGACGTGGGACGCCCTATCGCGCGTTTTCTAGGTCATCCTCGGGCATAGCGCCGAAGCAAGTAAATGAGTCGTCAAATCACGAAAGACCACCTTTCCCGCCGAGTACATCAGTGAAGCACGGTGGCTAGCTAGTTGGGCTAGTTCGACCGATTAGCTAGGCCGCCGCAACATTTGTTTTTTCACCCCCTTTTTTATCTACTTGCCGGCAGGTAAATTTAAATATCCACCGCGGTGTTGCTCTGGTGTTTGGGTGTGGCAGGATTTTTAATTTTTTGATTGACGGGAGTAGGCGTGGCAGGATTTTTAATTTTTTGATTGATGGGAGCAGGCGCGGCAGCAATTAGTCACGATGACTCCGCATGTAAAACCCACTGCTCCCTGATGTGAGAAGTCGTCAACTGGTGTTTTACCATGGTGAAAACCAAAAGATTCCCCGCTCCTCGGCTGGCTCCCTCCGCCTTCCCGTAGATTGCATTGCCTTTCAGCCGTTTCGCCCCCTTTGCTTCCTCTCCCCATTGCTTCTACCTGGTGCCATGGCAGCGCAGCAGATCACGGAGTCCGAGGTGAGGCGCCTGACACAGGAGCTCCATGCCAAGGATATGGAGCTCAGGGCCAAGGACGTGGATCTCCGTGAGCTCGAGGAGGAGAGGAGTGCCATGCTCCTCCGTTATGTGCTGGAGTTCATGGAGCTTCATAAGCGGCAGGCGTACACCACAAAGATGCTCGAGGCGTCAACGGCGTTGCTGCAGAAAGCGGGAGATATGATAGGCCGTCAGGGGAGCCGGCTGGAGCGCGAGTGGGCCAATCGTGACGTGGTCCGGGATCGCCTCAGCCACTTGGTGAACCAAGTTGCCACGCACGTGTTGCAGCTGCGCGATGCCTACCGTCGTGCCAGCGCAACCATGCCGGCCGTCGGGCTAAACCCGTTCGACCACCCAGTCGACTTCAACGAGCTGCAGCTTCCTGACCTGGTCTCCTTCTTCACCTATATCTCCGAGGAGCTGAGCCGTCTCCGCGCGATGGTGGGGGCTGAGCTGGACAAGGAGGGGTTGTGGGCTGCCGTCGCCATTGTCGGGTGAATCCTTTCAGGGCTCCATCACTGGAATCCATTCGTGCCATTGGACGCCGTCTTTGACGAGCTGGCTCCCGTCAACCGGGAGCGGGCTCTACGGGCGGTTGCACCCTGCATCACCAACGTCGTGCGCCTCGAGAAGCAGAGGGACTTCGGTGGTGTTTAGGCGCCTTCTGCATGGGCATGTCCATGTCTCGGCGCAACATAACCGTTGGATCAAACTCAGACGGTGCAGATCAGTCACTGTAGCACAAAGCATGTGGGTGTGTTTGGTTGCATTCTCATCTCAATATAGTTGTTTCCTCTTCGTGTATTTTTGTCAACCTACTAGTGTGGACTCATGCACCCTTCATGCACTCTGCCAAACACCCAAAAGTGGGTCGAGAAGGGAACTTTTGCTCCCATCCTGTGCACCCTTCATACACCCTGCCTAACACTATTTGTGCTTCATATGGTTCATGTTTCGTGGAGTACTGTAGCATCATACTCTCCGTACGCTGTGGACCTAGTTCTGTTAACATTGATCTCACCTTCCATTCTCGACCGGACAGTCGAAAAAGCGGTACTATGTTACATATAGGAGTAGTTGACATGCGCACAACATCATTTGTTATCGTCATATCTTACTACACTAGCAACAAGATTGTGTAGTACTGACGTATGAACCGCTGCACATGCCTAGTAGTAGGAGCACTGTGTATGTTCAAGTGGTTGCCGTGTTTCGCACTCCTCCGTCGTAAGAGTGGAAACGCTTGCTGTAATCATTTTTTTTCTTCAAAAAACAGTGGACACGCTCTACCGTGCGGATCCTCCTCCAGCCATGCACTAAATTACTCACTTTCACCGACGTGTGGGACAGCCAGCACCTGGGTCCACCAGCCATGCACTAAATTACTCACTTTCACCGACGTGTGGGACAGCCAGCACTTGGGTCCACCAGCCATGCACTAAATTACTCCGTAGTAGAGTGACGGTAGACTACCTCGATCGAACCGTGATAGTAATGCCTAATGAGCCGTCAAATCACAAAACCCCCTCCTTTCCAGCAGTAAGTTGGACGGACGAAGCAACCATCATTTCACTCTTCTCTCTCAGCTTCCTCTCTTGAAGAAAACCCCCACTCGCTTTGCTTCTCCCTCATCTCGTTCCTCCTTTCACTCTTCTCTCTCAGCTTCCTCTCTTGGATGGATGCCGGTGCACCGGCCGATGTGATGTCTATGGCTCTGGCCAAAACCATCGAGGCTCATGGTACGAAGAAGCGCAAGCACCCCACCGAGACTACCGCAGACAAGCTCAAAGCCATCGCCCTGTCCAAGCCCCCCTCTCCGGGATCCCTCATTAAGCAAGTCCAGGTAATGTCTCTTGTTGACGTCTTTTTCTAGATCTTGATCGTGTTTTTTCATCTAACACGCAGTACTAGTACTGGTAGTATAACTTTCTGGGTGATCTTGCATGTGATTTTAGTGTGCTAAATGACGGTTCTAAATTCTTCTTTTGACCAAAACATGCGAGAGGTTGACACTGATTTCTTATAGATTACTTTCAACTAGTACTTTATGAACATCAATGCAACCTTTGAAGAGGGTATATTTGCCTCAGTAACTTGTGTTATGGATATTGCAAGTAATCCCTCTGCTCTCATGCCTTTGAAGACATGTTCTAGTGTCTTTGTTCGCTCATTTTTGTGCGTATATGTAGTCATATATGGAGTATAATATCGAAAATCATCTTATATTTCTGAATGGAGGTAGTAATAAAATATGGTTTCTGTTTGAATTAGAACCAGGTCCACGATGGAGATGAAGTTATCAAAGTCATGTTGTGTGAACTGGAAGACCTGATGATGAGTTCTACTACTGAACTATCCAGCTGTTGTGTCCTTGTCGCCACGTGTCCTGAACTAGTGTTTTACTGTAGCTTTGTTGTCAGGCATGTTCTCGAGGCTGTACTTGACCACAACAATTTCCTGGTTGTGCCTTTGATTACGAAGGGTGTGGTTCTTGTAAAGCTTCCCAACAAATCTGATGCGGCATGTCTTCATCATCATGTTTATGAGTGGAAAGACCACTCTGTTAGGTTCTCCAAGGTTGACAAGATGGTGATGGTGCATGTAGACATCTCACACGAAGTCCATGGCCTAGTCAGTTATGCGGGGTTCATCCCGTAGGTCGGTGGCAAGAAATAGTCTGCAGAGTTTAGTTAGTGCAACTTTGCTTGTCTGTAGTAAGTACTATTGTTCAATACTTGATTTGTGTTTGTGAACCCTGTATTGTTTATTAGTACTGGCGCTTTTGGTGTGTGGTCAGTCTTGAGAACGGTCTATGTTAATGTCTGTCCACTCAATTCAGTCTGTATATTTTGAAGTATCCAGATCATATTTTTTGTGAGGACGGTTTATCAATTATGGTTACACTCCAATATCTGTATGCATTGCAGGGTTTATCGCACCCACCAGGATTTCCAGTCCCATGGATGTTCGGTCCATACGATTTGTCACGACCTTTGGATTGTCCTGCTTGTGGGAGTAGGTGGGGCCCCTACATGCCACGCGTAGTTGGACGATCAATCTTCTGTTTAGTACTTCAACATAGTGATTTCTCGGTAAGGATTCAATCGTGTCACATCAAGTAAATCTTATTGATTTACTGTCTAAATCTTATTGATTTAATGTCATGTTTTCTTTCTTTTCTTGCAATTTTACGATGCAGGTTTTGCCATGTGACATTCATCACAGAATAAACTGTTTGGTTTGCTCTACGATGGCTATTTTTGCAGGTTTCATTTCTTATGTCATGTCAGTAACGAAGGCACTGTCCATCACTTATATTACTGGAAAAAATTGGATCAGTCTGTTGTCTGAGTACAAACTGAATCCCTATGGAGAACTGAAGTTTGGTTTAACAAAAACGCCACAATTAGTCCTTCTCGCGTTTAAAAGAAATGAAGAAAAAAACTGGATCACGGTCACGGATCCTAGTCAAGTTAGAAAGCTGATCATAGCAGACCAGACACGATCGCCGTTGTCTCGCACATCGGTACCACCTTCAACAACGGATCAAGCACTGGCAGTTTGCTCTAGCACTGACAGCGGCAGTAGCTCAGTCTGATCCAGCTGAGGATTGGGCACCGACCGCGTCAGTGGATCAGTCTGATCTATCAGAGGATCGGGCATCGACACCGGCACCAGCTCTACAAGGAGCACCATCTCTGGCAGCAGCGACGGCTTCGGCACCTGCACCAACACTTGCACTTGCATCTGCTCCGGCCCGTGCAGTTGCACCAGCAACAGACTAGGCTGCAGTTCGCACTTCATATACCAAAGTCCTTACAAAAACCGACATGTCCACCTTCTTGGTAAGCATTGGCCGCCCAATTGCTTCGTTCTTTTTTCTTTCCATGTTGTTTCACATGATTCACTATGTTGATCTAACTATTTGGGTATGTCTTCTTGTTTGCAAACAGAGAATTCCTAGAGCAACGAGGGAGTCGTTCAACAATCCGGGCGACCGCGGCCAAGTTTCTCTTACCATGCGCAGCCTTGGTGTGAATGAACCTGCTTAATATACCGTAAGTACAAAGGATGGTCGCATGATGATTGATGCTAAAGGATGGTCAAGGTTCAAATCTAAATCATATCTTGCGGTAGGGGATGATGTCAAAATCGAACTTTCTCGGCAAGGAGAGCTGGTCCAAATCAACTTTGAAATTCTTCAGTAGCAGCACGCAACTGCCGAACTGATCTATCCTCCGAGAGATTTTGATGTAATAATATGGCATGGTGAAACAAGTGTCCTAAGTGTATAAGTAGTACGACAGTATTATTTGTCACATGGTATATCGTTGATAGAATTGCAACTCTGATTGCTGGTTAGGAACTGTCGTTCGATTTCATTCCTGCCGTGCTTTATTCAATTTTGTGTATTCGCCTTGCGACAGCATCTAAAACTAGCGCCATACCGATCGCTTGCAATATGAAAAGCGCTGAGGTAGAACACATGGGCCCCCAAACATGCAGGGTTGGCCTGCGGCCCAAAGTCCAGAACCGTGAGCATATCTGAGTATTATATTCTCAGTTGAACCCCCATAATGCATGTGCGTTGCAGATGGAGTATATTTCTCGGCAAGGTGAGCCTGTCTGTGATATAAAAGATTTGTATATTTCTTTACAGAGGGAGTATCTCTCTATCAAAAAATATATTTATGTGTAACTAGTTACTCATGTCTTTCTACTTCCTTTCACTGATATGTGGGGCAACCGGCAATGGGGTCCACGTGCCATATGCACAAATTAGAGTGCACAACTTCACGGTAGACACACCCCGGTCGTAGTGCCGCAGTAATGCCCAATGAGCCGTCAAATCACAAACCCCCCCCCCTTTCCAGCTTTAGCAGTAAGCTGTACGGACGAAGCGGCAATATTTCACTGGGCCTGAATCCCCTTCTCCCTCGTCTGCTTGCTCAGAGAAAAAACCCTCTCGGCGATTGCATAGGGTTTTCTCATGGAGAACCAGGTACGAATTCTTCACCCATCCCCGATATATCCAAGTCCCTTGGTCGCAGGTAATCCTAGGATGGCAGCTGCCGCCGTTGATGCATTTTTCTTCCTACTGAATCTAGTGTGTTTCATTTGCAGTACCCAAAGTGCAAGTACCCTACAGGTTTCTGCACCCTCGGTGAGACGCCACACTTGTTCCTTCTCATCCTAACACAGCATTTTGAAACGTGCATAGTATGCTCCTAGAATCCTCTTTTCTATCCGGGAGGGTGGGGGTTTTTTGAACATGCTGTGTTCTCATATTATTTTTCCTGCAGTGTATTATTTGCTCTGCCAGAACACATGTACTCAAGATGCCTGGCCTTGCCATAACTGAATACACTAGTTTAATGGTCAAAGTGAAGACAAGCCATGGATATAAGTTCCGAGTTGGGTTCATGAACCAAGAAGATCGCTGCTTTTTTTATGGCCGAACTTGGATAAACTTTTTCAAGTGTTACGGACTGAAAGTTGGCGCACGAATGTTGATGGAAATAGCAGAACCTAGTCTCATCTTCACTACGATCTTCCACCCCGACGTCGTTCCAATTGTTCATCCATGTTAGTTTTGTATCTGGTTCTTGCTTGTTGCCTCGATTACTTCTTAATCCACCTAATCTGTCTAACTAATCACAATTTAACTTTAGAAGTAGCATCGAATCTCTCACGAAGATGCTACTTCTAACTAATATTTTCTTATAATTGGTGGCACGTGTATATTTTTTCAGAGTTAAGCAGTCTGCCCATTTGTTACTCTGTAATAACTCGGCTGTTACTGATGGCACTGAAGTTGACTGGATCGACATCCACAAGTTCCTACACTTTATTGATCGTCTTGAGGTCCTTGTGGGGCGTTTCAATGGTGGAAGGCCACGTGGGATATGTGTGCCACTGCTGCACTTGTTGAACAGGTCCAACTGTGTCGAGAAACTTATGGTACGAGTTGTTTTCTGTTATATATGTTGTTTATAAACTATTGCTTATACACAGTTTTACAGTTGTGATCTTCTTGAAACAGGAACTGCCCAGTTCTATTGTTCCTATACAAATGCCTGATCATGGTCAGGTAAGACTTGCGCTTGGTCACAACATGATGTTTATGTCGACCTATTCAATTCCCCTTGGAGGTGAAAAGATACTTATTTATGGGTGGTCTCAAATAATGAAGACCCGTCCATCTTGGAGAATAGGACAGAAGATTATGTCCATGCTTTTCCATGGCTCTAAAGCGAATATCCTGTTTATTGACCACGTTGCAAGATGAAGCCGCTTTCAGAAGGTTGTGGATGCGCGGGGTGGCGCCTGGGCCTTGTCCTGGGGCTTGGCGGCCTCACCCTTGGTTAACTGTAGGCAAAGTAGCACTGTTCGAGGCGTGCTTTGTACGGTTGAACTTGTATAAGTACTCATACTGCTTTCAGCTTTGGTTGTTAAGTGCCCCTGCTGGTTTCAGTTAAGGTTGTTAAGTACTCCTGCTGCTTTTACAGCCTGTCGTGTTTCTTCAGTCCTATCTTCCTCCAGCCGCCAAAACCAAACCAGCGCCGGCGGGGCCGCCTGTTTCCGCCTCCCACGGCTGGCTGCGCCTCAGCGCACGTATCGCCGCCCCACCGTCTCCTAAATCGTTAACGCCGACGTCCTCCGCGCGCTTTGCTACGCTCGCCGCGGCGCCGCCCTCTCGCGTTGTCAACATGGTCAACAAACAACAGGAATCAGCAGAAGTACATAGAGAGGATGACAGTAGGGGCCCACCACATCAGCGTATGGAAAAATAAAATGCTTCCTCCTAGTGTTTTCCTGACATCTGGAACCCACGACATTGTGAGCGTATATAGTCAATTAAGAACAGTAAAATTGGACCTAATACCTGCCATCCCGTGAATTAGGCTTTCCTGGCCATTTGATTTTGTGTGATGCACATTCCTGGCCGTTGGATCTTCGTTTAATGTTATGTTTACCACGAACTGGGCTAAACTTCGTATGGGCAGCTACTCCCTTAGCTTTTTTGGAGCCATGTGGTTAATTGGGCCTGTTTTTGGTGCTTAGCCCAAAGCAGAGAACTGACCGCAGTCCACGAGCAGCCCTAGGCGAGAGGCATTCTCTCGACGCCTCCTCTCTCCTCGACATATCCTCTTTCTCGTCGCTGCAGCCAGATGCGCCATCCAGCAGCGGTTCCCCTCTCCTCCCTTCTACCTCTCTCTCACGAGCGATGGCGACAAGGTGCTGCTGGCGGCCACCCCTCGAGCGATCAGCCCTTCTTCCCTACTGGCAAGCCCTCGTGTCTCACCCAGAAAACCATGGTCAGGCACCGCCTTCAGTGACCCCGCAATCTATTCCTCCTGGTCACACAGGCCATCGCGCTCAACCAGCGTTGACCTCAAGTGGCGGTGACAACCATGAGTAGCCATTAAGTCCAGCGGTGACGCCGCAAGAATCAGTGTCGCCATGTGTGTTACCGTCCAAGACGGTGGCTGCCCTTCCACACTACATCCACGCCGGTCGTTCCTGCCTTACAGGTTTTGATATAAGGTTGGGATTCTTTGCTGGTACGACTGTTGGCCTCTATAACGTTATGTATTGTTTGTTTATTGGTTCATGGATTTGGGTATGGAGATGCTTGGGCACGTACACATGTTGATTCTTTGTTTGGAGGAATTGGCGTAATTCTAAGTCAATAATTTGCACACTGTCAAGACCTGAATCTAATTGGCTTCATACCATGGTATTGTATTGTATCTTTTTACGGGTTAGTTCTTGATGCAACAACTGGCATCATCAGATTGTGTGTGGATCATTCAGTGCTCACATGAATTATTGATTAATCTTGAATGAACCTTCAGTTCTGAGAAGTCCAAAGACATTGTGCACCACCATGGTACCATCGACAGCAAGAAACAACTCATGTAGCTGTGACTTCACAATAGATGATCTAGGTCCTTCTAGCACAAATCTTGTCTATAAATTGAAGAAGGGAGCGTATTTTGATTTTTGACAAACAGTTTAGCAACTTTATTACTCCATTCCCATCACATGGATAAATAGCATACAGAGATATATACTTACTGTAGCATACAAAGAGACGATTCTAATTTTCCACCCTTCAATTATCTTCTCTGATGATGTGTTCCTCAATTTGTAAATGAGTGTGGTTTCTAATCATTCTTACGTGACTAGGCTGCAGATGGGTGTTATGGCTTCAGATCAGACACTAAATGCAGACACACCCTGAAAATATAAACATGTTGAACCGTGTGAGATCCATAGTATATTTAATTATTTACACTATTTTGTATGTGAAGGTTATTGCAGAATGGAGCAGAAAGAAAAGAACATCGCTTTTCTCTTAGCTTAACATGGAAAGACTTCAAGACATTTAATTTTGAGGGGAAATCATGTCCAGGGAAAAAACAAGAATCAGTTGTCTAACCAGGTTAATTAGCTAACCACCTATGCATTTTTTTATCCTATGTATTCATTACTCGATTTTAGCCACTCTCTTCATCTATTGGAATTATTACGGAAACAAATATATTTTTCATCTGTTCCGCAGAAACCATGTTTGAAGTTGGCATGCACGACAAGGAGGATTATGTGCCTCTTTAAGTCATCCACGATCACATTCATTATTGTCAAATATCCTCTTTGAAAATGATGTTAGTCAGAAACTAAAAAATAATTTTGTATTTTTTAGAAAAAGTCGAGTTTGTTATGTAGCATTATATTTGGCTGACATAGTTTTTGGATGCCTTCCACAGTTCAACGGGATGTTGGGAGATTTGCTCTTAAAAAGTAAAGGCAGTGAAGAAATTTCTAAGGTGTGAAGACTCAAAATTCCACAGAGTTAAGTGTGCCATGCTATCCCTTTTTCGATATCAAACTTGTTGCTCATGTGGTTTTTAAGATTGTATATTCATCTTCAAGCATGGAGGAAGCTTTGGCATAAACGATGCCACTTATAAGCTGCAAGGAAGGAGGGCTTAAGTGCTTAACTATCGAGGTTTATTTATACATCTTAAGATGGTTTCTACTTGCAAACCTAGAATGATCCCCTCATGGAAAACATTCACTAATTTTACTTTTTGTCCCTCATTGTTGTACATAATGATCCCCTTCATCTTGTGCGTTCACAAATATCATTTCTCTTTATTTGTGTCCCTCATTGTTTTATATTATATGAAAGTTGAACATATCAGTACCTTTTTGCAGAGAGGACTGTATACACTGGACACTTGAGTGGAGGTTTAGTTCATCAGATATTGTCCTGACTGGCGTGAGTGAATTTACATTAATCTATCACTACACAATGTTTTCTGTTTTCCCAGTCTGCATCTTTGTGAATTTACCACTTTTCCAAGATGGTAATATATCTGCCTGAGACTGTTCTAATTGCTCTCATGTTACAATAGCTACTTTAAGCTTCCATCCAAAAACAAACAACACTTGCTTTAAGCCAGATGTAGACCCTTTTTACATGAAATGTTCTGGTTTTATCACTTTTTGTTGTTCATAGATGAGTTGAACCATGTACATGTCTTGAGATTGTCCCATGGGTGAGCCCAGGTTCATGACTGATATTTTGTTTGTAGGTCCAATGTTTTGCGATTAATCTTTTTTTTTTGTTATAGGACTCTTTCCTCTTTCACTGTAACTAGCTTTGCCAGCCATGTACAGTTTTCCCCCTGCTTTAATGATATATGGCAGAGCTCCTGCCTTTCCAGTAAAAAAAGAATGATATTTTGTTCCACTAGCACATCATGAGCTTATTAATAAGAAAATATTAAGCCTTTTTGAGAAATACTGAGAGAACATATTATTACAAGCGAACTACTTGTAGCTCTTCACTTTGCTGGTCAAGTAATTATCAAATAAAACCACTCTCTTTGTTCTGCCTCTCTTATGCACACAAACTGTTCCGTCCACACCTATGATTAAACGTAAGAGTAGGAGTACGATAGTTCTTTTTTATTTCAATACAGCTCATATGAGCTAGGATCGTCTTCATTTTTTCTGAAACATCTAAGATAATTGTCATTAGTAAATATGCATATCTTTTCAGATGAGATTGCTATTGCATCCATACTTCCATCAAAAGATCCATCTTGGGAAGACACATCTCGATGTGACAAGCACAACTCATTGAAGGTACAAAGGATCCAGGATAGGAAGGCATGTTTTGAAGGTACAAGCATAAGTCATGGAAGTATTTCTATTGGTGGTTGCAAAATCTATGTATCTACATGTGATGTTGATGAAATATGTTAAATCTGCTTGCTCTATATGTCTAATCTTTATGCTGGCATCCTGGTGGATGTTGGTTGGCTTAACATTTGTGTTCCCTGTGCATGTCAAAAAAATGAAAATAATGTGCAAATGTAATGACATGAGCTAATGGTCTTTGCTTTTTTTTGTTGCACAAGCTTGTGGTAATCATCTCTCCCTCACGTAAGTGTACTTTTTCTCTTGTTCACGGTTTCGTACTATAAGCCACTTATCACAATATTTCTTTTTGCATCATGTTGTTGACATGTGCTACATGATAACCAGTGCAGCTTCTTTTTTGTCTTTGCTTTATTAATATCCATTGCTGAATTGATGCAAAAATGGGATGAAAGATCGTGCCACTGGTAAGAATAACATTATCTTTGAATTTATTGATCAAATAATCTACATATTTACAAAACTCCCAATATTACATTCAAATGGACGGGCGCCGCAACGCATGCCATCAATGATCTAGTAGACAAGAGAACAGCGCAAGATTGGCTGACACCTGGGACGTAGCTACTCGAGCAGTATTTTTTTTTGTTATTGTTGAGACGGAGCAGAGTTTGAACTGGGATGTGGCCCGTCTAGCCCAGGCTTATATTTTATGTTCACCATGTGACCAGCCCAGTTATTTTTTTTCTTTGTGAAAATGAGCCTAGTTTATTTTTTCTAAAGAATACCCAATCCAGGCCTACTTATTTTTCTACGCCCTCATAGGCTACAACTCTTTCAAGACGCCTGCAAATCTTGAAAATAATATGAAATGGGTTGTAAATATAAAAACAGATGGCAAATTGGCAGTTACTTTATAATTTCTGAATTTTTTCACATTTTCAGATTCCTATTTCACTGGGCATTAACCTAATTTAAATATATCTTCAAAGTACTTTAAATCTGGCTTGACATTTCGGTATTAAAAATAGTTTGGAACCCACAGAAATATGCGAAATTGGCCCTGGCCAACCAAAAAAAACGGCTGCAATAAATTGCATAAGAAGTTGCCATGAGCTATATATAAATTATTAAAAAAAGAGGGAGTGGTCTGACTTGTGGGCCTGTTTAGTTGACGCGTATGCAAGATTTTTTTAGTTATTATATACGTCAACAAACGATTCTAGCAGACGTAACCATTGGATGTCAATCCAACGGCCGTCGTGTTTCTTCAATCTCTGATCTTCTTGCTCCAGCCGACGGGACCGCCTGCTCCCGCCTCCCGTGGCCGGCTATGCTGCCGCGCAGGCCTCAGCGCCCCCTACTAATCCCACCACTGGCCAGGGCATCCCTCTACACACCCACACCCCCTGTTATTCTGTGGCGATGGCAGCCTCACACCGCAGCCAAACCGGTGAACTCTCGTACTCCTCTCCGTGCGGGCTTCCACTGCCGCATCTTCCCCGGCTCTGCGTCGTCCCCTTCCTAGGCCTCGCCGTCGTCCATCGCCGTGGTGCTCTCGGCACGGAGTGGTCAATGTGGTCAACGACCGACTTCCATCGGAAGAGTACTGTATGTGGAGAGGCTGACAGCTGGGTCCACGGCAGCCGCAAGGAAGTGCCTCCTTATTACGCGGAAAATAATTATTCCTCCACCTGACAGCAGGGACCTACCAGACGGGCCACCAGTATTTCATGAAAAAAACGTTTCCCCCTAACTGCTGGGACCCACCGGACGGGCCACCGTATTTCGTGAAAAAAACATTTCCCCCGCTGTCAGCTCGGACCCACCGGAAGTGCCTCCTTATTACGCACAAAAAAATGAATACCCCCTGCTAGTGGGACCCACCTTGGTGGGAGGCTGACCTGTGGGCCTACTAAGTTGACTAGGATGGAGGCCTTTGTCAACTTTAGTCAATATATGAACGATTCTAGCTCCAGTGACCGTACGATGTCCATCCAACGACCGTAGTGCTTCTTCAACCTCTGGTCTTCTTGCTCCAGCCGCCCAAAGCAGCGCCGGTCGTGACGCCTGCTCCTGCCGCCCGTGGCCAGCTGTGATACCGCGGAGGCCTCACCGCCCTCTACTACTCCTACCGCTAGCCAGGCCATCCCTCTACGCACTCACACCCCCTGTTATTCTGCGGCGACGGTAGCCTCACACCGCAGCCCAACGAGTGAACCCTCATACTCCTCTACGCATGGGCATCCACTGCCGCGTCTTCCCCGGCTCTGTGTCGTCCCCTTCCTAGGCCTCATCGTCGCCCACCGCCCTGGTGCTCTCGGTGCGGCGTGGTCAACGTGGTCAAGGAACGGCTTCCATCGGACGTGGACTATACATGGAGAGGCTGACACCTGGGTCCACCGCCGCAGCAAGGAAGTGCCTCCTTATTACGTGCAAAATTATTATTCCTCCACCTGACAGCGGGGACCCACCGGACGGGGCACCGTATTTCACAAAAAAACATTTCCCCTGACAGCTGGGACCCACCAGCTACATCTTCGCACGCAAGGAAGTGCGTCCGGGCAAAAAAACGATTCACCCCCCTGACTGCTGGGATCCACCAGCTACATCTTTGCACGGAAGGAAGTGCGCCCGGGCAAAAAAATGATTCACCCTCCCTGACTGTTGGGACCCACTAGCTACATCTTTGCACGCAAGGAAGTGCGCCCGGGCAAAACAGGACTCCACGGGATACTGTTCATCTCCACTATCGACCTCCTCCAGCCTCCACAGGCTACTGTTCATCCACCGTCGACCTCCTCCAGCCTCCACCTGCGACTGTTCATCCACAGGCTCCTGTTCATCCAGCCTCCACCGCGCGCTACTCCATCGGCTACTGTTCAACCAGCCCTCCACGGGCTCCTGTTCAACCATCCCTCCACGGGCTACTGTTCATCCACCCCTCCACTGTCTACTGTTCATCCAGCCCTCCACGGGGTCGTCCTGTTCATCCAGCCCTCCACGGGGTCCTGTTCATCCAGCCCCAACCAGCTCGATCAATCGGGGTCCTGTTCATCCAGAGGCAACGCCACGGGTCCTGTTCATCCACTCCCACCACTCACTGTTCATCCAAACCCCCCGCAACACTCACTGTTCATCCAGAGAGGCAGCATCGATCGGCTTCAGTTAGCAGCAGTAGCGAAGGAATCACTCGATCGGGTTTAGTTAACAGTCATCGATCGATCGCTCGGGTTTAGTAACGCATAGCCTGCAGTGCAATCGTTCGGGTTCAGTTAGAGCCCAATGCCTCGCTCGGGTTCAGTTAGAGCCAACGCCTCGCACGCATCGCTCAGACCCCGACCTCCCACCGTAACCGGGAACTCCCCGAAATTTTCCTCACCCTCGCTTCTACCACGGTTTTTTCCATCATGGACGGCCCAAAGAATGTCATGCAGCTGCGTCTCCGGCCCGCACAGGACGAAAATCCCATTTTCTGTCATGATTTTTGTCATAGAATTAGGAGCCCACCACATCTATGATGATATCAGGTTTTGTCACAATTATCGTCATAGAAGTGGCATATGTATGACAAAAAAAATTCGTTCGGCCCAAAATGTCACGGATGTGTCTTTTTTTTGTAGTGCATACAAAGGACCAACAAGATTTCTATGAGACAATCCTGCTTGACAAGATGTCCATAGTGTGTGACATGAGATGGGTGGACTGGACCTACATAAGAGAGAATGAAGAGCACTTCCTAGGTGTATATGACAGCTTCAAGGCATGTGAGGTTGACAAGTTTGTTGGCCAGAAGCTTACCAAGTGGAATGATGAGCTGAGCATGCAATTCTATTCAACTGCTCATTTCTATCCAGATGGAAGAATAGTGTGGATGTCAGAGGGTACAAGGTACCAATCTACAGTTGATGAGTGGGCTAGATTGATCAATGCCCCAGATGCTCATGAAGATGACTTGGATGTCTATGCCAAGAAGAAGAAGGATCACAACTCAATGGCTAGCATGTATAAGGAGATTCCTGATGCAGACCTAGAGACTCACAAGTTTGGCTCAGTGAACCACCTACTGTCAGGGATGCCAACCATCAACTGGATCCTAAGGCACACATTGCTACCCAAGTCAGGTGATCACAAAATGATCAGAGGACACTCCATCAACTTGCTGCATATATTTGATGTGCCTCTAAAGTTCAAGGTGATGAGTCTAATTGTGGAAACAATCAAGAGGACTGCTGCAGATCGGAAGAGATCTTGTGGGTATGCTCCACAGATTCAGGTGCTCATCAACTCCAAGATGGGCACAGGCACATATTTGTTGGACAAGGAGCATCTACCCCTCAAGCCAGACTTTGAGGACAACATTGTTGTCATGAATGAAGAAGATCCATCATATGTGCAAGCACAAGAGAAGAGAGAGAAGGCAAGGGCAGAGAAAGCTGCAAAGATGCCAACAGCTGAAGAAGCATCTCAGGTATTCTTGAAGAGCTAGCAAGATCAGCTTGGATATCTGATTGCCTCCACCTTGAGGATTGAGAAGGGCTTGGCCACCCTGACTCAAAACCATGAGAGCTTGGAGAGGATCATTGAGCAGAAATTCTATGATCTTGATGTCAAGGTAACTGAGATCCAGTCAGTAGTTGAGCAACTTCAGGAGGAAGTGGAGGAGAAGAAGGGCAAGTCTACTACAGATGCTTTCACTAGAGTGCCCAGGAGTCAGAGATCTACTGCAGTGCCTGTTCCAGACACAAGAGCTACGACATTTGCACCATCAGCCACAGCTTCAGTACCACCAGCTCCAGCAGCCACTCCTCCAGCTCCAGCTACATCAACAGAAGCTTTTGTCCTTGGAGTCATCTCTACGCCACCTCATGAAGACCAAGCCTGAGAGTCGTTTAGCACTATGTGTTTTTTAACTTTTTGGTAACTTGTTGCCAAAGGGGAAGAAAATGTATAGATCATAGGCTTCGAGAGAGAGTGTTGCTTTTTATCTCTCTTGTTTTTGGTTGAACTTCTTGATTGTGTGCTTGTGAGCTACTTGTTTACTTGTTCGATCATGTGTTTGATCATATGATATGCTTAATGCTTGTTGGTTGATATTATCTCTTATATCCTTATATGATCATTCACTTGCTTTTGAGTGCATGCTTTTAACTTCTATCTTTTTGAGCGCTCCACCAAGATGTATGTGACATGAAAGAGTAACCCATGATCCTAACACATTGTGCATTTTCAGTCCAAACCAAATTTTAAATAATGCACAAATTTAGGCGGAGCTCTTGCTTATCACATACTCCCTCCGTTCCAAAATAGATGACTCAACTTTGTACTAACTTTAGTACAAAGTTGGGTCATCTATTTTGGAACGGAGGGAGTACTTCTCAAAGCGATAATGTTTTTCAATCTTATTATCATTTGTTGAAGCTTTGATCTATATGTTGTCATCAATTACCAAAAAGGGGGAGATTGAAAGTGCAACTATCCCTGGGTGGTTTTGGTAATTCCTAACAACATTTAGCTCATCGAGCTAATTCTATTTCAAGATAAATATTTGAGGAAAGCTCAATGTTTGGCATGGCATGGATGAGAAACGTGGACCCCTCAAAATTCTAAGGACAAAAGGATTGGCTCAACCTCAAAGCACATGACTCTACATTTTACTTTTAATGATCCAAGATCACATTGAGTCCATAGGAAAGCCAATACTATTAAGAGGTGGTGAGGTGTTGCTTAATGAGTTTCTTGCTCAAAGTGCTTAATGATATGCTCCAAAAACCCTCAACTACTTTCTCACATCCACATATGTCCCAAACCAAAAGTCAAACTCAGCCCCACCGAAACTTTCTATCCGGCGCCACCGAGTTCAGTTGACATAGCAACTGCCAGAAACCCTAGTCTTTTTGGTCTCACCGATAGGGATCTCGGTCTCACCGAGATGGGATTGTAATCTCTCGGTTTCCCTTCGTAGCGTTTTGGTCAAACCGAGATGAGCGATCGGTCCAACCGAGATTGCAATGCAAACTCTCTGTTTCCCTTTCGTAACGTTTCAGTCCAACCGAGATGAGCGAATCGGTCCCACCGACTTTGCCTGACCAACTCTCTGTTTGTCTATTACCAAAATCGGTCTCACTGAGTTTGTGTAATCGGTCTCACCGGGATTATGTTATGCCCTAACCCTAATGATATCGGTCCCACTGAGTTGACATGTCGGTCCCATCGAAGTGCCTAACGGCCACATTATGAACTAAATCGGTCTGACCGAGTTTTACGGTTCGGTCCCACCGAGTTTGGTAAGTTGTGTGTAATGGTTAGATTTTTTGTGGAGGCTATATATACCCCTCCACCCACTCTTCATTCATGAAGAGAGCCATCAGAACATGCCTACACTTCCAACATACATTTTATGAGAGAGAACCACCTACACTTGTGTTGAGGTCAAGATATTCCACTCCAACCACATAAATCTTGATCTCTACCTTTCCCCAAGTTGCTTTCCACTCAAATCTTCTTTCCACCAAATCCAAATCCTGTGAGAGAGAGGGAGTTGAGTGTTGGGGAGACTATCATTTGAAGCACAAGAGCAAGGAGTTCACCATCAACACACCATCTATTACCTTTTGGAGAGTTGTGTCTCCTAGATTGGTTAGGTGTCACTTGGGAGCCTCCATCAAGATTGTGGAGTTGAACCAAGGAGTTTGTAAGGGCAAGGAGATCGCCTACTTCGTGAAGATCTACCCTAGTGAGGCAAGTCCTTCGTGGGCGATGGCCATGGTGGGATAGACAAGGTTGCTTGTTTGTGGACCCTTCGTGGGTGGAGCCCTCCGTGGACTCGCACAACCGTTACCCTTCGTGGGTTGAAGTCTCCATCAACGTGGATGTACGATAGCACCACCTATCAGAACCACGACAAAAACATCCGTGTCTCCTATTGCGTTTGCACTCTCCAAACCCCTCCCTTTACATTCTTGCAAGTTGCATGCTTTACTTTCCGCTACTTATATACTCATTGCATGCTAGCTTGAATTGTGTTAAGATTTCTCGACTTGTGCTAAGTTGTTGAAATCTACCAAGAACTAAAATTGGGAAAAGGCTAGATATTTATTTGGTCAAGTAGTCTAATCACCCCCCTCTAGACATACTTTCGATCCTACACTAGCACAAACGGGGATACAGATCGAAAGAGGCGCAGGCCTCCTGCCTGGGATCTTCTGAAACTATTCCTGGTCGTCGGCGACCTGAAGGTAGTAGTAGGCACTGTCGGTGTAGTAGGGGTCATCGTCGATAGTGGCGTCTGGCTCCTGGGCTCCAACATCTGGTTGCGGCATCCGAGGAGAAGAGGAAAAAGGGGTAAAAGAGGGAGCAAAGCAACCGTGAGTACTCATCCAAAGTACTCACAAGCAAGGATCTACACTAAATATGCATGGGTATATGTGTAAAGAGGCAATATCGATGGACTGGACTGCAGAATGTCAGAATAAGAGGGGGATAGCTAGTCCTATCAAAGACTATGCTTCTGGTAGCTTCCATCTTGCAACATGTAGAAGAGAGTAGATGGTAAGTTCACCAATTATCATCGCATGGCATAATCCTACCCGACGATCCTCCCCTCGTCGCCCTGTGGGAAAGCAATCACCGAGACGCCTTTGGAACTTGTCTGGGTGTGTTTTATTAAGTATCCGGTTCTAGTTGTCATAAGGTCAAGGTACAACTCCGGGTCATCCTTTTACCGAGGGACACGGGTATTAAAATAGATAAACTTCCCTGCAGGGGTGCACCACATTTCCCAACACGCTCAATCCCTCTGGCCGGACACACTTTCCTGGGTCATGCACAGCCTTCGAAGATCAACACGTCGCAGCCCTACCTAGGCACAACAGAGAGGCCAGCACACCAGTCTAAATCCTATGTGTGTAGGGGTCTGGGCCCATCGCCCATTTCACACATGCATGTTGCGAGGACAGCCGGTGAGTAGACTTAGCAACCTCCATTACAAAGGAAGTTACGTTACACGGTCCAACCCGGCGCACGCCGCTCAGTCGCTGATGTCAAGAAGGCGTCGGCTGATACCACGACGTCGAGTGCCCATAACTGTTCCCGCGTAGTTGGTTAGTGCGTATAGGCCAGTGGTCATACTTAGATCAAATACCAAGATCTCGTTAAGCGTGTTATTTTAAAGTAACCGCGGACGCCGACCAGGGCCAGGCCCACCTCTCGCCTAGGTGGTCTCAACATGCCCTATCGCTCCGCCACAAAGTAACCATCAAGGGGCTATCGGGAACCCAGGCCCATCACTACCTGGATGGTACCACCTGCCCCTTCAGCCCCCATCTCTGAAACACTTGCAGGTACTCTACGAGCCGACCCGACTTTAGTCACCATCTGTATAGCATGAATGTATGTATATATATACCCGTGATCACCTCCTGAGTGATCACGCCCGATAGTATACCATGGCAAACGGACAAGAATGTAGGGCCGCTGGTGGTAAACTAGCATCCAATACTAAGCATTTAGGATTGCAGGTAAGGTATCAGCAACTGTAGCAACAATGATAGGCTATGCAACATGATATGATTAACCAAAAATAGTAACATGCTACACTACTCTAATGCAAGCAGTAGAGGGAATAATAGGTGATATCTGGTGATCAAGGGGGGGCTTGCCTGGTTGCTCTGCAAACAGAAACGGACCCTCGAAGGTCAAGTAGTCGATCACTGGTTCAACCGCGGTCTTGGGGTCTACCGGAAAGAAGTAACAGAAGGGGAACACAATAAATAACAGAGCAAACAAAGCATCACAAAATATAATAAGGCAATGCATGGTGCCATGGTGACCTGACGCGGGGATAGGTGATACACGCGAAGGGGGAAAACATTTGGGAAAGTATTCCTGGTGTTAGGCATTTTCGGACATATGTAACGGAGAGGGTGGTTCCATGTTTGCAATGTTGGAGGGGTGTGACAGGTATGTGGATGGCATACTCGGATTCGTCGTATTTTTCTGATCGATTTTCATATATAAATTATTTTCATCGGAGCTATAGTTGAATATATATGACTTTCCAAAGTTTAAACAATACTCTAAAATTCCAAGGTTTTATTTTAATATAAAAAATAAGGCAGAAAAGGCTAGGTGCACCCGGTGCAGTGCACCCAGAGGTGCACCAGTGGCCGACAGGTGGGGCCAGTCAACTGTTGACGCATCAGTTGACTGGTCAGACGTTGACCCGTTAGCTGGTCTAGTGGGGCCCGCGTGTCAGTGTCTCACTTTTATTTTTATTTTATTTCTATTCTCTTCCTTTTTTTGGCCGGCCCCACTTGGCAGTGGGCCAGCAGGTCACAGGGGTTGTGCCCAGGCACGGGCGCCCATGGCCGGCTGAGGGGACGTGACAAGCAGCGGGAGGGGCGGCCCCGATGCGGCATCCGACGCGGCCAGGCGCGGCCAAGCAACGGGAGGGGTGGCCCCAGTGCGCCCCCGGTGCGGCCTCTGGCGCGGCCAGGCAATTGGAAGGGCGGACGGTGGTGGGCGCATGGATCGGCTGTGGAGGTGGGCAGCGGCAGGGGAGTGCGCTGGGAGTTGCGGGCGGAGGCGGGCGCAGTGGCAGGAGCAGCCGACACGTGCGGTCAGAGACAGCGACAGCGTGCTAGTAGTGGCGAGGCGCGCAGCAGATAGTAGCAAGTGCTACGGCGGCAGAAGCAGGGGCGCAGGCGACTGCAGAGAAGCGGCAGCACGGGCAAGCAGCGGCCAGCGCGGCCAGGCGCAACGGCGCACGCGAACAGCGGGGTTCGCGGGCATGCGTGGCCAGGCTAGGCAGGCACACAGCCGAGGAAGGCACAGTGGATACTTTAAGAGTCTTGCTTCACAAGAGGGCCACGGTATCAATATCAAAGAAAGTGGCAAGGCCCATGAGTGCAAGTTGACGAACGGAAAGGTAAGTTGTATGCAAGGGACTCAACAAGCATGACTTTCTCGATCGTGAGATCATGAGAAATGACAACCTTGCCAAGCCCCCAATACCTTAGAAGATGAAGCATCACCCCATTCGACATTGGTGGGCATAGATGAAACTTTATGCACGTCCACCACCAAGTCCTTGCTTCCGGTCATATGATTTGTGGCTCCACTATCGAGCAACCATGATCCCCCACCGGAAGCAAACACCTACAAGAGATCAATGCTTGGTTTTAGGTACCCATTTTGTAATGTCCTTTGATGTTAGCAACAAGGTTCTTAGGAACCCAAATAGACCATTCAATTTACTCATAAGAAGAACCAGCAAATTTGGCATAAACATGCCCATCACTAACACGTCACAACACATAAGAAGGGTTAAAATCGCCGGTTTTATTGGAAGGGGTGGCATTGCCCTTCTTGACACCACCACCCTTCGTGTTCTTCTTCTTCTCCTTATTAGTACCCTCTCCCTCCTTCACAAAGGTTTGCTTGAGAGGAGGAGGTTGTGTGGTCTTGTCAGTCTTCTTCTTCTTCTTGGACTTGGGTGCAAACCCAATCCCCTCCTTGGCCACAACTTCCTTTTGATTGCTCAAAAGGTCGTTGAGGTTCTTCTCTCATTGTATGCACGACACAGGGCCCTTCTCAAGTTGCTCCTTCAACTTGGCATTCTCCTCCACAAGATGCACATGCTTACAACACGGGTTAGTAGAATTTGCATTATCAATTAAAGCCATATGAGGAAACGTGGCTTTCTCCTTGGTTAGCTTCACTTGGAGTTGATCATGAGACTCTTTGAGGCTTGCATGAGCACCCTTCAAGGCCTTGTGAGCCGTGTCAAGTATGTCAAACTCCTCCTTGAGTCTAGCATGGTCAACCCCAAGTTTAGCTATCTCGGAATTGAGCACACGAGATACAACAAGAGCATGATCAAGATCTTTCTTTAATTTAGCACGATCATCATTCTGTGACTTCTCAAGAGCCAAACGATGACCACGCTCTTCCTCAAGCGCATTAGAGGGATCTGATATCTCATCGGCATAGTCACGACTATGCTCTTCCATCTTAGAGATGGTTTCTTCGTGAGCCTCAATCATGTCATTGGCTTCACCAAGTTGTTCCAAGAGAGCAACGAAGTGCTTCTTGGTTTTACCCTTGAGCTTACTCATAAAAGAATCAAATTCATTTTCTTCCTCCTTCGACCCCTCACTTTCATCAATGCAATCTATCAAGGAATAATTAGTAGCGATGGTGGTTTTGATGTTGGGGTTTACCTTGTTGGTGGCTTTAGCCATGAGGCACTTGGCGGTGATGTTCTCGTTGGGTGAGTCAAAGAGGGACACTCATGGAGTTGTTGCAATGGCGACGGAGGCCATGGCAACCGTCTTCATCATCATCCTCATTGTACTCTTCTTGTGCCACCAACCCCTTGGGAGGAGTCTTCTTGGTGAAGTTGTTCTTGTTGGGGAAGGACTTGGCCTTGTCTTTTCGGATAAGCTTGCCTCCATTGTCTTCCCTCTTCTCGTACGGGCATTCTGCAACAAAGTGGCTCACATTGCCACAATTATAGCATGTCCTCACACGTTGCTTGCCCTTGGTGCCACTTGAGTTGTTCTTGTTGAAGTTGGGCCTTGTGTTCTTCTTGCTCCAAAATTGCCGTGACGCAAGAGCCATGTGCTCATGATAGGCATACTTGGTATCTTCGGGACAACATTCCTCTTCTTCCTCTTCACTCTCTTCTTCCACACTATCCTTGCCCTTTAAAGCAAGGTTGGGCTTCTTTGATCACTGAGAATGCAACACCGCATTGTCAGCGGTCTTGTCCAAGATCCTCATAGCAACAAATTCATCCAACACTTCACTTGAGGACAAGGCGTGAAAGTCCGGCCTTTGACGGATGATAGATGACATGGCCTTGTGATAGGGCATCATGGCCTTGAGAAACTTGCGCTTGATCCGATTGTCATCTGTATCCTTGCTCCCATGATCTTGGAGTGAGACCGCGAGAGTGGTTAATCTCCGGTAAAGCTCACGTGGTTCTTCATCTTCATTCATAGCAAACTCACCGGCTTCGTCTTGTAACACTTAAAAGTTAGAGTGTTGAATGCTAGAACTTCCCTTGTAAATGGAAACAACATGTTGCCATGCTTCCTTGGCCACGGTGAAAGGTCGGAGGTGTGCAATATCTCCGGGAGGGATTGCTTCTTGGAGAATGAAAAGAGCGGACTCATTGAATTGATGATCTACGACTTCTCTAGGAGTGAAGTTTCTTGGGTCATGCAGGTAGAAATCTTGCTCAATAATTCTTCAAATATTAGTAGAACTATGATTTAAATGGCGTTTAAAGCGATATACCCAAGAAGCAAAATCCTCATTTTTCACAAGCTTAGGAGGAGTACCAACATGATTCATATGTGTGGAAGGAACCGATCCTCCATAAGTAAGTGGAGGTTCAACATGGGCAAAGATGCCACTTCCACTTCTACCACTAGGCATGGGAGCATGCTCACTACTAGCTTCCCCCTTTTTGGAGTTAGCATACGTCACCTTGTTAGCGGGATCAACCACTTCCAAAGGTCCGGTGGATAATTTAAGCTCATCAAGAAACTCCTTAAACATGCCTTTAATCTCGGCCATCATGGAGGTTTCAATGTGTCCATAGCCACATTGAACTCCTCACGAGAGACCAAGGATCCCGCATCGCCCGCGGACAAAGTGGGATTTGCACCGGGGTGACCCTCCACCTCATCCGTGGTGTCAATCATACTCTTCGGACGGCAAAGTCCTTAATAAAGAGACGAGGCTCTGATACCAATTGAAAGGATCGATATGGTTGACTAGAGGGGGGTGAATAGGCAACTAACTATTTTTAGCTTTTCTTGACCAAATTAAACTTAGCATCAAAGTAGGTTGTCTAGATGTGCAACTAGGTGAACAACCTATATGATGCAACAACAACAAGTACACAATAAAGCAATGGATACAACACAATATAAGCTTGCACAAGTAAAGGTAAGAGGTAACCAAGAGTGGATCCGGTGGAGACGAGGATGTGTTACCGAAGTTCCTTCCCTTGAGAGGAAGTACGTCTCCGTTGGAGCGGTGTGGAGGCACAATGCTCCCCAAGAAGCCACCAGGGCCACCGTGTTCTCCTCACGCCCTCACACAATGTGAGATGTCGTGATTCCACTATTGGTGCCCTTGAAGGCGGCGACCGAACCTTTACAAACAAGGTTGGGGCTCTCTCCACAACCGAATTGGAGGCTCCCAACGAAACCATGAAGCTTCACCACAATGGAATATGGCTCCGAGGTGACCTCAACCGTCTAGGGTGCTCAAACACCCAAGAGTAACAAGATCCGCAAGGGATTGGTGGGGGGAATCAAATTTGAACCTTCTCAACAAATCCCTAGAAAATCAACAAGTTTGTGGTTGGCTAGGGAGAGAGATTGAGCAAGAATGAGCTTTTGAATGGCAATGGAGCTTTGGGGGGAAGAGGTCAATCTAGGAAGAAGAAGACCCCTCCTTTATATAAGGGAGGAAAAATCCAACCATTTTCTGCCCAGGCCCGCAGCTAAGCGGTACTACTCCGCACAGGTCTAAAAATACACAAAGTATATTGATGGTAGTGCCGCAGGAGCGATACTACTGCTGACCCAGGCGGTAGTACCGCCTGGGTTTAGATCTGGGAAGGCAGCGGTGGTAGAGGGTGCTGGGGGGCGGCAGTACCATGTGAAGCGGTACTACCATTCTAGTGCCGCTCTACAACTGCTTGGGGCAAAGTGGGTACCGAACCTTGCACATGAAAACCCCGCAAGCGGTAGTGGAGACGGTAGTACATGCGGTAGTACCACTCGAGCGGTACTACCGCGCTACTACCGCGCTACTACCACTCAACTACCGTTAAAAACAGACCGACAACAGAATGTTGCACGCTCGGGGAAACCCTAAGCGGTAGTGCCACGGAAGTACCCAGCGGTACTACCGTGGGCACTAGCGGTACTATCGCTGGCAAGATGCAGATAACACCATAGAAAATATTGGAAAAGCTCCAGAGAAGGGAAAGGAGTTTGTGGGTGCATATGGGGTTGTGTACATGTTGATTCACCCATACCTTTCCGAAACTAACCCCCTCTTAATAGTATGGATTTCCTACGACTCAAATCCACGGAAAAGAAACGTAGAGAACCGCCGTCTTCGATAGGCTCTGAGGGACATCGAATCATCAAGTGCCTAGACATGAGATATCTGAAATGCTCAATCACACGATTGGTCCGCAAGAGCATTGTCATCAATCACCAAAACCACTTAGGGAGACATATGCCCTTACATCCTCTTGTGTCCCTTAAGTTCTTCTCTGTTTTTGATCATGAAATTCAGGAAAAGCAAGTTAACTTACCTCAGTTCAAGTCAGTGAGCAATAGCAGCCCAGATCTCCTGACACGTTGCAGAAGCAATAGAACAGAGGCACACTGCATCTGACGTGTGACAAAGCGAGTTGGAGTCACTTTTTCTACATGAATTAAGTTACACATTAGAAATAATTTCAACTTTCTAGGTTTTTCATATTTGATTTGCTACTTTTAGGTTTTAAATGCAATTTTGGCATTTTCATCCAAAAATTAGGAATGAACCAATATGGTTGAAAAAACGCAAAAGTTTGCATGGGCTCATATTATGGGATTAGGAGATAGGTGAAAAATTCTCACGAGATTTGACAATTTTTTATTATACTTTTCTTTACCATGGATGGATCTTCTACGATGTTGATTATATATTCAAGACACATGTATGCATTGTTGAGTTTATTGTTTTTGTCATGATGCATATGGGATGAATGGGACCAATACATACCTTAATGCTATGATTGAGTTTACTTTAATGAACGTGTTAGTTTTTGCAGATGCTTGCTAGTAGTTCTAATCATAAGCACGTATGCTTCCAGGTACGAACCGTATGTTAGCAGAGGCCTCTCCCACATATCAAACTGCAATGAGCACGATCAGTCTAGTAATTTAGCCAATTGCCTAGGAACAATTTCCCATATCCTATCACCGCTTTTTCACCCTCGCTATCTTTGTTTTATTGTACTTTTACTCAAACAACACTGACCTTTATTTTCTAGTTATCCGTTACCTTGCAAAGCTATCCTTTTATACCTAGAAAGTAGTTATAGTTCATTTCCTAGGTGAAGCAAAGGTTTAGTGTACGTGGGGTTGTACCAGTGTCAGATAGGACCTGACAGAATATTAACCTACCTTTAGCTCCTTGTCAATTCCACACTCCATACTAATCACATCCACCTTTGGAAATTGCTAAGGCAATTCCTTGTACTTGGGGAATATCAAGCTCTTTTCTGGCGCTGTTGCTGAGGAGCAATATCATATGGTGGATATCTTGTGTGCGCTTGTTGGCTTTATCACTAAATAGTTTTTTTTTTCATTTCTTAGTTGTTTTCCACCTATAGTTATGGATTGGTGACACAAGTTAGTATAAAAATAGTTGTACCTGTTACTCTCAAGGTTGTGGAACCCTCCAAAATCCTCACCTCTGAAAATCACATGGGTTATCTTCAACCCATGAATCCTTGTGTTGGAACCTCAACATACTTGATAAGGGGAAAACATTGGATCAATGCAAATACTTTCTACAATACCGCTTGTACTAAAATGGGAAACACTTGTGGGATCTTATAAATATCTTGAATTACTTTGCTAGAAATTTGTGTAATCAATGCAATACAACTTGTTGCTTTAGGAAGAATAAATACTAGACACCTCCCATTCCAATGTTAGTACAATGATAATGACAATGACACATTAGCTCCTCATGCCAATGGTTATCAAAATATACTACTCCCACCGTCCCAAAATAAGTGTATCAATGTTGGTACAACTTTGTACTAAAGTTAGTACAAAGTTGAGACACTTATTTTGGGACAGAGTGAGTATTTGATAGTACTAAATCTTCTTACGAGTGCTGCTAAACCCTAATGATCCATCATTGTTGTGAGATGGTGAATGTTCTCTGCAAAGGCTCGCATTTAAGAGGAATATTGTAAAACATAAACAATGATAAAATATACTCAAGGATATTTATTATATGAGTTTTTAACCACCGATTTGCTTAATACCGTTATTCATCATGAGTTCTTCAAAAGTCACACTTTTTCGATATAATTCATACCATATCTTTAAGTCCACATGTGAACTCATGTTTTCTCGACCTTTTCTTCTACTAGACCAACTTAGGTTCCTATGTCTTCGACTTTTCTTTTTCATCCTACTGCCATGTAGAGGCTAGATGGATATCGACGATTTGTACATATGTTTTTTCCCTTCTTGGAATCTTTACATATACACAATTGCACAATTATGTGTCTAAAATTCAAAGTGTGTGGGTGACAGTGGAAGGGGGATTTTGATCAGATGAGCCATCAACATAGGTGGTAAGACTGGATTGGGGAGACAGAGGTGATGAGTGGAAGATAGGCATAGTTGACATGAACCAAAAAAAAAATGAAGCCGGATCCTCTAACTTGCAAGAGGCAAGCCAGAGAGCTACCGCGCGTCTTTACATAGAACGGAGAAGAGGAATCAGAAAGATTGCACCGTTCTACAAATCATTGTAGATGTATTACTGTTCACGAATCACTGTTTGTGATTACTATTAGTAAATCACTTGTTAAATCATAATTTTCGAAAGGCCAGCAAAGGGAAGTTAGGGTGCTGTACTATCCTCTGACTTCCCTCCTAAAGTTAGAAGATCTCAATCCAGAATATGTATGCCACTTAATACCAATTAGCAATTTTATATACGACCAAACAACAAAATCAGAACCGAAGCCCATTTCAACACATAGGCTGATCTCAGCTCTCTGATTGGTTCATCTGGACCTCCCACGGATCGCTCCCCCTGCCCTCCACGCTCCCCTCAGATCCAACGGTGGGCGCAGCACGTCACGCGGATCGCTCCCCCCTCCCGCGAAGCTCCCCGCCTCCAATAAAATCCGCGCCCCCGCCGCCGTCCAAACCCACAAACTCAGAGCACTCCGATCCACCACCGCCGCCGCACAGACCACAACATCTCGAGTAGTTTCCAGCTCGCCGGAAAGCAGCAAGCAAGATGGCCGGCAGGAAGGGCGGCGACAGGAAGAAGGCGGTGACCCGCTCCGTGAAGGCCGGGCTCCAGTTCCCCGTCGGCCGCATCGGGCGCTACCTCAAGAAGGGCCGCTACGCCCAGCGCGTCGGCTCCGGCGCCCCCGTCTACCTCGCCGCCGTCCTCGAGTACCTCGCCGCCGAGGTATGCGCCGATCTCTCCACTCCTCGAGCCTCTGTTACTCTGTTCTTGCCCTGTTCGACGGATGGCTGACCGATCTGGTTCCTGGTTGAATTCTCAGGTGCTGGAGCTCGCCGGCAACGCGGCCAAGGATAACAAGAAGACCCGCATCATCCCGCGCCACCTGCTGCTCGCCGTCCGCAACGACCAGGAGCTCGGCAGGCTGCTCGCCGGCGTGACCATCGCCCACGGCGGCGTGATCCCCAACATCAACTCCGTGCTGCTCCCCAAGAAGTCCCCCGCCGCCGCCGAGAAGGAGGCCAAGTCGCCCAAGAAGAAGAGCACCACCAAGTCCCCAAAGAAGAAGGTCGCCGCCAAGGAGTAGCCGTCCCCATAGCCTAGCCAGTGTTGCTTAGATCCAATTCTCATGGACTAAGATGAGATCCTGTATGTAATGCCTGGTAGTCTGTAGTTCCCGTCAGATTCGTCGAGCAAGTATGACATTGTATCTGTGATTTCTGTGACAATGTCGAAAGATGCAATCATTTCAATCTTGTACTGCGAAATTCTCTCTTCCAGCATCCGAAATTTTCCGTTGATCTGTCTGAATCTATGAAGAACTAGCTCTCCCTGCATCGCAGCTTATAAATTGATGATGGTGCTAATTGAATTGGATAAGCAAGATGCATCAGAAGTCCTGCAGTCAAACATTTCAAATTAGATCTTGACCATGCCGAAGCATTTTGCAGGCAACGTAACCTCTGTAGTTGAGCTGGTTACTGCTCTCTTTGACAAACCACAGACTACATGCGATCTGAAGTTCGGATAGTTTGATGTAGGTTACAAACCACAGACCTGAGAACGTTTTGGCTGCTAGATGCAAACTAAAATAACTAGCTCCAACATAAAAAATATTGAGAAATTTAGAGTAAGCAAGTAGAACAAGATTCACCGGAATGCCTTCAAAGAGTAAAGTAGAAAAATGTTCTTCACCGGAGTGCACAAGATTCCTGGGTAAATAAGCAAGTTGATGTTGCATGGTGGGAAAAATAATAAGCAAGAATTTCAGTAAAGCTGATGAATGAAAAAAAAATGTTAAATGTAGAGTGGGTATACCGTATACATTTTTTTTTATCAAGGAATGAGTTTTTTTTAGCCACTGCACTACCTGCGACTTCATGTCTAAGAAGGTATCCGAGTTTATATGAACTATCAGCCGCGATACATTTCAACTTATTTTGAAATTTCAACCGTGATTTTTTTTAAGTTTTAAATATTTGCTGCAATACTACATTTTTGGAGGAAAGAGGAACAACATTGAATAATTCAATATTGTTTGAATTTACAAACATTTTTAGAAACGTGAACATTTTTTGACAAACATGAAAAGACTTGAAAACATGGCATTTTTTTAAAATAACAAACACTGTTTCCAAATCATGAACATTATTGTATTTGCGAACGAATTTTGAAAACATGATTTTATTTAATTTGTGAACAAATTTGGAAAGCTGAAACATTATTTGAAATTCCTAAACATTGTTTAGATTTCAGAACAAAAAATAAAAGTGTGAACTTTTTTAAAATTACTAGACCTTTTTTTGAATTTCAGAACAAAATTTTAAAACATGAACAAAATTTGAAACCGGGAACATTTTTTAAGTTCGCGATCATTTTTTGAGTTTACAAGCAAAATTTCAAAACATTAACATCTTTAAAATTTGTGCAGAAATATTTGCAAATGGGAACATATTTTGAATTTCGCAAAATTACTGGAATTTGTGAATAAATTTAAAATGCAAACATTTTAAAATTTCTGAACATTTGTTAAAAAGGAAATAAAATAAAGGGAAACGAAAGGGGGAAAGAAAAAAGGAAAATGAAAAAAATAGGGAAAAAACCTTCTGGGAGGTTCCGAAAATAGATAAAACCAGAGATGAACATTCTTGAAGGTTCCTAAAACCGAAAGTAACAAATCACATAACTAGGTCGGTCAAGTGCACTAGATCCCGCTCGATTCCCGTGCGTTTGCTCGTCATTATGAATTTCAGAAATACCACGACCGTCCAATAGGGGTTTCCCTCTAGTTTATCCCTCATATTTTGGCTGGTGAATTTTTCTCCAATTTGCTTCCCCGTTCAAATTTTAAATTTGTTTGGAAAAACAGGTGTGTGGTATTTCTGAAATTCGGGGGATGATTGTTTAGATATTTTCTGCTTTAGAAAAATAAGCTAGGGAAAACAGTTCAGGTGTTTCATTCTAGCTAAAGAGTTAAGGGGGGATCTAAAGACGTTTTAATCTTCCAGCATAGACAGACAGGCACGTTGACGCGTGATGTAGACATGTTCCAATAAAATACTTTTGTGAATCGGCATGAGCAGTGATTCTGGTTCAATTGTGGTATGATCGAATGCGCTCATACCACTACTCATCTTCTGTTTTGTCAAATCTATAGCTTGTGGCCGACCATCGGTACAAGTGGACAAGCTTGCAGACGCGCTCATATGAGTGCCCGTCCATCCTTGTGATAACTTGCTATGGTGCAACCGAGGGCTTTTGTATCAGGGAAACGTTTGGGAACAGCGCATCGGTCGAGCGTTCGGCCGGTCCACGCACGCGCCACGTGGTCAAAGGGGCCCACACGCATACATCCCTCCTATCCTTCTCTTTTTTTTCTTCTTTACCGCTCATCTCCCTCGCTCCTTCTCTGCTTCCTTCTCAGGCCCTGCCGCCATGGTTTACCATCACTGCCTGCAGGCCTCCCAGGGTGCCGCGACCACGGGAATCAGCCGATCTGGCGGCCCTCGGCCAGATCTGCTTGGATCCGCCCCACCGGAGCTCTGCCTCGCCGAACCCGGCCACGCCGGAGCTGCAACCGACCACGCCGGAGCCGCAACCGTTGAACCTTTTTCCATAGCCGCTTGTAGCTCTCATCAACGCTCGTTGCAGCTTTCGCCGTCGCCCCATAGCTCTCACCAATACTCGTTTTTTGAAAGCTTCATGGTGGAAGCTTTTTTCCATACCGATTGAAGCTTTTTTCCACATCGGATGAAGCTTTTCTGTCATGGCTGAAGCTTTTTCCTATTCAGATCGAAACATTTTTTCACACCGGTTGAATCTTTTCTTGATGCCGCTTGAAGCTTTTTCCCACACCGGATGAAGCTTTTCTGCCATGGCTGAAGCTTTTTCCCATTCAGATCGAAACATTTTTTTCACACCGGTTGAATCTTTTCTTGATGCCGCTTGAATCTTTTCTTGATGCCGCTTGAAGCTTTTTTCCATGCTTTGAAGCTTTTCTGCCATGGCTGAAGCTTTTTCCCATTCCGATCGAAACATTTTTTCACATTGGTTGAATCTTTTCTTGATGCCGCTTGAAGCTTTATTCCATGTTTGAAGCTTTTTCTTCGACGCCGGTTGTAGCTTTTTTCATGGTTGAAGCTTTCTCTAAATCTGTTGTAGCAGGGGGGTTGTAGCAGGGGGTTGGGTGCTCGTCGGTCGCACGCCAGGACTGGACGGTTCCAGCATCCCCGGACGCAGCCGGGTCGCACGGCTTCGGGAGCTTGAGGACCATAGCATGGCCTGTCATAGGAGCCATGGCAGGTCTGCGATGGCGGCGAGCCTGCGTGTGCGGCAGCGCTCTCATCTCCGGCGAGGGGAATACACCGAGGGTCGCTGGCGCACGCCGCAACTTTTGTTCCCCCGACGCCCGGCTATTGCTCCCTTTTTTTCCGATTGATGATGCGGGAGAAGAAGGCAGACATGAGGAAGAAGAAGGGGATGATGCGGGGGGGGGGGGGGGGGAGGAGCGTTGAATCGTGCGGCCCGAGGCGCACGCATCATGGGGCTGCGATGCGACCGGCCCAAATTTGGGCCGATGAGCCGACGCCTAGCAGTGGCCTTTGTATCACCGGTCAACCAATGGTGTTACGGCCACGGGGTACCTCACCATGTCGGTTACAGGTCCAGGTAGGATGGCCCGAGGGCCCCTAGGCTGATTCCACCTGGGCCATCATGTCAGCCCATTGGCCCTCCAGGAGAAAGAATTTGGAGGCCTTTTCATTCAAGACAAAGAAGTCGGATCCTTGGAGGACTCCTCTCCACCGACATAGTCAACTAGGACTGTTATAGCCCTAGGGGCCGTGTTATCTTAAATAAGCCAGGTTTGGGCTAGTCGACAAAACATCTTAGGCATTACAATCCTTCGGTATTACATGTACTTTTTACACCATAATCAAAATATACACGTAGCAGGAGTAGGGGTTTACCTCCATCGCGAGGGCCTGAACCTTGGTGAACTCGGTTCTTGTTTTCCCTCTAACCTAATCACCACGCTGGGATACCCTACCGAGGAATCTGCCAGAATCATCTCCCACACCATATAAGGAACACATCAACCGCAAAACAACACCACATCAACACTAATACTATAGTGCCATTAGAGGGACCAACTTACTGCTACTAATCAAGCTACAATGAGGAGTACACATCCCATAAGAAGCAGGACTAAGAACCCAAACAACGGATGGGAACTTGGTGCTCTCGGGTTCTGGCGCACCCTATATGCGCCAAAAAATTTAGTAATCCAAAAAAAAAATCAAAAAATTATAAATCTTTTTTGAAATCAAACATGATTAGGTATTCTACTCGTATAAAAAGTGTGGACAAGAAATTATTCGTTTTGACTTCGGGGCAAAAAAGAGAAGTCTATGACGACATTATAGCGTGTATAGTACTTGTATATAGTGTTTTTTGCCGAATCTTCGACTCAGAATACAACAAAAGTCTTTCGCTGACGAATCTTTTTATACGACTATAATATTTGATCATGTTTGATACCAAAGAAGTTTCGGGACTTTTTGAACTTTTTTTGAATTACTATTTTTTTTGCATATAGGGTGCGCGGGTACCCATGTTCTCCTTTGTATTTTCCCCCAAACAACAAGCTACCTAAACCATAAGGTAGGAGATAAGGATACTCTCAGGTAGCATAGAGGTGGATGGTTGCTCCAGATCCAGGCAGAGGCACGACGGCGCGGTCCAGTTCCCGATGTGCCAAGCGAGCATTTGCATGCGAGACTGGGCGCGATGAGAAGGTGCACGTGGTCCAGATCCGCACTATGCGCGATGAGCTGGGGTAGGCCGGTGCAGTAGGGAGTGAACAGAAGGTATTTGCGGCCCAGATCCGCGTGGTGCGCGCTCCTAGTGGCGTCTTGTCGCGCGTGCGAACGTTGCGGCGCGATGGAGGAGCCGGACGGGGATGCTAAGTGAGTGGTGCGATGCGTAGTGGCTTGTTAGGGGGCTGACAGAGTCGTGGGGCTTGGAGGGTGAGGTTGCCGGCGAAAGTTGTACCCCGACGAATGCACCTTCGATCGTCATTTCCTTGTTGGAGGTGTCAAGGTGGCAGTCCTTACTTTCCCTTCTGACAAGCTCCGGGAGAAAACCTAGATCTGGTTTACCGAATTGGGCTATGGCAATGTTGTTAGCTTTGCTTGGTGTTGCGCGCATTCCCTCTTGAGGGCATCATTTTGGAGGTGCCGGTCGGAGGGACTCATGGCTTGGGGAGTTGGCCGGTGATGACTAGCGTGGTTTCGTGTTGGGGAACGTTGCAGAAAATTAAAATTTTTCCTACGGTTTCACCAAGATCCATCTATGAGTTCATCTAAGCAACGAGTCTAGGGAGAGAGTTTGCATCTACATACCACTTGTAGATCGCGTGCGGAAGCTTGCAAGGTGATGATGTAGTCGTACTCGACGTGATCCAAATCACCGATGACCTGCGCCGAACGGACGGCACCTCCGCGTTCAACACACGTACGGAACAGCCACGTCTCCTCCTTCTTGATCCAGCAAGGAAGGGAGGAGAGGTTGAGGGAGATGGCACCAGCAGCAGCACGACGGCGTGGTGTTGATGGAGCTGCAGTACTCCGGCAGAGCTTCGCTAAGCACTATGGAGGTGGAGGAGGTGTTGGGGAGGGAGAAGGAGGCAACCAAAGGCCAGGGCGTTCAGGTATGAAGTCCCTCCTCTCCCCCACTATATATAGGGGTGCCAAGGGGGGTGGCCGGCCCTAGGAGATCCAATCTCCTAGGGGGTGCGGCGGCCAAGGGGGGTTTTCCCTCCCCCCAAGGCACCTAGGAGGTGCCTTACCCTCCTAGGACTCTTGCCCCCTTGAACCCTAGGCGCATGGGCCTATGTGGGGCTGGTGCCCTTGGCCCATTAGGCCAAGGCGCACCCCCTTACAGCCCATGTGGCCCCCCGGGACAGGTGGACCCACCCGGTGGACCCCCGGGACCCTTCCGGTGGTCCCGGTACAATACCGATAACCCCAAAACTTGTCCCGATGCCCGAAACAGGACTTCCCATATATAAATCTTTACCTCCGGACCATTTCGGAACTCCTCGTGACGTCCGGGATCTCATCCGGGACTCCGAACAACATTCGGGTTACTGCATATACATATCCCTATAACCCTAGCGTAACTGAACCTTAAGTGTGTAGACCCTACGGGTTCGGGAGACATGCAGACATGACCGAGACTCTCTCAGTCAATAACCATCAGCGGGATATGGATACCCATGATGGCTCCCACATGCTCCTCGATGTTGTCATCGGATGAACCACTATGTCGAGGATTCGATCAAACCCTGTATGCAATTCCCTTTGTCAATCGGTACGTTACTTGCCCGAGACTCGATCGTCGGTATCCCAATACCTTGTTCAGTCTCGTTACCGGCAAGTCACTTTACTCGTACCGTAATGCATGATCCCGTGTCCAACACCTTGGTCACATTGAGCTCATACGGAGTGACAAATCGCAGTCTCGATCCGTGTCAACCCAACAGCTACTTTCAGAGATACCTGTAATGTACCTTTATAGTCACCCAGTTACGTTGTGACGTTTGGTACACCCAAGGCACTCTTACGGTATCCGGGAGTTACACGATCTCATGGTCGAAGGAAGAGATACTTGACACTTGCAAAGCTCTAGCAAAACGAACTACACGATCTTTTATGCTATGCTTAGGATTGGGTCTTGTCCATCACATCATTCTCCTAATGATGTGATCTCGTTATCAACGACATCCAATGTCCATAGTCAGGAAACCATGACTATCTGTTGATCACAACAAGCTGGTCAACTAGAGGCTTACCAGGGACATTGTGTGGTCTAAGTATTCACACGTGTATTACGATTTCCGGATAATACAGTTATAGCATGAATAAAAGACAATTATCATGAACAATGAAATATAATAATACTTTTACTATTGCCTCTAGGGCATATTTCCAACAGTCTCCCACTTGCACTAGAGTCACTAATCTAGTTACATTGTGATGAATCAAACACCCATAGAGTTCTGGTGTTGATCATGTTTTGCACGCGAGAGAGGTTTAGTCAGCGGATCTGCGACATTCAGATCCGTGTGCACTTTGCAAATCTCTATGTCTCCATCTTGAACATTTTCACGGATGGAGTTGAAACGACGCTTGATGTGCCTGGTCTTCTTGTGAAACCTGGGCTCCTTTGCGAGGGCAATAGCTCCAGTGTTGTCATAGAAGAGTTTGATCGGCCCCGACGCATTGGGTATGACTCCTAGGTCGGTGATGAACTCCTTCACCCAAATCGCTTCATGTGCTGCCTCCGAGGCTGCCATGTACTCCGCTTCACACGTAGATCCCGCCACGACGCTCTGCTTGCAGCTGCACCAGCTTACTGCTCCACCATTCAACATATACACGTATCCGGTTTGTGACTTAGAGTCATCCAGATCTGAGTCGAAGCTAGCGTCGACGTAACCCTTTACGACGAGCTCTTCGTCTCCTCCATAAACGAGAAACATGTCCTTTGTCCTTTTCAGGTACTTCAGGATATTCTTGACCGCTGTCCAGTGTTCCTTGCCGGGATTACTTTGGTATCTTGCTACCAAACTTACGGCAAGGTTTACATCGGGTCTGGTACACAGCATGGCATACATAATAGATCCTATGGCTGAAGCATAGGGGATGACACTCATCTCTTCTTTATCTTTTGCCGTGGTCGGTGACTGAGCTGAGCTCAGTCTCATACCTTGTAACATAGGCAAGAACCCCTTCTTGGACTGATCCATTCTGAATCTCTTCAAAATCTTATCAAGGTATGTGCTTTGTGAAAGACCTATGAGGCGTCTCGATCTATCTCTATAGATCTTGATGCCTAATATATAAGCAGCTTCTCCAAGGTCCTTCATTGAAAAACACTTATTCAAGTAGGCCTTAATGCTGTCCAGAAATTCTATATTATTTCCCATCAGGAGTATGTCATCTACATATAATATGAGAAATGCTACAGAGCTCCCACTCACTTTCTTGTAAACGCAGGCTTCTCCATAAGTCTGCATAAACCCAAACGCTTTGATCATCTCATCAAAGCGAATGTTCCAACTCCGAGATGCTTGCACCAGTCCATAAATGGATCGCTGGAGCTTGCATACTTTGTTAGCGTTCTGAGGATCGACAAAACCTTCCGGCTGCATCATATACAGTTCTTCCTTAAGATGCCCGTTAAGGAATGCTGTTTTGACGTCCATCTGCCATATCTCATAATCATAGTATGCGGCAATTGCTAACATGATTCGGACGGACTTTAGCTTCGCTACGGGAGAGAATGTCTCGTTGTAGTCAATCCCTTGAACCTGTCGATAACCCTTAGCGACAAGTCGAGCTTTATAGATGGTAACATTACCATCCGCGTCCGTCTTCTTCTTAAAGATCCATTTGTTTTCTATCGCTCGCCGATCATCGGGCAAGTCTGTCAAAGTCCATACTTTGTTTTCATACATGGATTCTATCTCGGATTTCATGGCTTCAAGCCATTTGTTGGAATCCGGGCCCGTCATTGCTTCTTCATAGTTCGAAGGTTCATTGTTGTCTAACAACATGATTTCCAGGACAGGGTTGCCGTACCACTCTGGTGCGGAACGTGTCCTTGTGGACCTACGAAGTTCAGCAGTAACTTGATCTGAAGTACCTTGATCATTATCATGGTTTTCCTCTTCAGTTGGTGTGGGCATCACAGGAACGGTTTCCTGTGCTGCGGCACTATCCCGCTCAAGAGGTAGTACTTCATCGAGTTCTACTTTCCTCCCACTTACTTCTTTCGAGAGAAACTCTTTTTCCAGAAAGCATCCGTTCTTGGCAACAAAGATCTTGCCTTCGGATCTTAAGTAGAAGGTATACCCTATAGTTTCCTTAGGGTATCCTATGAATACGCATTTTTCCGACTTGGGTTCGAGCTTTTCAGGTTGAAGTTTCTTGACATAAGCTTCGTATCCCCAAACTTTTAGAAACGACAGCTTAGGTTTCTTTCCAAACCATAATTCATACGGTGTCGTCTCAACGAATTTAGACGGTGCCCTATTTAAAGTGAATGTAGCTGTCTCTAGAGCGTATCCCCAAAATGATAGCGGTAAATTGGTAAGAGACATCATAGACCGCACCATATCCAATAGAGTGCGATTACGACGTTCGGACACACCGTTTCGCTGAGGTGTTCCAGGCGGCGTGAGCTGTGAAACGATTCCACATTTCTTTAAGTGTGTACCAAATTCGTGACTTAAGTATTCTCCTCCACGATCTGATCGTAAGAATTTTATCTTTCGGTCACGTTGATTCTCCACCTCATTCTGAAATTCCTTGAACTTTTCAAAGGTCTCAGACTTGTGTTTCATTAAGTAGACATACCCATATCTACTCAAGTCATCTGTGAGAGTGAGAACATAACAATATCCTCCGCGAGCCTCAACGCTCATTGGACCGCACACATCGGTATGTATGATTTCCAACAAGTTGGTTGCTCGCTCCATTGTTCCGGAGAACGGAGTCTTGGTCATTTTGCCCAAGAGGCATGGTTCGCACGTGTCAAACGATTCATAATCAAGAGACTCTAAAAGTCCATCGGCATGGAGCTTCTTCATGCGCTTGACACCAATGTGACCAAGGCGGCAGTGCCACAAGTATGTGGGACTATCGTTATCAACTTTAAATCTTTTGGCATCTACACTATGAACATGTGTAATATTACGCTCGAGATTCATTAAGAATAAACCATTGACCATCGGAGCATGACCATAAAACATATCTCTCATATAAATCGAACAACCATTATTCTCAGACTTAAATGAGTAGCCATCTCGTATTAAACGAGATCCAGATACAATGTTCATGCTCAAACTTGGCACTAAATAACAATTATTAAGGTTCAAAACTAATCCCGTAGGTAAATGTAGAGGCAGCGTGCCGACGGCGATCACATCGACTCTGGAACCATTCCCGACGCGCATCGTCACCTCGTCCTTCGCCAGTCTCCGTTTATTCCGCAGCTCCTGCTGTGAGTTACAAATATGAGCAACGGCACCGGTATCAAATACCCAGGAGTTACTACGAGTACTGGTAAGGTACACATCAATCACATGTATATCAAATATACCTTTGGTGTTGCCGGCCTTCTTATCCGCTAAGTATTTGGGGCAGTTCCGCTTCCAGTGACCCTTCCCCTTGCAATAAAAGCACTCAGTCTCAGGCTTGGGTCCATTCTTTGACTTCTTCCCGGTAACTGGCTTACCAGGCGCGGCAACATCTTTGCCGTCCTTCTTGAAGTTCTTCTTACCCTTGCCCTTCTTGAACTTAGTGGTCTTATTGACCATCAACACTTGATGTTCTTTCTTGATTTCAGCCTCTGCTGACTTCAGCATCGAGAACACTTCAGGAATGGTCTTTTCCATTCCCTGCATGTTGTAGTTCATCACAAAGCTCTTGTAGCTTGGTGGGAGCGACTGGAGGATTCTGTCAATGACCGCCTCATCTGGGAGGTTAATGTTCAGCTGGGTCATACGGTTGTGCAACCCAGACATCTTCAGGATGTGCTCACTGACAGAACTGTTTTCCTCCATCTTACAACTGTAGAACTTGTCGGAGACATCATATCTCTCGACCCGGGCATGAGCTTGGAAAACTAGTTTCAGCTCTTCGAACATCTCATATGCTCCGTGATGCTCAAAACGCTTTTGGAGCCCCGGTTCTAAGCTGTAAAGCATGCCGCACTGAACGAGGGAGTAATCATCAGCGCGAGACTGCCAAGCATTCATAATGTCTTGGTTCTCTGGGACGGGAGCGTCACCTAGCGGTTCTTCTAGGACATATTGTTTCCTGGCAGCTATGAGGATGATCCTCAGGTTCCGGACCCAGTCCGTATAGTTGCTGCCATCATCTTTCAGCTTGGTTTTCTCTAGGAACGCGTTGAAGTTCATGTTGACATTAGCGTTGGCCATTGATCTACAAGACATATTTGCAAAGGTTTTAGACTAAGTTCATGATAATAAAGTTCTAATCAAATTATGAACTCCCACTTAGATTAGACATCCCTTTAGTCATCTAAGTGTTACACGATCCGAGTCGAGTAGCCCGTGTCCGATCATCACGTGAGACGGACTAGTCATCGTCGGTGAACATTTTCATGTTGATCGTATCTTCTATACGATTCGTGTTCGACCTTTCGGTCTCCGTGTTCCGAGGCCATGTCTGCACATGCTAGGCTCGTCAAGTTAACCCTAAGTGTTTTCGCTGTGTAAAACTGTCTTACACCCGTTGTATGTGAACGTAAGAATCCATCACACCCGATCATCACGTGGTGCTTAGAAACGACGAACTGTAGCAACGGTGCACAGTTAGGGGAGAACACTTCTTGAAATTTTATAAGGGATCATCTTATTTACTACCGTCGTCCTAAGTAAACAAGATGCATAATACATAATAAACATCACATGCAATTATATAGTTGTGACATGATATGGCCAATATCATATAGCTCCATTGATCTTCATCTTCGGGGCTCCATGATCATCTTGTCACCGGCTTGACACCATGATCTCCATCATCATGATCTCCATCATCGTGTCTTCATGAAGTTGTCACGCCAACGACTACTTCTACTTCTATGACTAACGTTTAGCAATAAAGTAAAGTAGTTTACATGGCGTTATTCAATGACACGCAGGTCATACAAAAAATAATGACAACTCCTATGGCTCCTGCCGGTTGTCATACTCATCGACATGCAAGTCGTGAATCCTATTACAAAGAACATGATCTCATACATCACAATTCATCATTCATCACAACTTCTGGCCATATCACATCACATGATCAATCGCTGCAAAAACAAGTTAGACGTCCTCTAATTGTTGTTGCATCTTTTACGTGGCTGCAATTGGGTTCTAGCAAGAACGTTTTCTTACCTACGAATCACCACAACGTGATTTTGTCAACTTCTATTTACCCTTCATAAGGGCCCTGTTCATCGATTCCGCTCCAACTAAGGTGGGAGAGACAGACACCCGCCAGCCACCTTATGCAACTTGTGCATGTCAGTCGGTGGAACCGGTCTCACGTAAGAGTACGTGTAAGGTTGGTCCGGGCCGCTTCATCCCACAATACCGTTGAGCAAGAAAAGACTAGTAGAGGCAAGTAAGATGACAAAATCCACGCCCACAACAAAGTTGTGTTCTACTCGTGCAAAGAGAACTACGCATAGACCTAGCTCATGATGCCACTGTTGGGGAACGTTGCAGAAAATTAAAATTTTTCCTACGGTTTCACCAAGATCCATCTATGAGTTCATCTAAGCAACGAGTCTAGGGAGAGAGTTTGCATCTACATACCACTTGTAGATCGCGTGCGGAAGCTTGCAAGGTGATGATGTAGTCGTACTCGACGTGATCCAAATCACCGATGACCTGCGCCGAACGGACGGCACCTCCGCGTTCAACACACGTACGGAACAGCCACGTCTCCTCCTTCTTGATCCAGCAAGGAAGGGAGGAGAGGTTGAGGGAGATGGCACCAGCAGCAGCACGACGGCGTGGTGTTGATGGAGCTGCAGTACTCCGGCAGAGCTTCGCTAAGCACTATGGAGGTGGAGGAGGTGTTGGGGAGGGAGAAGGAGGCAACCAAAGGCCAGGGCGTTCAGGTATGAAGTCCCTCCTCTCCCCCACTATATATAGGGGTGCCAAGGGGGGGTGGCCGGCCCTAGGAGATCCAATCTCCTAGGGGGTGCGGCGGCCAAGGGGGGTTTTCCCTCCCCCCAAGGCACCTAGGAGGTGCCTTACCCTCCTAGGACTCTTGCCCCCTTGAACCCTAGGCGCATGGGCCTATGTGGGGCTGGTGCCCTTGGCCCATTAGGCCAAGGCGCACCCCCTTACAGCCCATGTGCCCCCCGGGACAGGTGGACCCACCCGGTGGACCCCCGGGACCCTTCCGGTGGTCCCGGTACAATACCGATAACCCCAAAACTTGTCCCGATGCCCGAAACAGGACTTCCCATATATAAATCTTTACCTCCGGACCATTCCGGAACTCCTCGTGACGTCCGGGATCTCATCCGGGACTCCGAACAACATTCGGGTTACTGCATATACATATCCCTATAACCCTAGCGTAACTGAACCTTAAGTGTGTAGACCCTACGGGTTCGGGAGACATGCAGACATGACCGAGACTCTCTCAGTCAATAACCATCAGCTGGATCTGGATACCCATGATGGCTCCCACATGCTCCTCGATGTTGTCATCGGATGAACCACTATGTCGAGGATTCGATCAAACCCTGTATGCAATTCCCTTTGTCAATCGGTACGTTACTTGCCCGAGACTCGATCGTCGGTATCCCAATACCTTGTTCAGTCTCGTTACCGGCAAGTCACTTTACTCGTACCGTAATGCATGATCCCGTGTCCAACACCTTGGTCACATTGAGCTCAATATGATGATGCATTACCGAGTGGGCCCAGAGATACCTCTCCGTCATACGGAGTGACAAATCCCAGTCTCGATCTGTGTCAACCCAACAGCTACTTTCAGAGATACCTGTAATGTACCTTTATAGTCACCCAGTTACGTTGTGACGTTTGGTACACCCAAGGCACTCTTACGGTATCCGGGAGTTACACGATCTCATGGTCGAAGGAAGAGATACTTGACACTTGCAAAGCTCTAGCAAAACGAACTACACGATCTTTTATGCTATGCTTAGGATTGGGTCTTGTCCATCACATCATTCTCCTAATGATGTGATCTCGTTATCAACGACATCCAATGTCCATAGTCAGGAAACCATGACTATCTGTTGATCACAACGAGCTGGTCAACTAGAGGCTTACCAGGGACATTGTGTGGTCTAAGTATTCACACGTGTATTACGATTTCCGGATAATACAGTTATAGCATGAATAAAAGACAATTATCATGAACAATGAAATATAATAATACTTTTATTATTGCCTCTAGGGCATATTTCCAACATTTCGCCCATGTGGCGAACATGGGGTCAACGATGATAATTCGTCGTCGGTGGGCAGTAGGAGCATCCTTCACATGTGAGGTTCGTCGGGTGAGCCATGTCAGTCAACCTCGTTCGATTGAAGCGGCATATGTTCGATTTATGGGACATACCATTCCACTCTCGTGTCCTCATGGTTCGCGGACAATCTTGTGACAAGCCCGGACTAATGCAACGGTTTTCTGTGTGCAGCGAAGGCGCCCGAGTCTCTGGCTAGGTGTGGTATAGGTGTTGTCTTCCCTGACATGTTGTATGTATTGTGGTGCTTCACGCCCAATCTAGCTAGGCCTTAAGAGCAACTCTAATGGGGCGACCCAAACGGACATGGATTTTGTCCGTTTGGGTTGCTCGTCCGCCTAGCAGACATGAGGGGTCGCTCGTTCGCCTAGCGGATATGAGGCGGACACGAGTGGCCGGTGGATGAACCCAACACACAAGATGCAAAAAGCGGACAAGCTTTCCTCTCGCGCCGCCGCGCTCCTCCGCGGCAGTGGCCTGTGCCGCCGCGTCCCCCCCCCCACGGCCCCGCCACCATGGCCGACGACCCCGCCTCTGCCGCGCCCTACTGCTCCTTTGACGAAGACGAGGAGGGCACCGATGGGGACGCCTCCAACAACGATTCCCACTAAGCCGCTGACTAGGATGCCCCGCTCCCGACTGCCCGACCCCTCCTCCTCCAGCGCCCGCTGCCGCTGCCTTCCCTGAACCAGCCGGTCCAGTTCCGCCGCCTCCGCCACATCTGGCGCCCGGCCTTCAAGGGCGACGGCGAGCACCGCAGTGCCCTATGCTGGTAGCCTCGCCGGTGAGCTATGCGGTGGCCTGCGTCGTTGGCTTCTTCGCGGCGGGTGCGGAGGAAATACGACGCGACGGTTGCAGACGAAGTGCGGGTCACTGATAGGTGGGACCAGGACAGACACGAGAGGGGAGGAGCGGACGAGGGGAGTGCCCAGTTTTGTCTGTCACGTACCCATTTTTGTCCACTTTTGCGCCCAGTTTGGGTCGGGAAGAACACTACACGGACAGTAGGCGGACACCCGCATCCGTTTAGGTCGCCCCGTTGGGCCAAATTTTATGTCTGAATGACCCAAACGAATAAAATGGGTCGCCCCGTTGAAGTTGCTCTAACTAAACAGATTTTCGCACGTCTTCTCTCGATAAAGTGAGCGGCCCTCCGGCGCATCTTCTTGTTTTGAGCATCTTTTCATGCTCCCACACAGCGCGACATGGCCGGAGCGTACGTTCGACGAGTGCATGGGAGTCCACAGCCACAGGCCATCGATCCGCGCAGCTCCAGCGGGAAGTCGTCTACCTGCCGCCCCACCACGTCATCGATCCGCACGCAAGCGCATCATGTCCGTCCATCCCAAGCATCACTGAACGGCCGGATCCACTCCACGGCATCGATCCGAGGCACCATCCTCTCCGCCAAGGCGCCAACCACATCCCACCTCCTTCCCGCTCCCTACATAACCTCGCCGCCCCCATCCGTCTCTGCACACCACAGCATCCGCAGCCCCCCTCACACCCCACCCCACCACACGCTCGAATCACCACCACCAGCAGCACCCATGGCACCCAAGGCGGCGGAGAAGAAGCCGGTGGCCACGGCCGAGAAGACGACGGCGGGGAAGAAGCCCAAGGCGGAGAAGCGGGCGCCGGCGTCCAAGGAGGCCGGCGGCGAGGCGAAGCAGCGGGGCAGGAAGAAGGGCAGCAAGGCGAAGAAGAGCGTGGAGACGTACAAGATCTACATCTTCAAGGTGTTGAAGCAGGTGCACCCGGACGTGGGCATCTCCTCCAAGGCCATGTCCATCATGAACTCCTTCATCAACGACATCTTCGAGAAGCTCGCCGGGGAGTCGGCCAAGCTGGCCCGCTACAACAAGAAGCCCACCATCACGTCCCGGGAGATCCAGACCTCCGTCCGCCTCGTCCTCCCCGGGGAGCTCGCCAAGCACGCCGTCTCCGAGGGCACCAAGGCCGTCACCAAGTTCACCTCCTCCTAGACAACTTAGGCTTGATCCTCGTCGCTTCATGCGTTCTGTATGTACGTAGTTGGCAGTATGATGTTACAATCTTTGTAAGGATTGTGTTGCTTGCTCGCGGCCTTGAAAGAAATAGTGATGTTGTTGTTGTTTGAATCAATGTTCATTGTGCTTGCGCGTCGCTTCAGTTCAGACTCTTCTTGATGCCATTTGTTTATGTCAGCAAATTTCTGTTTATCTAATTTTAATTTGCTGCCATTTTATCTACTGCTGTAGTTTCTAAGCCTACAGACAGAAACCTCTAATTTTAAGTCTAATTTTGAACCTCTAATGAACCTCTGGACTTGTCATCCATATGGCAAGAAGCCAAGAACAGCTTGCCAACTAGTGTTCCGAAATTCAGAATGCATTAGATTCAGATTAGGTTCTTGAGATAAATTAGAGGCTTTTCGCAAAAAGAAGAAGAGATAAATTAGATGTGGTTCACCTACGTTTTTTTAGAGTCAAGGAACATGCCAGATGCAACCATCATCTTGAGTATTGAGACATGTGAGTTTTTCATCTATTATGTTTTTATACTACACTAGGTAATTTTTCTTTGTAGTACTGCCACACTAGGTAATTTTTCTTTGTAGTACTGCTACACTAGGTAATTTGTGATCACGAAGCAACCAATTTTGTGAAGGCGCAAAGTTTTTCTAATGATTCATCTATGATCATGAAGCGACCAATTGATCTGCATTCTGCAAGTAATTAGGTTTTTGACAGCAATTAGACTTTATTCCTCAGATAATAGATAAATTGTTTACAAGAGAGTGAGAAATAAAGCCAGGGATCATTTGCCGACTTCCGCGAAGTCTATTGCAAGCTGCTTTTTCAGCACTAAAGAAAAACAAAAGTCGGAACGAGAGAAATGATCAGAGGGGACTGAAGCTCCACAAGCAGAAAAGGTGGAGCGGGGAAAAAGAATTGTTTGTCTCAAGGAACAACTTGCAGCTAGCGCTAAAGATGCAGTTGAGATACAAGAGAACCAATACAGTTTTTTTTATGGAAGAACCAATACCACTTGAGGTATACCTTAATACATTAGTTTTTCCAAACCAAATCCAGTAGTACAAAACAAATCAATTACCTAAGAAACAACAAAGGCTCCATGGACATGTAGCAAAAATAATCTGGTACAGCAACATATGCCCATGTAGAAACCGTGACGTGGATTTTCCATTAATAATAATAAGAATGAATGAGAGCTTGTAAACTAAAGTGAACTTCATAGTGGCCTTGGCCATTTCTTACAATGGAGCTGGTAAATCTCGCAGACAATGACTATACAGAAGTAACTTTTTGGCAAAGCTTGCCACCAAAGAGAACTAGGGTCTACGGGCATCCCCATGGGAATCGTTGGTACAAGTACAGATACAGTTTGGTGTTCCTGGTCACTTTTTCAGCAAGATCTTGCAAGAGAGTCCGCTATTTGGACCCTTCTGGTTCAGTATCATGAGACCCGAACTACAAACAAAATCCCTTTTCTCGACAATAGAACGATAACCCGTCACCAGGTTACTGACTTGGCTAATTGGCAATCCATCCAAAACGGCAGCCTGAAACATGTCTTTGAGCATCATTTGCTTAGCTTGGTAGATTCTGCAAGGCATCCAACCTTCTGCCTATTCTTTCTTCTATCCAGGCAAGTCTCCTCTCAAGTTTTAGCACACTGGCATGAATAACACCAATATCAACCTCTGCATGCTTGGAAAATGAGTGTACCAACATGTAATAATCAGCGTGTCCAACACAAACAAGACTACCAGTTACTGTTTTCTTTCCATAGTGAAGATAGCCATCTGATCTCGGGCACTTCCTTGGCGGCATATAACAAGTCCATGGTCTTACATTTCTGACTTGATACTTAGTAACCTTGATGATGATGAAGAAAAGCACCTTGCGCCAACAAAAGTTCCATCCCGACCTCATTTATTCACTCCTGTGGTTCGCATTTCCTCCATGTGTGCTTTCGGATTCTCATCCTACAATGCAACAGATTTAGCCATCAAGTCAACAACATCACCCCAAAAGAGATGTAGCAAATCCTCAAGGTACTACATTGTACAAATTTTAAGCTCAGATACGTTGCGAATAAATAGAGATTTTTTACAATTAACAATTGTTTTTCTATTTATCTTTTAATTATATAATTTGGCTATTTCTCAAAAAGAAAAACCAGTTGTGTTTGGTTTCTATAATCATTTAAGTTTTCTTTCATGTTGATTTTGTTCCTGAAATAACATTCATAGATAGAAGGTTGTTAATGGTTTGTACCCAAGGTTCAGAAATGCTACATCCGTAGAGATTAGAAGTTCAAAATAAATTTATTGTTCTTAATCTTTCAAATTTTTAATATGGCAGGTCCTCAAAATAAAACAAAATATCATTCAAACCAATTGTGTTTGGTTTCTAAGATCTTTTGAGTTTTTTGTTCTGATTTTGTTCCTGAAATAGTATCCGCACATAGAACCTTGTTAATGGTTTGAATTAAAGGTCCAGATCAAAGGCACTAGGCACTAGGCTGGCATTTTGTGATAATTCATGATGAATGTTATTAAATATAGGATGAATAATTCCAATAAAGTTTAATTATTTTTAATACTCCAAAACACATTTTCTTAGTACACGACAACATTTTTAGTACATGGTCTTCTTTTTAAACACATGGATTATTCTTAGTGAAATACAACTATTTTTTACACACTATAAATATTTTTTAAATAAAGTTTTGTTATTTTTAATAATTTGTAAAACATTCTTAATATACATCAAATATTTTTTAACCAATAAATGATTCTTTAATACACAAAGAACATCTTTTAAATAAGTAGCTATTATTTTTTTTAATACATAATAATAAATTAATACATGTTGAATGTTTTTAATACACGTACACATTTTTAATACTCCCTCTGTTCCAAAATGTAGTGCGTATAGGTTTTCTGAAAAGTCAAACTTTGACCAAATTTATAGAGAAATATAGTTATATGTAGAATACCAAATGTATAAAATAGTCCCTCCGTTCAAAAATAACTATCGCTCAAACGAATATATAGCCCTAAAATGCATCTTGATACATCCGTTTGAGCAACAATTATTTCTGGACGGAGGTAGTATGAAACTACATCTTATGATGAGTATAATGATATATATGTTTGGCAATCTAGATGTAAATGTTTTTGTTTAAAAAATAGGTCTAAGTTGGTGAGGTTTGACTTCTCAAAAAATCTATATGCATTACACTATGAAACGGAGGGGGAGTACATGACAAAACATATCTCGAAACATGGGGACCATTTTATGGAAAGTGATTTCATAAATGATATGGGAAAAGGAAAAAAAGAAATAAACAAAAAAACAGGAGAAAGGAAATCCCAAAAGGGAGAATTAAATGTATAAAAATAAAAAAATAATAGAAAAGTTAATACGAAAGAAAAAAAATATAAGGATTTAGTAAAAAAAATAAAAATTAAGGTGAAAGAAATAGGAAAACAAGAAAAAAAGTTGGAAACGAGAGTTAAACGGAAAAAATATGCACATAAACCACCATCCCAAACCCCCATACATTGCCCGAGCCATGACCCATGTCGAGATTGCTAGAGGCGAGTACATAGTATATATAGTAATAAGCGAGATATTCTTTGCAAAAACAAACAACCAAATGGGAACCGTTGCCAATACATAACAAAGCGGCTCCAGGTCTCTTTATGCATTAAAGCCACGACGATCTCGGCGTACTTTCGCTATGATGCTGCCTTCGTTGCATCTGAATTCCAAATGCCATCTTGTTTCCCGATTGATGAAGTTCACTCTCCGAACCAACTCCCATCGTTGTCTTTTAAGAGCATCTGCAATGGACCCCGAAGATGGGGAGATGGGAGGGGTACTGAACGGTTTTTACTAGGCATGATCCCCACAGTGATGCAACCTCAACCCCTCTTAATAACGCGACTTTCCTAAGATTTAAATAAACCAAAAAATACTTACCGGCACATTTTGGGGGAAGGGGGAGGGGTGAACCATCTCCTTCCTTTCCATCAAGGAACCAATGTCATCAAATAAATTTGATAAACGCTGTTAGTCCTACTAAACATATCATCGTCACAACAAAATACAATTAGGGTCTATATGCACTCTCAAAACCGTTTACTTTCCTTTTTTTAGTTAGCTGCACACAACTAAGAAATATATTAAGATAAGTACATGTACACATTGATGGGTTTTGTCTACTAGTAACAACCACTTGGCTGGTTTTAGGTCTACGAACTCATAGTGTCGTGGTGTTTCCTCGACATATGCCAAGGGATGGCTTATCATGTGTGGGGACAGGAGTATGTTGCCGGGCTCTAGAAGCGGGAATAGGCAAGACCTCGGACGCTGACGAGTCTTACCCAGGTTCGGGGCTCTCCGTGAAGATAACACCCTAGTCCTGCTCTGCGGGGTCTCCGCACGATGGCTATGATCGATAGAGGGGCTACAAGGTTGTTCATTGAGCTGTTCGGCTAGAGGAAGAAGGCAGGGCTTGCTCTATCTCTTCTCTAGCTATGGGTGGAGGGAAATGGAGTGGGAACCCTTTGCATGGGTGACCCTAGGGGGTTTATACAGGCCTACCGGGTACAATGGTAATTCGGTCGGGTGGTAGGTCCTGGCCGTTAGTGACTAAGGAGGCCGGGTTCTCCGCCGGCTGCTGGGGCCCGTCTCTTGTGGGCCCTGCCGTCTGCCGAGGAATCGACCGACAAGTGGGACCCGCCACCTACGGGTCCCACTAACGGCTCTTCACTGTTGCACCATCCGTGCTGACGGAAGCCGTGTCGGGCGGGCCATGGTTACAGTGCCGCGCCGGCGGGGTCGGCGACCGCCTGGCGGCGGTCACTGTAGCCATATGTCCGGGATTTGGGGGAAGCATGGTGCACTGTAGCCATGCCCCAGCTTGTCTCTTGGTCGGGCTCAGACTCCAAGGAAGGGGACGGGCCGCCTTCTGGAGCGCGTCGTCTTCTTGGGGTCTGCCACCTTCCCGGGATCCGCCGCCTTCTAGGAGGCGGCGCTCTGGTTCCAGTCGGCCCAGAGGACCAGCCTCGTGACCAGCCGGACTGAGGGGCTCGACCAGCCCCGATGTCTTGAAATGTGGAGAAGTGCTGATGAGGCTACCCGGGGTCTATCCCCCAGTCAGTAGTCCCCGAAGCTGGTGAGGTTCTATGGCTTCCAACAGCCGGAGGACCTCAGTAGTTTCCCTCTCAAGTGATCCTCCGCCTTCTGCCCCGTCCGTCTGAGAGGAGCCGGACGTGGCCCCAGCCGTTAGGTGGAATTGGAATCGACGGGCGGGAGTCGGGGCGGCGCCGCCCGCCAAGCACACACCACGTGGTGCCCGCAGGCCAGGCCGGCTTGCCAGCCCAGACGCGCGACGGGACATCGCCACAGGCCGAGACCCGCCGCTATAGGGCCTTGGCATGCGCGCGGATCTACTGCGGCTGAGGCGGTCGGTTGCCCTCCCGTGGCGCCGTAACTGCGCCTTAATGTGCGAAATGCACGCGGGGGGGGGGGGGGGGGGGGGGCGTGGCCCCCAGCCGGTTATAAAGAGGAGGGAGGGGGAGGGGGAGGAGCAGAACGCTCGCGCACCCACTCCCCACTCCCTATTTCCCCCTCTCCCTTGCTGTCGCCACGCTGCTCCGCTCCATCACTGCCGTCGTGCCGCTGCGGCTGCCTCCCTCGTTGCCGTCGCCTTGCCGTGGTCGTCGCCCAGTAGAAGCAGCCGCTCCGCCACGGTCTCCACCGCGGCTTCGCTACAGCGCGGCACCGTCGTATTCATCCCTGTCGCAACGACGCCCTTCATTTTTCTTCTCCGACAAGCTCTCCCTCGCTGTCCTTGCGTCATGATGGAGAGTGGATGGATGGGATCCATCATTCATCAAGACCACATCGACTTCCTCCGCACGATGCGGAGGATACCTCACTCCGACAACATGGGCGTACACATCCCCAGGCCGGAGGTCTCGCCGCAGCCAGAGCCCGGTGAGTACGCCATCTTCCGCGCCCACTTCCTTTGTGGCTTCGCGTTCCCTGCCTCCGGCTTCTTCCGAGAGTTCCTGCGTTACTACCAACTGCGGCCGCACCACCTCACCCCCAACACAGTGGTTTGCCTCTCTGCCTTCGTCTCCTTCTGCGAGGGGTACCTTGGCGTTCTGCCTCAAGCTTGGTATGGCGGCGAAGGACGAGCCGGCCCCGTGCAAGGCTTGCGTGGCCGTGAGGCGCTCAGGAAGCGGTACGCACTTCCCTCTGATTCCTCTACACGAGTCGGCCAAACTCTGGTAGAGGTCATACTTCTATGTACGGAACCTCTGGAATATAGACTACATCAACCTGCCGCCTTACGTGCCCGGGTCGCCTGCTGGATCACGCGGCAACTGGCAGAAGCAGCCGCCCAAGCACCCACTGCTGCTCAACATCGTCAGCGTCCTCATCCGGCTGGAGGAGATGACCAGCCGAGAGGGTCTCCACCCGGCCGACCGGCTGGCCAGCTTCATCATGCGCCGGGTGTCACGGCTCTAGCTCCGACCGCACCTCATCTACAAGATGAGCGGCCGCCGGGATCCGTGCTGGATGTCGATGAAGGATATGCCGAGGGTGCAGGTGGCCCGCCACGTCAACGACATCACCAACTGCAAGCTCGACGAGGCAGAGTGGCACATCGGCAAAGAGCCTTACAACCGGGCCAACCCTCTTCCTGCGGTAAGCAATAGATCCGACTGCTCCATCTGCAATACTTCTTGTCCTTCTGACTTGACCAGTCGGCTTTTGTGGCAGCGCTTCGTGAGGCAGGGTGCACCGTCTCCTGGTCATGAATGGATGCTGGACCGCGAGGACAGCGACACCGAGGATCCTAAGCTGGGGGCGCCCGGCATGGAGGAAGGCGGCAAGGAGGAGGTCGCTGGAGGAGGAGGCGGCGCTGAGGCAGGCCGCTTTGCAGGAGGCGGCAGAGGATCAGGCGGCCCCGGAGCGGGCGGCTCTGCAGGAGGCGGAGGTGGAGGAGTCGGCGACGTCCTATCTTGGCCGGACGATGACGAAGGCGACGACGAGCAGCGCCCGCCTAAGGGAGGCACGGAGAGAGGAGCCGGCACTTCTACATCGCAGCCGGCGGCCGCACCTAGCGGGCACAAGCACCGCAAGGGGGGCATGTACGGCAACCACCCGACCAAGAGGACCAAGAAGGCGGACGCCACCAGGCGGCAAGAGGCCTAGAAGGTGGCCGCCAGCCGGAAGGGGCCCAAGCCATTGACGCTCACATCCGGGTAAGCATGCCTGCCTTTTTGACTTTGCGTTTTTCTTCTTTCTTGGGGTGTTTCTTGATCTTTGCTTTCCTGTTGAACAGGGCAGCCTGTGCCACCTCGTGGGCCTCGTCTGCCTTAGTGATGCACCCGGTGGATGGCTCCATGGATGCTCGGTGTCCGGATCCGGCAGCCGCCATCCAGGAGGCGTGGCGTGGGAGGCGCAGGAGGCCGCGGAGAAGGCGCAGGCTGACGCACAGGCGGAGGTGGCGGCGCAGGCAGAGGCCCGAGCTGCGGTGGAGGCAGAGGCAGCAAGGAAGGCCCAGGCAGAGGCCGAGACCAAGGGCACGGCTGATCCAGACAATGGCGGGGTCCTGGAGACCATCCCCCTCGATCGGCCGAAGGTGGAGACGTCAGAGAACCAGACGCCGCCTGGAGTGGCCGAGGCCGGTTAGTCGGCGCCGAAAGTGGAGGTTCCCGACACCGTCTTTCCTGAGGTGGAGAGGATCCAGCGCGAGCCGGCTGCCGACGGGCAAGGAAGCGGCGAGCCCACCCAGCCGTAAGCTCCACCAGCCGGTGCCGGCCAGCCGGTAGGTCGGGCCCTGGTGGTGCGCACTCCTGCACGCCAGTGTGCAGTATGGGCGGCGTCGGAGCCAAGGCGGCAGGTGGATGCCGCGTCCTCAAGCTCGCGAAGGGCCGGTGCTTTGGCCACGAGTGTCGTTTCCTCACGTCGGGCGAAACAAGCCGGCCCCACCGCCTTGAACCTGGCGGTGCGAGAGATGGAGGACCGGTTCCTCGCCCAGAATGCCTCCATTCTGAAGACGAGGGAGGACATGCTGGCGACGCGGTCGGCTGTCCGGGTATGTACACCTTATCTTTGCTTTGTTGTTTCGTAGTCCTCCGTGGGGGCGCGCCAGCACACCCACTGGGTGTGGCCCCCAAGTTCTGAGCCAGCTTCTAAGTAGGCGGGTTGGAACTCCAAGGCGCTTTGTTCATTTGCTGAAATAATTGCGACTGTTGTAGGACCTCCACAACATGCTAGTGGCCGCGTACAACGCGTAGAAGCAGACGCTCTCCACCCAGACTTCTGAGCTTGCTCAGAGCCGAAGTGAGTAAGCCGCCTTCTAGTGGGGGCGCGCTAGTGCACCCACTGGGTGTAGCCTCCGAGATTCGGGACGACCGCTGAGCAGTCGGGCCAGATCTTCTCTGGCAGCTTGTTCCTTAGTTTTGTTGAAGTAGATTGTGATGTCGCTTGCTCATTTTTCTCTTGCAACGGCCGCCACCCAGTTGGTCCAGCACGTGGCCGACCTTGAAGGACAACTCCAGGTCGTGAGGCAGGAGCGCTACCAGGCGGCCTCCGAGCGGGAGTGATGTCTACTACACAACCTTCTTCTTGTAGACGTTGTTGGGCCTGCAAGTGCACATGTTTGTAGGACAGTAGCAAATTTCCCTCAAGTGGATGACCTAAGGTTTATCAATCTGTAGGAGGCGTAGGATGAAGATGGTCTCTCTCAAACAACCCTGCAACCAAATAACAAAGAGTCTCTTGTGTCCCCAACACACCCAATACAATGGTAAATTGTATGGGTGCACTAGTTCGGCGAAGAGATGAAGATACAAGTGCAAAATAGATAGTAGATATAGGTTTTTGTAATCTGATAATAAAAACAGCAAGGTAACAAGTGGTAAAAGTGAGCGTAAACGGTATTGCAATGGTAGGAAACAAGGCCTAGGGTTCATACTTTCACTAGTGCAAGTTCTCTCAACAATAATAACATAGATAGATCATATAACAAGCCCTCAACATGCAACAAAGAGTCACTCCAAAGCCACTGATAGCGGAAAACAAACGTAGAGATTATGGTAGGGTACGAAACCTCCTCAAAGTTATTCTTTCGGATCGATCTACAAAAGAGTTCGTACTAGAATAACACCTTAAGACACAAATCAACCAAAACCCTAATGTCACCTAGATACTCCATTGTCACCTCAAGTATCCGTGGGCATGATTATACTATATGCATCACACAATCTCAGATTCATCCAACCAACATAAAAGTACTTCAAAGAGTACCCCAAAGCTACTACCGGAGAGTCAAGAACGTGTGCCAACCCCTATGCATAGGTTCCCAATGTCAGAAAACCCGCAAGTTGATCACCAAAACATACATCAAGTGGCACATGATATCCCATTGTCACCACAGATAATCATGGCAAGACATACATCAAGTGTTCTCATAAAAGACTCAATCTGATAAGATAACTTCAAAGGGGAAACTCAATTCATCACAAGAGAGTAGAGGGGGAGAAACATCATAAGATCCAACTACAATAGCAAAGCTCGGGATACATCAAGATCGTGCCATAGAGGAGCACGAGAGAGAACACGAGAGAGAGAGAGAGATCATACACATAGCTACTGGTACATACCCTCAGCCCTGAGGGTGAACTACTCCCTCCTCGTCATGGATAGCGCCGGGATGATGAAGATGGCCTCCGGTGATGGGATCCCCCTCCGGCAGGGTGCCGGAACAGGGTCCCGATTGTTTTTTCGTGGCTCTGGAGGCTTGCGGCGGCGGAACTCCCGATCTAGGTTCTGTTCTGGAAGTTTTAGGGTACATAGGTATATATGGGTGCAAGGGGTACGTCGATGGACCTCCGGGGTGCTCACGAGGCATGGGGGCGCACCCAGGGGGGTGCGCCCCCTACCCTCGTGGGTAGCCCGGGACTCCCCTGACGTGCACTCCAAGTCCATCAGGTGGGTTTCCTTCCAAAATTAACTTCTCCGGTTGATTTCGTTCCGTTTTGACTTCGTCTGATATTCCTTTTCCTCGAAACACTAAAATAGGCATAAAACAACAAATCTGGGCTGGGCCTCCGGTTAATAGGTTAGTCCCAAAAATAATATAAAAGTGGATAATAAAACCCAATATTGCCTAAAACAGTAGATAAAGTAGCATGGAGCAATCAAAAATTATAGATACGTTGGAGACGTATCAAGCATCCCCAAGCTTAATTCCTGCTCGTCCTCGAGTAGGTAAATGATAAAAAAGAATTTTTGATGCGGAGTGATACTTTGGCATAATTTCAATGTAAATCTTCTTAATTGTAGCATAAATATTCAGATCCGAAAGATTCAAGACAAAAGTTCATATTGACATAAAAGTAATGATACTTCAAGCATACTAACTAAGCAATTATGTCTTCTCAAAATAACATGGCCAAAGAAAGTTATCCCTACAAAATCATATAATCTGGCTATGCTCTATCTTCATCACACAAAGTATTTAATCATGCACAACCCCGATGACGAGCCAAGCAATTGTTTCATACTTTAGTAATCTCAAACTTTTTCAACTTTCACACAATACATGAGCATGAGCCATGGACATAGCACTATAGGTGGAATAGAATGGTGGTTGTGGAGAAGACAAAAAGGGAGAAGATAGTCTCACATCAACTAGGCGTATCAACGGGCTATGGAGATGCCCATTAATAGATATCAATGTGAGTGAGTAGGGATTGGCATGCAACGGATGCGCTAGAGCTATAAGTATATGAAAGCTCAACAAAAGAAACTAAGTGGGTGTGCATCCAACTTGCTTGCTCACGAAGACCTAGGACACTTTTGAGGAAGCGCATCATTGGAATATACAAGCCAAGTTCTATAATGAAAAATTCCCACTAGTATATGAAAGTGACAACATATGAGACTCTCTATCATGAAGATCATGGTGCTACTTTGAAGCACAAGTGTGGCAAAAGGATAGTAGCATTGTCCCTTCTCTCTTTTTCTCTCATATTTTTTTTAAATTTTGGTGGGCTTCTTTGGCCTCCTTTTTTTTATTTGGGCTTCTTTGGCCTCTTTTATTTTTCATAAAGTCCGGAGTCTCATCCCGACTTATGGAGGAATCATAGTCTCCATCATCCTTTCCTCACTGGGACAATGCTCTAATAATGATGATCATCACACTTTTATTTTTCTTACAACTCAACAATTACAACTCGATACTTAGAACAAAATATGACTCTATATGAATGCCTCCGGCGGTGTACCAGGATATGCAATGAAACAAGAGTGACATATATGAAAGAATTCTGAACTGTGGCTTTGCCACAAATACAATGTCAACTACATGTTCATGCAAAAAGCAATATGACAAAAGTAATGTATGTCATATGAACGGAACGGTGGAAAGTTGCATGGCAATATATCTCGGAATGGCTATGGAAATGCCATGATAGGTAGGTATGGTGGCTGTTTTGAGGAAGGTATATGGTGGGTGTATGATACCGGCGAAAAGTGCGCGGTATTAGAGAGGCTGGCAAAGGTGGAAGGGTGAGAGTGCGTATAATCCATGGACTCAACATTAATCAAAAGAACTCATGCACTTGTTGCAAAAAATTAGAAGTCATCAAAAACCAAAGCACTAAACGCATACTCCTAGGGGGATAGATTGGTAGGAAAAGACCATCGCTCGTCCCCGACTGCCACTCATAAGGAAGACAATCAATAAATAAAATTGTGCTCTGACTTCATCACAAAGCAGTTCACCATACGTGCATGCTACGGGAATCACAAACTTCAACACAAGCATTCTTTAAATTCATAATCACCCCAACTAGCATTGCTTTGATATTATCGCCTTCATATCTCAAAACAATTATCAAGCATCAAACTTATCTTAGTATTCAACGCACTCAAAAGAAAGTTTCACATATCTTGAATACCAAGTATATTATCTTTAAGCAAATTACCATGCCATTAACAACTCTCAAAATAATCTAAGTGAAGCACTAGAGCAAAAATTATCACGCTCAAAAGATATAAGTGAAGCACAAAGAGTATTCTAGCAAATTCCAATTTGTGTGTGGCTCTCTCTCATTAAAGAATTTCAGATCTTGGTATTGTATTCAAGCATCAAGCAGAACAAAATAAAATTACATTGCAAGTATAGCACAACTCATGTGAAGAAGCAAAAACTTTGGTTGAACCGATACTAACCGATGATTGCCGAAGAAGAAAGGTGGGATGCCTACCGGGGCATCCCCAAGCTTAGATGCTTGAGACTTCTTGAAATATTATCTTGGGGTGCCTTGGGCATCCCCAAGCTTGAACTTTTGTGTCTCCTTAATTCCTCTCATATCATGGTTTCTCTTTTTATCAAAAGCTTCATTCACAACAAACTCAACAAGAACTCATGAGATAGGTTAGTATAAACCAATGCAAAACCATAACATATTCTACTGTAAAAAATCACTAACATTATTATTCAACATTGAATAATAAATGCCTCTGCTTATTTAATACTCCTATCCTCAAATAGAATCATTAAACAAGCAAACATATGCAAACAATGCAACCATAACAGCAATCTGCCAAAACACTACAGTCTGTAAAGAATGCAAGAGTAACAATACTTCCCTGACTCCAAAAATTATGAACTAAAATTCCCACTGTAATAAATTTATCAGAGCTTAATATGCAAAAAGATTCAACGTTATAACATTCTCTAACTTTTCTAGGGAATTTTTGCAACAGCGGTAAACTTTCTGTTTACAAACAACAACATGTATACTAGCAAAACAAGCATGGCAAAGGCTATCCTTGACTTTTTTTATTGAAACTAAATATGCAAAAAATTATTCTAACTAACATCAAGCAAAAACTAGCAAAATAAAATGACGCTCCAAGCAAAACACATATCATGTGGTGAATAAAAATATAGCTCCAAGTAAAGTTACCGATGAACGAGGACGAAAGAGGGGATGCCTTCCGGGGCATCCCCAAGCTTAGGCTCTTGGTTGTCCTTGAATATTACCTTGGGGTGCCTTGGGCATCCCCAAGCTTAGGCTCTTGCCACTCCTTATTCCATAGACCATCAAATCCTTACCCAAAACTTGAAAACTTCAACCACACAAAACTCAACACAAAACTCGTAAGCTCCGTTAGTATAAGAAAATAAAACCAACACTTAGGTACTGTAATGAACTCATTCTAAATTTATATTGGTGTAAAACCTACTGTATTCCAACTTCTCTATGGTTCATACCACTTAATACTAGCCATAGATGCATCAAAATAAGCAAACAACACAATGAAAACAGAATCTGTCAAAAACAGAACAGTCTGTGGTAATCTGTATCAAACGTATACTTATGGAACCCCAAAAATTATGAAATAAATTTATGGACCTGAGAAATTTGTATATTAATCATCTTAAAAAAGAATCAACCTAAAATCACTTTCCAGTAAAAAATGGCAGCTAATCTCGTGAGCGCTAAAGTTTCTGTTTTTCACAGCAAGATCATATAAACTTCACCCAAGTCTTCCCAAAGGTTCTACTTGGCACTTTATTGAAACAAAAGCTAAAAACATGATTAATACAGTAGCATAATCATGTGTACACACAAAAACAGTAATGATAAATATTGGGTTGTCTCCCAACAAGCGCTTTTCTTTAATGCCTTTTTAGCTAGGCATGATGATGGCAATGATGCTCACATAAAAGATAAGAATTGAAACATAACGGGAGCATCATGAAGCATATGACTAGCACATTTAAGCCTAACCCACTTCCTATGCATAGGGATTTTATGAGCAAACAACTTATGGGAACAATAATCAACTAGCAAAGGAAGGTAAAACAAGCATAGCTTCAAAACTTGAAGCACATAGAGAGGAAACTTGACATTATTGCAACTCCTACAAGCATATGTTCCTCCCTCATAATAATTTTCAGTAGCATCATGAATGAATTCAACAATATAACCAGCACCTAAAGCATTCTTTTCATGATCTACAAGTATAGAAAATTTAGTACTCTCCACATAAGCAAACTTCTTCTTTATAGCATATGTATCATCACAATAATCATCATAAATAGGAGGCATGCTTTCATCATAGTAAATTTGCTCATCAAAGCTTGGGGGACAAAAAAATATCATCTCCATCAAACATAGCTTCCCCAAGCTTGTGGCTTTGCATATCATTAGCATCATGGATATTCAAAGAATTCGTACTAACAACATTGCAATCATGCTCATCTTTCACATATTTTATGCCAAGAATTCTATGTAATTCTTCTTCTAGTACTTGAGCACAATTTTCCTTTCCATCATACTCACGAAAGATATTAAAAAGGTGAAGCGTATAAGACAAACTCAACTCCATTTTTTTTGTAGTTTTCTTTTATAAACTAAACTAGTGATAAAAACAAGAAACAAAAAGATTTGATTGCAAGATCTAAAGATATACCTTCAAGCACTCACCTCGCCAGAAAAGAGCTTAGTGACGGAGTGTGAGTACCCTTTACCTAGCCTCCCCGGCAACGGTGCCATAGAAGAGCTTGATGTCTACTACACAACCTTCTTCTTGTAGACGTTGTTGGGCCTGCAAGTGCACAGGTTTGTAGGACAGTAGCAAATTTCCCTCAAGTGGATGACCTAAGGTTTATCAATCCGTAGGAGGCGTAGGATGAAGATGGTCTCTCTCAAACAACCCTGCAACCAAATAACAAAGAGTCTCTTGTGTCCCCAACACACCCAATACAATGGTAAATTGTATGGGTGCACTAGTTCGGCGAAGAGATGAAGATACAAGTGCAAAATAGATAGTATATATAGGTTTTTGTAATCCGAAATAATAAAAACAGCAAGGTAACAAGTGGTAAAAGTGAGCGTAAACGGTATTGCAATGGTAGGAAACAAGGCCTAGGGTTCATACTTTCACTAGTGCAAGTTCTCTCAACAATAATAACATAGATAGATCATATAACAAGCCCTCAACATGCAACAAAGAGTCACTCCAAAGCCACTGATAGCGGAGAACAAATGTAGAGATTATGGTAGGGTACGAAACCACCTCAAAGTTATTCTTTCGGATCGATATATAAAAGAGTTCGTACTAGAATAACACCTTAAGACACAAATCAAACAAAACCCTAATGTCACCTAGATACTCCATTGTCACCTCAAGTATCCGTGGGCATGATTATACGATATGCATCACACAATCTCAGATTCATCCAACCAACATAAAAGTACTTCAAAGAGTGCCCCAAAGCTACTACCGGAGAGTCAAGAACGTGTGCCAACCCCTATGCATAGGTTCCCAATGTCACGAAACCCACAAGTTGATCACCAAAACATACATCAAGTGGCACATGATATCCCATTGTCACCACAGATAATCATGGCAAGACATACATCAAGTGTTCTCATAAAAGACTCAATCCGATAAGATAACTTCAAAGGGGAAACTCAATTCATCACAAGAGAGTAGAGGGGGAGAAACATCATAAGATCCAACTACAATAGCAAAGCTCAGGATACATCAAGATCATGCCATAGAGGAGCACGAGAGAGAACACGAGAGAGAGAGAGAGAGAGAGAGAGAGAGAGATCAAACACATAGCTACTGGTACATACCCTCAACCCCAAGGGTGAACTACTCCCTCCTCGTCATGGATAGCGCCGGGATGATGAAGATGGCCTCCGGTGATGGGATCCCCCTCCAGCAGGGTGCCGGAACAGGGTCCCGATTGGTTTTTCGTGGCTCTGGAGGCTTGCGGCGGCGGAACTCCCGATCTAGGTTCTGTTCTGGAAGTTTTAGGGTACGTAGGTATATATGGGTGCAAGGGGTACATCGGTGGACCTCCGGGGTGCTCACGAGGCAGGGGGGCGCGCCCCCTACCCTCGTGGGCAGCCCGGGACTCCCCTGACATGCACTACAAGTCCATGTGGTGGGTTTCCTTCCAAAATTAACTTCTCCAGTTGATTTTGTTCCGTTTTGACTCCGTCTGATATTCCTTTTCCTCGAAACACTAAAATAGGCATAAAATAGCAAATCTGGGCTGGGCCTCCGATTAATAGGTTAGTCCCAAAAATAATATAAAAGTGGATAATAAAGCCCAATATTGCCTAAAACAGTAGATAAAGTAGCATGGAGCAATCAAAAATTATAAATACGTTGGAGACGTATCTGGGACCGACTAGAGAAGGAGCTGGCGAAGCAGGCCATGCGGCACACGGAGCGGGTCAAGAAGCTGGAGGCGGACGAGGCGAAGCTCAAGGCCGAGTGCGCGTGCTAGGCCGAGAGAGAGAAGCTCCTTGATGACGGCTACTCCGTGATCGAGGACCTGCTCGACGGTGAGCCCTTTTTCTTCTGTCCTGACTTCTCTCTGCCGACTTCTATTGGGGGCCCGTCTTCTAACACCGCTGTCTTCTTTTGCGCAGAGTTCCTCCCAGGCCACTCGGTCACCGTCTGCATGGCCATCGAGGCTGAGCGCGAGGCGAGCCGGCGTGAGGGCAAGGATATTCCTTGGGACCGGCCTCAGACCATGGGTGAGCAGCTTATGGCCGTTAGGATGCGCCTTGAGCCGACACACCGCCTGATCCGTCGGCTTCAACACGTCAGGTCTTAGGTCTTGGAGGCCTTGTGGCTAGGCGGTCCGATTCCGCGGACTCCAAGTCGGACAGTCGAGTGGCTGGGGTGGCGGTCCAGCGGCTCGACGCCTAGAAGATCTCTGCCACGCAAGCTGGCGCCGCCAAGGCGCTGGAGTTCGTCAGGGCCTGATACCCTGACGTGCACATGTCGCAGCTGGCGACCTTCCGCCAGGAGGTGCTACCGGAGCTGGCAGCAGAGAGCGAGAACATCGCCATTCGGGCGTCTGCCCTCGCCGACTATGCCAACATCGACGTCTTCTTCCTGGAGAAGGTAGATGACGGCACCGTCGTTCCCCCCTCCTAGTTTGGTCTGGACCCGTCGGACGGGGAGGACTCGGCGGAGGAGATCGCCTCCAGCGATGAAGGCAACGAGGACGGCAACTACGTTGCTCTAGACGACGGAGCGACCAGCCGGACTCAGCCCGACCCAGCGCCGGCTAGCGATCCGCCAGAGACTTTGTCAGCCGCCGCCAATAGCCGAGCCGAGCCCCAGCTGCCGGAGCTACGCCTGCCGCCAACCAGTCCACTCAACCCGAGGGGCTGTCTGCCTAGACGGCCTATTTATCTTCTTTCAAGTTTTTCTGTCTTTGTGCATGAAAAACAATGTTAATTATGCGCAATTCCACCCACTGGGGTGTATGTTTAAATTTGATGAACACTGGCCTTGGGCCTTTCGCAATGTATAAAGTTTAAATCCCCACATTATTGCATGTCTTGTCGGGTTCTAGCTTGAATTTTCTTTTCTCTCTTTGGCTTTTTTCTTTGCCATGTTCCTTTGGCCGCCTCCCTGCTAGCCGGACAGCCGCTCTGCGGTCTGTGGCTGGGCCAGGGACTTGGTCATTTTTAGAACGGGCAAATTACTTAAGCTGCGTAGAGCATAGCTAATCGAGCGAGAAGCCGGCCTGCCGGCTGCTAAGCAGCCGGGCGAGGGAGGCGAGAGGCCGGCTTGGCCTTAGTTGGCATTTTCCTTAGTCGGCTTTCATGTGGACAGCGTTCCCGCCCTTTGGCTCTTCGCCAGTCGGACAGTAGCGCTGTGAGCTGTGACTTGGAGCGAAGAGAGGGCTTTGGCGTCGGCACACTACTAGTCGGCTTTGGCTAGTGCGAACTTAGGCTAAGGCGGCGAGCCCCCGGGTCGGCTGACCGGAACCCGGACGGGGCATGAATATAAAAAACTCAAATCATGGCATAAGCTCAACTCATAGATAAGAAGGTAGCCCCCGAGTGCACCTCGGGGGACCTGAGGACTTTTACTTAGTACAAAAGTTAGTGTGGTACATACACTCGAATCAACTATAAAATGGGCGGAGTAGATTTGCGTTCCATGGCCGCTCCGTCTCTTCGCCGTCTGTGTATCGCTTGCGCGCCCTGGGCTTCTAGCGGTCGATGAGGTAGTACGAATCATTGCCCAGGGCCTTGCTAATGATGAAGGGGCCTTCCCAAGATGCGGCGAGCTTGTGCTATCCGGCTGATCGCTGGATCAGGCGGAGCACAAGGTCGCCTTCACGGAATGAATGCGGCTTGACCTTCTTGTTGTGGTAACGGTGCAGGCTCTGCTGGTAGATGGCGGACCTGCTGCACGCTAGCAGTCGGGCCTCTTCCAGCAGGTTGATGTCGTCTTCTCGCGCCTCCTTTGCTTCCGCCTCCGTGTACATGGTGACGCGGGGCGAGTCGAAATTGATATCCGTGGGGATGATAGCCTCAGCGCCATACACGAGGAAGAAGGGCGTGAAGTCGGTTAATATATTGGGTGTGGTCCGAAGGCTCCAGAGGACAGCCAGTAGCTCGTCGATCCAGCAGCCGGCCAATCGCTCCAGCGGCTCGATCAGGCGGGGCTTAATGTCGGACAAGATGAGGCCGTTTGCTCGCTCCACCTTGCCGTTTGACTGTGGGTGGGCAACAAACGCTAAGTCCCAGTCGGATTCCCTGATTTGCGCAGAAACGGGCCAAGGCGCCTTTGGCAAAGTTGGTGCCGTTGTCGGTGATGATGCTGTGGGGAACGCCGTATCGGACGGTGATGTCGGTGATGAATGTGACAGCAGTTGGACCATTCAACTTCTTGATTGGCTTGGCTTCTATCCACTTGGTGAATTTGTCCACGGCGACCAGCAAATGAGTCATGCTACCGCGTGTTGTCTTGAAAGGACCCACCATATCCAAACCCCACATGGAAAATGGCCAGGAGATGGGGATGGTCTTGAGGGCGAAGGCTGGTTGGTGTTGCTTGGTGCTGAACTTATGGCACCCTTTGCACTTCTTGACCAACTCTTTGGCGTCGTCCAAAGCAGTCGGCCAGAAGAAACCATGGCGGAAAGCTTTGGCTACGAGGAACCTGAAGGCGGCATGGTGGCCACATTCACCTTGATGGATATCCCTGAGGATTTCCATGCCCTTCTCCGGCTTCACGCAGTGCTGATAGACACCGGTCATGCTTTGCCTCACAAGCTCTCGGTTGACGATGGTGTAGGCGCCTGCTCTGCGCTGGATCTGTCAGGCTAACACTTTGTCGGCTAGTAGCACACCGCTCACCAGGTATTCGCGGATGGGCTACGCCCAAGATGGGGCCTCCACCACTGTGAAGACAACAATTGGCATGAGGGTGGCCGGGTTGGGAGGCGGCGGGCTGGAGCCGACCGCTCCTGGTGGTGCTGACGAAGTCCCTGGGTTGACTGTAGCAGCCCCTGGGTCGCCTGCTGGGGCTTTTAGGCTGGGTGCTGGTGCTGCAGCCCCGGGCGGCCTGGTGAAGTCCCCGGGCCGACTGCCGAAGTTCCTAGGCCAGCTGCTGAAGTCCCCGAGCCGGATCCGACTGCTCCGGGGTCTGCTGGCACGAAGATGGAGTCGGACTCTAGTGAGGGCTTGATAGACAGCTTGTGCAGGCACTCGAAGGAGACGCCGACTGGTATGGCCTGCCGGGTGGAGCAGATGCGAGCTAGGGCGTCCGCTGCGTTGTTGTCGGCTCATGGTACATGGAGGAACTCACATCCATCAAAGTGCCCACTCATCTGCTGGACGAGGAATCGGTAGCTTGCCATGTTGGTGTCCTTGGTGTCCCAATCGCCGGCCGACTGCTGGACCACCAAGTCCGAGTCACCGTAGCAGAGGATGCGGTGGATGCCGATTTCTTTGGCCAATCGGAGCCCAAAGACGAGTACCTCGTACTCGGCTACATTGTTTGAGGCAACGAAGTGTATCTGTAGTGTATACTTCAGCTTGTCGCCTTCGGGGGAGGTGAGGACGATGCTGGCTCCCAAGCCAGTGCGCATCTTTGATCCATCAAAGTGCATCCGCCAATGTGTAAAATCAGCCGTTGGCGGCAGGTACTGGGACTCGGCCCAATCGACGAGGAAGTTGCCCAGCGCTTGGGACTTGATGGCGGTGTGAGGCTGGTAGATGATGGTGTAGGGGGCAGCTCGATGGCCCACTTGGCCACCCGGCCTGAAGCGTCTCTATTGCCCATGATCTCGGCGAGGGGGGGCAGTGCAGACAACCGTGATGGAGTGCTCTTGGAAATATGGCTTCAGCTTCTTGGCGGCAAAATACACGCTGTAGCACATCTTCTGGTAATGGGGGTAGTTCTGCTTGGAGGCGGACAAGACCTCGCTTAGGTAGTACATCGGCCTCTGGACCGACTGTACTTTGCTGTCTTCTGCATGCTCGACGATGATCATCGTCCTGATGATTCAGTTGGTGGCGGCGATGTAGAGGATCATGGGCTCTTTAGCAGCCGGAGCCGCCAGGATAGGCGGCGTAGACATCATACGCTTGAGCTGGAGGAAAGCGGCGTACGCCCGGTTGTTCCACTCAAAGCAAGTAGTTTTCTTCATGAGCTGGTATAGGGGGAGTGCCTTCTAGCCCAGCCGACTGATGAAGCGGCTGAGGGATGCCAGGCACCCGGTGAACTTTTGAACGTCACACAGCTTGGTGGGTTTCTTCATCCGTTTGATGGCCTTGATCTTCACGGGGTTGCACTCGATGCCGCGCTTTGAAACAAGAAAGCCAAGGAGTTGGTCGGCTGGTACACCGAAGACACACTTCTCCGGGTTGAGCTTGATGTTGAAACGACGCAGGTTCTCAAACGTCTCCTTGAGGTCTTCCATCAGGGTACCACGCTTCTCGGTCTTCACCACAATGTCGTCCACATAGACGTGGGCATTGTGTTCGAGTTGCTTTAACAAGCACTTCTGCATACAATGTTGAAATTTGGCACCGGCATTTCTCAGGCCGAACGTCATGGTGATGTAGCAGAAAGTATCGAATGGTGTGATGAAGGCGATTTTCAGGTGATCAGTCGGATCCAGCTTGATCTGGTGGTAGCCAGAGTAGGCATCAAGGAAAGACAACAGCTCGCATCCGGCTGTGGAGTCAATCACTTGATCTATCCATGGCAGAGCAAACAGATCTTTGGGGCAGACTTTATTGAGGCTAGTGTAGTCGACGCACATGCTCCACTTTTTGTTCTTCTTCAGGACAAGGACTGGATTGGCAAGCCAGTCCGGGTGGAAAACTTCCATGATGAAGCCGGCTGCCAGAAGTCGGGCGATTTCTTCACCAACGATCCTTCTCTTCTCTTATGATAGGCAGCGGAGGGGTTGCTTGACCGGATTAGCATCCGGCCTCACGTGTAGTTTGTGCTTAGTGAAATCCGTCGGGACACCCGACATGTCTTTGGGGGGCCATGCAAAGATATCCCGATTCTCACAGAGGAAATCAATGAGCTCGCCTTCCTATTTGCTGTCGAGGTTGGTACCTACGACAACAAACCTCTCTGGGTGCGCCGGGTCTAGGGGGATCCGCTTGGTCTCTTTGGCCGGCTGGAAGGAGGCCCCTGCTTCCGTCTCCTTGGGATCAGTCGGCACGGCCTACTGCTCGCTGCCATGGCTACCATTCGGTCAAGGAGACTTTTTTCTTGAGCGATGATGAGGGACTCAGCCAGCCGGCTGCTGGCGGTGGCGCGAGCTAGCGACTTCTGGTAGTCGCCGGCAACAGTGATGATGCCCTTAGTACCCGGCATCTTGGCCTTCAGGTAGGTGTAGTGCGGGACCATCATGAATTTGGCCAGTGCAGGGCGGCCCAAGAGCGCGTGGTAGGGGTTGTCCAGGTCGACCACCTCGAACCAGATCGGCTCGTGGCGGAAGTGGTCCTTGTCGCCGACCAGGACATCAATCTTGATTTTGCCAATTGGAGAGCAGGAAAGGCTAGGAACTATGTCGTGGAAGACAGTTCGGCTGGGCTGAAGCTGCTTGGCCCTTATGACCAACCGATCCATGGTCTCATGGTACAGGATGTTGATGCTGCTGCCGCCATCTATCGGAACTCGGCCGAAGCGGCAGGTCCGCCTCTCCGTTGAGAAGGTTGATTCGAACACCAAGGTGTATACACCCGGAGAGGGCATCACGGCTGGGTGGTCAGCTTGGCTCCAGGTGATGGGCCTCTTGGACCAGTGCATGTGGGTGGGAACCTCTGAGCTGACGGCGTTCACCTCGCGGTGCTGCTGCCGTCTGTTGGGGATACACATAACAGGTAGGCCCACGAAGGGTCGAAATATCATAAAGCATGGGGTCCACACAACACGTGGGTCTAGATAAATTTCATACAGACATACTATCCACTCGGACAAGCAGCATACGATCCACTCGACCAAGCAGTATACCATCCACTCGGATGACAGTTCACCACTCGACCGCTCGACTCACTCGGATATACGGAGACCAGCAGGCAACAAAGCAGTCGGCATCATTCTCGTGGTGAGGGCTTGGTAGTGGGCTAACATTATGGCATTCATGCCCCACTTTGTAACATAGGAGGTGAGGGGGTGGCGCACTCTATATAAGCCACCCCCCACCACTAGACTTCGGGGGTTCTTTTCTTCCACCTCTCTCTCTTTTCGCCATTAGTCTCAGGACTTAGCTCAGGCACGGGATCCGTTCCCTTCTTTCATACATTGTAATCTCTGGATACATATACAGATAAAACAAAGCCTCTCCGGAGCACGAGACGTAGGGTTGTTATCTCCACCGTGGGAGGCCCGAACTCGCTAAAACCACCGTGTCACCCATATGCATCTCGATAGATCATGCTCCGTTATCCTATCCCTCTCTTACTGTCGGAGTCGTTCCCACGACAGTTGGCGCCCACCTTGGGGCATGGCATCTATCGATCCATGATACAGATGGTTTCTTTTTCATTCGTCTATGTTTAATTTCCTGTTCATCCTGATCGAATTGTTCATCTTTGCAGCAGGTAATTAAAGCATCTCAAAAGGAGAGGATAAGATACATCTTCACTTGATGTTGCAGGCGTACATGACCGTTCGCAGACGGATCGATCAAGGGATTTCTTTCTATGCTATCCTCTTATGATCTAACAATCATCGTAGCTCTAAACAAATCCGTTGTTTTCCTCCCTGTACTAGCAGGCGCCCATCGGGATCAACAACAAAAACTTCCGATGGATAGATCAGACAAGAGACGAGGAAGAGAAAAGGGCATTGACGTGCTGCGCCAAGGGTCGTGGCCATCGCCCTCACACTGTCACACACGGCCGCCAGCTTGCTGGACTGCGCCTCCTGCTTCCTCTTCTCAGTCGACCTCAACTCACCCATCATCCGGGTGTAGCGATCGCAAGCGCTCGGCAGTCCATCTGGCGACGCGGGCGCTCGGCCATGGTCGTTGCGATGTGCGCATAGGCCTCGTGCTGCAGCGGCCTCCCTGCGACGGCCCGACATGGCACGCTGCAGCGGCGTCCCTCGTCAACCGCGGCGCGGCGACCTCCGCGGTCGATGCACGAACCTGACGCGGCGTCGTGGTCGAGGTTGTCCACGTCCTTGGACACAACAAGATGGGAGCCACCGGATCGACTAGCCGCCGCCTCAAGCTCCGCCTGCGCGCAGCCTCGCAGAAGAACGTGGTCCGCACTCGGACTTGTCGCGGGCCGCCTCACCTTGCGTTGGATCCATGTCAAAGCCGCCGCCGCCGCTGCCGTGGCCGACCAGGGAGCTCTGCGCCCCTCTACTCTCCTTTTAATCTTAATTCCATCCCATTTATGTCCTGCATGCAGGAGATAAATGACCGTGGGAAACGTTCATTACATGCATGAATGGCTCTAACCCTCGCTTAATTAGTGCTCTCTTGCATGCAGATTCCGTGTACACGTCCTGGACATGGGCAACTCCTTCAATGCGTAATTACCAAGGATTTATTGCTCCATGATTGTCTGGACTTTGTACCAAGTCGACCTCATCGTTTGCCCTCGGGCGCCCAGCTCCGACGCCGTCGTGCCTGGCTGCCTCCGCTGCATGGTGTCCATGGCCGCTAGCAGCCGCCCGCCTCCAGCGGAGGAAGCAGCGCTCGTTCGCTCATGGGCAGTTCCACGCCGAACCTTGCCAACGCCTCCGAGCCCAACACTCCGAGTCGGCCTGCCGAACCAGCTCCACACCGTCCAGATCGCAACCTAGCTGAGTAGCTGTGGTTCACTTAGATGGGCAGGAACACTCAGATGAGGCCTCCACTCGAATGGCCCTCGTTTGCCGTGAAGCCCCTGGGTTCACTCGATAGGTTAACATCCAGAACATCATCGACAGCAACTACGACCGTGAATCTATGGAACTAACCACATCTTCATCCACTTCGCCGCTCCGCGCGTCACCACTCCGCGGGACGCGTCTACTTCATTCGGATGTTCTGCACCTCGTCACTCTGCGTCACGCGTCTACATCACTCGGATGCCCCGGCGCATCGTCACTCCGCGGGACGCGTCTACTTCACTCGGACGTCCTGCACCTCGTCACTCTGCGGGACGCGTCTACATCACTCGGACGCCCCGGCGCATCGTCATTCCGCGGGACGTGTCTACTTCACTCAGACGTCCTGCACCTCGTCACTCCGCAGGACGCGTCTACTTCACTCGGCCGCCCCGCGCGTTGCCATTTGGTTGGTCACCTCATAACCACTCGGCCGCTCCGGGCCTCGTCAATCGGTTGGTAAACCTCATCACCACTCGGTCACCCCGCGACACAGTTTTTACAATCTCATAAATGACTGTTATTCTTTTCTATATGCTCTAAATCCCCTAGTGGGTGACTTAGTTGCGAATCCGTCTCACCTAAGTTTCAAAAAAAATCCTGCCGAGTGGAGAGCAACCCTCCCACTCGGGGGCTTAGCTGCAGTCTAGTACTCGCCTAAATTTTAAAAAAAATCCTGCCGAGTGGAGAGCAACCCTCCCACTCGGGGGCTTAGCTGCAGTCCAGTACTTGCCTAAGTTTTCAAAAAAATCCTACCGAGTGGAGAGCAATCCTCCCACTCGGGGGCTTAGCTGCAGTCCAGTACTCGCCTAAGTTTCAAAAAAAATCCTGCCGAGTGGAAAGCAACCCTCCCACTCGGGGGCTTAGCTGCAGTCCAGTACTCGCCTAAGTTTTCAAAAAAATCCTATCGAGTGGAGAGCAGTCCTCCCACTCGGGAGTTAGCTGCAGTCCAGTACTCGCCTAAGTTTCAAAAAAATCCTACCAAGTGGAGAGCAACCCTCTCACTCGGGGGCTTAGCTGCAGTTCAGTACTCGCCTAAGTTTCAAAAAATCCTACCGAGTGGAGAGCAACCCTCCCACTCGGGGGCTTAGCTGCAGTCCAGTACTCGCCTAAGTTTCAAAAAAATCCTGCCGAGTGGAGAACAACTCTCCCACTCGGGGGCTTAGATGCAGCCCAGTACTCGCCTAAGTTTAAAAACACTCGGCCGCCCCGCGCGTCGCCATCGGTTGGTCACCTCATCACCCCTGGGCCGCCCCGCGCGTCGCCACTCGGTTGGTCACCTCATAACCACTCGGCCGCCCCGCGCGTCGCCATCAGTTGGTCACCTCATAACCACTCGGCCGCCCCGCGCGTTGCCATTGGTTGGTCACCTCATCATCACTCGGCCGCTCCGCGCGTCGCCATCAGTTGGTCACCTCATCACCACTCGGCCGCCCCGCGCGTTGCCATCGGTTGGTCACCTCATAACCACTCGGCCGCCCCGTGCGTCGCCATCGGTTGGTCACCTCATAACCACTCGGCCGCCCCGCGCGTCGCCATTGGTTGGTCACCTCATAACCAGTCGGCCGCCCCGCGCGTCGCCATCGGTTGGTCACCTCATCACCACTCGGCCACCCCGCGCGTCGCCATCGGTTGGTCACCTCATCACCACTCGGCCGCCCGCGCGTCGCCATCGGTTGGTCACCTCATCACCACTCGGCTGCCCCGCGCGTCGCCATTGGTTGGTCACCTCATCACCACTCGGCCGCCTCGCGCGTCGCCATCGGTTGGTCACCTCATCACCACTCGGCCGCCCTGCGCGTCGCCATCGCTTGGTCACCTCATAACCACTCGGCCGCCCCGCGCGTCGCCCCGGTCACCTCATCACCACTCGGCCGCCCCGCGCGTCGCCATCGGTTGGTCACCTCATCACCACTCGGCCGCCCCGCGCGTCGCCATCGGTTGGTCACCTCATCACCACTCGGCCGCCCCACGCGTCGCCATCGGTTGGTCACCTCATCACCACTCAGCCGCCCTACGCGTCGCCATCGGTTGGTCACCTCATAACCACTCGGCTGCCCCGCGCGTCACCATCGGTTGGTCACCTCATCACCACTCGGCCGCCCCGCACGTCGCCACGCCGCGTGATGCGTCTACTTCACTCGGCCGTCCCGCGCGCCTTCAGACAGCTAAGTCATTTTACATTCTGTTATTTTCGCCTTCCCGAGTATTTCGTAAGTCACACATCACGTTTACTCGGAGGCGACGCCACCAAGTGTACCTCTACACTCGGTTGCTTATTTTCACATACTTGCTTAGTACTGGTTATGTGACTCCCAAGCCCAACTTCCATTTTTTCGCAGACATCATTCACGAACACCAGGTGTCGTTCTTCATTTCGAGTTTGCATCGGTCCTCCAGGGCTGCAACTCACTCAGTCGAAACACTACACTTCCATTTTATTTGAGCTAGTATTCCAATGAGTTCAGTCGGATCGGTCGCTTCGACAAGTTCGAACGGATCCTTCGGTCTTTCAGACTCTTGCTGGTTAACCAGCAAGCCCCTTACACTCCCAGCGGGTGTCTATGGGTGTTATTCACACAAATCATTTAGCACACATCAAATTTCCTCGAGAAATTATTTTGTTGGCTTGTGCCCTTTTTTACACAAGTTACGCGGTCACTCGACGGCCCTTTGCGCCAACTTCATCGCTGCTCGGACTCGGTCACCATACCGGTCCCAGCGCACCACAACACTGACCTTGTCGTTCTGTTGGCTTCAAACACATCCGGCCAACCCCTCTGTGGAATCCTCTTCATCGATAATATAGACCTTATCAGGCATGAGACAGATAAGTCCCTTTTATAATTAAACTTCACACGTCACTCTTTTTGCGAGTTTGCCTCTTTCGAGCTTCACTCAGAAATTTCTCCTCATCCTTACCCGAGTCCGACTCGATGGATTGCAAATTATTCATTCAACACTAAATTTCCCGTATTCCGACATGTCCGTTGTTGAAGACTGTAGTACGCTCGGGAGCTACGCCGCACTCGGGGGCTGCAACTCATTTGGAATGACACTCTCCTGAGTGGTCAAGTGCTTCATCCCCAGTTAGATCCTTCACTTCAACAAGTGCATTTGACCCACCACTTTGAGAAGTTTTATAATCACCCAGACGCTCTGCGCGCCATCTTCATTCCTACTCAGACTCAGTTGTCACACCGGTCTTGTTGCGTCGCAACCACACTACATCAACCTCGTCGCTACATTAACTTCGAAAACATCTGGCTAAATCCTTCGAAGACAATTTCATCCACTTGGCTGGACACGTAGTCCTTCACTCGACCACCTCACATATTTTCACTCGGCCGTCCCGCACGTCGCCACTCGGTTGCGCACATCTTCACCGCTTGGTCGCTCCGCGCGTCGCCTCTTGGTTGTGCACGTCTTCACCACTTGGCCGCTCCGCGCGTCGCCTCTTGGTTGTACATGCCTTCGCCACTCGGCCGCCCCGCATGTTGCCACTCGGTTGTGCATGTCTTCACCACTCGACCGCCCCGCGCGTCGTCACTTAGTTGTACACATCATCGCCCCTTAACCACCTCGCGCGTCACCATCAGTTGGACATGTCTTTACCTCTACACCCCCAACACGGGAACGACTAAGTTACTCATATGATCAAACCTCATATCACATTCTGTAGCAAGCTTGCCTCTTTCGAGCATCACTCGGGGGCTACGCACAGCCGTCGGCCATGCCGCCCTCAGGGGTTATGCCCATTCAATCAACCCATTGATCACATCAGGAAAATCTTTCTGACCATACTTGCCCGGTCTGCCGAAAATCTATAAGGGTAGTATTGTCCACTCGGACGATCGCCCAATTCATTACCTAAAGTCATCTTCAAAAACTGCAAAAAGGGTGAAAACAACGCTCCTCTACGGATAACTTGGCCCTATCCTAGGTTCCAAGGCGTCAGTTTCACAAACTTGGACTCAGAGATGGCATGTGCTGGTGTTCCCCCGGGATAATGAGTGGCTTCTCCCCGGAGAGTCAGCCTACACACTAGCCCCGTCACTCGGGTTTCATGGCACGTCCATGTCAGACCACTAGTCTATCTCCTCCGGGAGACATACAAGTGCCACTAAGTCTTTCCTTGCAAGTCAACATACCTCGATCAGTCGAGAAGCACGTCCACTCGGACAAATACCCCTTTCATGCAAAAGGGTGAAAATGAAGCTCCTCTGCGGATACAATGTGCTCTTACAAATACCCCTTTCATGCAAAATCTAACGGTAGAAGTACTAATGGAAATATTACTCCCTGGAGTGTCCAGCTTTTTTCTACAGTCGGCAGTTTCAAAGCCGAATTCATTCACCGTGCCGAGAGCATGAAGATTCACCTGCTTGACCGAGTTCCAGGCTGAATTTATTCCGTGTCGAGTGCACGAAGATCATTCCGACCGACTCAGCTCCAGACTGAGCTTATTTACCATGTCAAGCACCTGAAGATGCATCCGATTGACTCAATTTCAGACTAAAAGATATTTACCGTGTCGACTGCGTGGAGGTTTACCAGGAGACTTAAACCCTCTGCCCGATTCATCTAGTCCGACAGAAGCTCGGGGACTACACCCAGCGGGTGCACTCAGCGTGCCCCCACTGGAAGAGAACTCAGAAAGAAACATTTTGCTCGATGCAAAACCAGCTCCAGAATTACTCGACCTCCGAGTCAGAGAAGAACAAGTTCGATCAGTACCATCTAAGAAGAGTTTTAGTTCTCTCAGACCCCCGCCGACTGCCCGCAGTCAACGGTGGTCTCGGGGACTACACCCAGTGGGTGCACTCAGCGTGCCCCCACTGGAGTAATCTCCACTCGGTACGGCCTGACCAGTCCGAGTGATGAACACCACAACAAAAAAGACAGGCTCTAAGACTCCCGCCGTGGGTGCACTCAGCGTGCCCCCACTGGAATGGTATCCACTCGGACGGTCCGCCCGGTCCGAGTGACGGCCAAACAACAAAAAAAGACACGTTTCAGGCGTGAAGAAATTCCGAGTAATCAGTTACTCGATGCAGGACCAGCTCCAAATCACTCCCAAAAAAATTGCTATAAGGTGAGTTTAAGGCTCCTCTGTGGACCTGTTTTGAGCCTTCTTCCAGGACTCAGAGCGTGAAAGTCATAAGTTTGGATCTAGAGCCGACTCGTATTGACGTTCCTCCGGGATAAGAATGGCATCTCACCGAGAGAGTTGTCCATGCGTCGATCTTGTTGCCTGGATTTAATGACACATCCATACTCTGATCACGAGTTAACCTCTTCCGAGAGATGATCGAATGTTACCAAGTTGCTCCTCGCGGGCACTTACCCCAGATCAGTCGGAAGCGGAGTGCCGAAATCCATTGAGATTTTGTTCAAACCTTGGTTGTCTGAAAGTACGATGACAGCTACCGAGTAATCACTCGGGCCAAGTTGTGTCTTTCACAAACTCGTTCTGCAAAATCGCAATCGATTCGGGGGCTAATGTTGGGGATACACATAACAGGTAGGCCCATGAAGGGTCGAAATATCATAAAGCATGGGGTCCACACAACACGTGGGTCTAGATAAATTTCATACAGACATACTATCCACTCGGACAAGCAGCATACGATCCACTCGACCAAGCAGTATACCATCCACTCGGATGACAGTTCACCACTCGACCGCTCGACTCACTCGGATATACGGAGACCAGCAGGCAACAAAGCATTCGGCATAATTCTCATGGTGAGGGCTTGGTAGTGGGCTGACATTATGGCATTCATTCCCCACTTTGTAACATAGGAGGTGAGGGGGTGGCGCACTCTATATAAGCCACCCCCCACCACTAGACTTCGGGGGTTCTTTTCTTCCACCTCTCTCTCTCTTTTCGCCATTAGTCTCAGGACTTAGCTCAGGCACGGGATCCGTTCCCTTATTTCATACATTGTAATCTCCAGATACATATACAGATAAAACAAAGCCTCTCTGGAGCACGAGACGTAGGGTTGTTATCTCCACCATGAGAGGCCCGAACTCGCTAAAACCACCGTGTCACCCATATGCATCTCGATAGATCATGCTCCGTTATCCTACCCCTCTCTTACTGTCGGAGTCGTTCCCACGACACCGTCTGATGTACTTGTCGTCGGCTTCGCTCGTGAAGAAGGCGTAGGCGGCGTGTTCGTCGGGGAAGTCATCTTGGAGCATGCCAACAGGTCAAGCTGTCGGCTGCTGAGCGGCCGGGACGGCTGGTGGGGGAGGCGGGAGGGCCTCGCCCTTGGCGATCCGAGCGAGCCAGTTGCATTTCCAGGTGATGTGGTTGGACGGCTTCGCACCGCTATGGAACTTGCACGGGGCATTAAGGGCTTGCTCAAAGGAGAAGGCCGGCTGCCAGGCACCCTTGCTGCCCCATTGATGCTTGGGGCCGGGCTGCCCATCTGGCTGGTGGTCCTCAACTGCCGCCACTTGTCAGCTGTTAGAAGCTGGGTGATGGGCCTTTTGCTTGTTGTTGTTTGGCTGCTGGCGCCTGCTGGAGTCACTAGCCGGTGTCTGTGGAGCCGGGGGGAGCACCTTCCCGGACGCATCCACTCGGAGCTCCGACTTCATGGAAGAGTCATTCATGGTGTACTTGTCTGCTATGACCAGCAGTTCATCTAGGGTGGCTGGCTTGTCGCAGAGGAGCTTGTGTTTGAGCAGGGTGCCTTCTCTGCACCCGGTGGTGAAGTACTCTATGGCTTGAACCTCATGCACCCCTTCGCAGGAGTTGCGCAGCTCGGCCCAGCGTGTCAGGTAGTCGCGGGTGAAATCAATCGGGCCTTGGACGCACATGGAGAGTTGGTGAGGCTTGGGCGGCCGCTTGTAGCTGTTGGTGAAGTTGCGGACGAAGACATCGGTGAAGTCCAACCAGTTGTTGACGTTGTACAACTTGAGGTTGTTCAGCCATGTCCGGGCTGTGCCCTGGAGCATGAGCGGAACATACTTCATGGTGACACGCTCGTTGCCGTTTGCTATGTTGACGGTCGTGAAGTAGTCGGCCAGCCAATCCTCCGGATTCATAGAACCGTTGTATTTGGGAGTGTCTTGTGGGAGCGAGAACCCTTTGGGGAAGGGCTCATTACGGATGCGGAGGCCGAAACAAGGTGGGCCAATTGCATCTTATTCTTCTTCCGCCAGGGACCGAGCAAGTCGGTCGATCCGGTGGCGGGTGTCATTCTCTCCGACTCCTTCACGGGGGCCAAGCCGGCCTCTGAGAGTCGGATGCTCAACAAGCGGCGGGGAAGCGCACCTCTCCCTGCGTGGGGGAGGCGGGCGATTGTCCCGTCATTCCACTGCTCATGGGCGGCCGTCTCGATCGCGCTCGATCGTGATGTGGGTGCGCCGACTGCGGCCGACAGCCGGCTCTTGGTCTCTCCGACCGTGGGTACCGACTGTTGGGGGCTGAGAGGTTGCGCCGTGCTCGCGGCAAGGAGGACGATTCTTGTCTTGTACGTCGGGCTCCACCACACGGCGGCCGGCTTGCTGCGCAGCAGCCGCGTCGAGGAGCTGCTGGAGGCGCTCCATCATGCAGCGCTGCTCGTCGCCCTCCAGGTGGTACAGTTCGTCTGCCGCCGCCTGGGCAATGTGCAGGTTCTCCATCAGGGTGGCGTAGACGAAGCGGTCGGCTCCCAGCATGCCGGCGATGGTCGCGCCGTGTTGCCGGATCGCGCCCAATCGGCTGGGCTTGCCAACAGACGGTGTGCCGCCCACGGCGCGCTCAATCTCACGCTGGTAGGCCTCGGTGAGGCGCCTCATGGTGGCCAACTTGTTGGCGCTGTCGAGGAGCGAGACGCGTAGTGTTTCTAGCGTCGCACCATCCGCGCCTACCTCGATCGGAGCGGACAGATCCTGCAGCGCCGCCTGCTGCGGGTCATGGCCCACTCCGGCAGATGCTCCGTCCTCGCTAATGACCAACACCTCTATGATGGTGTTGGCACTGGTGTTGCCGTACGCAGAAGGGAGCGGGTCGTCAACGATGTCCACATAGTCGGGTAGACGTCGGTGTTTGCCACGTCAGAATGGACGAACATCTCGACGGGCGGGTCGGTGGAGCCGACGGACTCCAAGTCAGAGGCGAGCTCGCTGGCGATGTGGAGCTTGCTGAGGATGTCGATGAGGCAGCTCTCGGAGCTGGCCGATCCTGCGTCGGGCGCGGGCTCGTTGGCGAGGAGGATCCCGCTGAGGAGGTCAGCGAGGGAGCTCGCAGCGTAGACGGCCTCCACGCCGCGCAACGTGTCGGCGCAAGCGCCATCCAGTGCGCCGGGCTGGCTGCACTCGCCGGGAAGGAAGAGGGTCCCCGTCTAGAACGTGTCTCCAGCCAACGGTGCACTTAGCCCCACGGTGGGCGCCAAATGTCATGGTGTTTCCTCGACATATGCCAAGGGATGGTTTATCATGTGTGAGGAAAGGAGTACGTTGTCGGGCTTTAGAAGAGGGAGTAGGCAAGACCTCGGACGCCGACGAGTCTTACCCAGGTTCAGGGCTCTCCGTGGAGATAACTGCGGGGTCTCCGCATGATGACTATGATCGATAGAGGGGCTACAAGGTTTCTCCTTGAGTTGTTTGGCTAGAGGAAGTAGAAGGGTAGGGCTTGCTCTATCTCTTCTCTAGCTATGGGTGGAGGGAAATGGAGTGGGAATCCTTTGCATGGGTGAGCCTAGGGGGTTTATATAGGCCTCCCCCCAGGGGTACAATGGTAATTCGGCCGGGTGGTAGGCCCCGACCATCAGTGACAAAGGAGGCTGGGTTCTCTGTCGGCTGCTGGGGCCAGTCTCAGGTCGGCCCTGCCGGCTGCTAAGGAACCGTCTGACAGGTGGGCCCCGCCGCCTGCGGGTCCCACTGATGGCTCTTCACGGTTGCACCATCCGTGCTGATGGAAGCCGTGTCGGGCACGCCATGGAATACAGTGCCGCGTCGGGCGGGTCGGCGACCGCCTGGCGGCGGTCACTCTAGCCATAAGTCCGGGATTTGGGGGAAGCATGGCGCACTGTAGCCATGCCCCAGCTTGTCTCTTGGTCGGGCTCAGACTCCAAGGGAGGGGACGGGCCACCTTCGCCGCCTTCTGGAGCGCGTCGTCTTCTCGGGGTCTGCCGCCTTCCTCGGATCCGCCACCTTCTAGGAGGCGGCGCTCTGGTTCCAGCCAGCCTAGAGGACTAGCCTTGTGACCAGTCGGACTGAGGGGCTCGGCCAGCCTAGATATCTTGAAATGTGGAGAAGTGCTGATGAGGCTACCCGGGGTCTATCCCCCCGTCACATAGTTTTTTCAGTGAACAAATATACATCGCTTTGGCGGCTCAGCGTTCTTATGGGCCGCCCCAGGTGAGCGTCTCGTTGTCCCTGGGTGAGCTATATCTCGCGTACTGCGAGACAAATCGTTGTGTGTTCGGTGAGTGGGCCGACTCATTTAAGCGGATTTCAGAACTCTCCATGGGAGGCCTGGATTTGTTTTAGGAACCTTCTGGTTGGTTTTCTGTCAATTTTTTTCTCCTTTTCTATGTTTTTTCTCTACTGGTTTTCATCGGTTTTCTCTTTATATATATATATATATATATATATATATATATATATATATATATATATATATATATATATATATATATATATATATATATACACGTTTTTTCTTTTTTCCAAATATATGTCAACTTTTGGTCAATGTACGTGGTACATTTTCACTACATAGGTTGAACATTCTTCACATACTCCTTGATTTTTTTTAAATCTGCATTAAAAAAATCTGTTTGATTTGTTCTGTTTTCTCCTTTTCGTTTTTATGTATTTATTTTTTATTTTCAAACAAAATTTTAATATTAGATCTGATTTTTTATCAACGGTGTCTTGCATTTTTCCTCAATATATACAAGGTTATATATCATATCAACAATTGTATTTAGATCGCTATGCATATACCAAAGAATTAATCCAATGAAGAAAATCTCGAGATAGAATGAAACTTCTAAACTATTCTCTATCTTTTCTTTTCTTGAACGGGAATCTGTAAACTACTATCTGATTTTCAAAACCAAAAAAACTTTCAACAGGGAAAAACAAAGGAAGAAAATGAAATGAGAGAAGCGGAGAAATGATAAATCCGATGGAGGGCTTGGACTGGGTCAACCCGCTACATGTTGGGTGCAGGTAGACATAGACTGGGTCAACCAATGTCTAGGCGTCCGCATCGAGACGATGGGGGTAAGAGGGGAGCTATGCTCTTATTCATGGCTCTTAAGATACAGTCATATACTCCCTCTGTTCTTAAATATTTGTCTTTCTAGAGGTTTTAATAAGTGACTACATACGAAGAAAAATGAGTGAATCTACACTCTAAACCATGTCTATATACATCCGTATGTGGTAGTCCATTTGAAATCTCTGAAAAGATAATTATTTAGAAACGGAGGGAGTAGAAGACATGTCTAAGGTTTAGTTCGCAATTAGTGAATTATAATGTAGTGTGCTTATTTTATAATTTGTTTTGAAAAAGTAGACACAAAAGTAAGAAAAAACAGGTCAAACAAACACTAAAATATGGACAAAAAAGGGTGGGCAAACAAGAATATGAGAATACACCATGATTCAAGCGCATCATAAAGTACCAAGTTCTATATTACCGACACTACTAGAAGAAAATTCACGAAATATTGAAGAAATCATGTTAGCAAATAATGTCCTCGTGTTTGCTTTGTTTCTTAAATTAGTAAGATGCAAGGTTAGAAGTTGATGCACATTGGGATGCTTAGCTGTATTATGATGATATCATTTGACTTTGAGAGCAGAGTTACAATTGGTGCAAAATGTAAAAGAGAAAGGGGTGAGAAGGGGGAAAACTCAAAACGGTGTCCAGGCTCATCTGCTCCCTCTCAGCAAAAAATTCAAAAAAAATACTAGAAAAATTCAAAAAATTCCAATTTTTTTTGTGGTGGTAGATAATTTGACGCGTGAGGTGCGTCCCAAAATTCAACTCATTTGAACATCTGAGCAGCTCTCGGCAAAAAAGACAAATCGGGTCAAAACAGTGCGTGAACAGTATACATTTTTACAGACCCTGATTTTGTCTTTTTTGCCGAGAGCTGCTCAGATGTTCAAATGAGTTGAATTTTGGGGCGCACCTCACGCGTCAAATTATCTACCACCACAAAAAAATTTGAATTTTTTTGAATTTTTCTAGTATTTTTTTGAATTTTTTTCTAAGCGTGGGTGCAGATTAGCCGCACTCGTGAGAAGGGTACTTATTAGTTTGTAACATTATGTGCGAAACCTCTGACTATTCACCGTTTTATTGAGTTTATTACCTGTTATTTTCTCCATGGTGGTAACTTTGTTTTCTGAAAATGTTTTTTTTTATTGAGACATGAAGCGCAGCAATATTTGCCCTCCTGTGACAAACCTTCATCTACAGGAGTATCTTGATTTCTCAGTAAGTAATACTCCTACCTGTTTCACAACCCAAAACTAATGCTGGTATCTCATTTGCCTAATTGCACATTAATCAGATCCGTCAGTTTTGTCAGGTACATCTGACTATCCAAAGTTTAGTTCGGTGGCCATGTTTGTCTGAAAGCAACTTAGGAGTATCTAATTTAGCACTGTCATCGGTTTAAACGGACAAAAGGTACAAGATGTTAATAACCAGAAGCTGACAGTCTCTGAAGCAAAGGCAGGTAACCAAACATACACAAAATGGATCGCAGCAATGGACAAAAAAGAGACAATGATTGAAAGGATTGCATCTTTAGCCATTCCAGACATAAATTAGGGATAAATTACAGCCCTGACTGGCCCGTTCATCAAACCAATGAAAGTGCCACTACAACTAGGCAATTACATACAGGATCCAAACAACCAAATCTCCTCATCCTCTCCCTGATATGGACCTAAGTAATGTCACGACAGTAGTCTATGGGGGCGGCTACTCCTTGGCAGCGACCTTCTTCTTGGGGGACTTGGTGGAGGTCTTCTTCTTGGGCGACTTGGCCTCCTTCTCGGCGGCGGCGGGGGACTTCTTGGGGAGCAGCACGGAGTTAATGTTGGGGATCACGCCGCCGTGGGCGATGGTGACGCCGGCGAGCAGCCTGCCGAGCTCCTGGTCGTTGCGGACGGCGAGCAGCAGGTGGCGCGGGATGATGCGGGTCTTCTTGTTGTCCTTGGCCGCGTTGCCGGCGAGCTCCAGGACCTGCGATCCAAAACGAAATCTGTCAGTTATCCGTCGAGCAGGAGAAGAACAGAGCAGAACAGGTGCTCGGGGACAGGAAAGATCGGCGCATACCTCAGCGGCGAGGTACTCGAGGACGGCGGCGAGGTAGACGGGGGCGCCGGAGCCGACGCGCTGGGCATAGCGGCCCTTCTTGAGGTAGCGCCCGATGCGGCCGACGGGGAACTGGAGCCCGGCCTTGACGGACCTGGTCACCGCCTTCTTCCTGTCGCCTCCCTTCCTTCCGGCCATCTTCTTGCTCCTTCTCCGGCGAGCTGGAAACTACTCGAGATGCGTGGGCGGCGGTGCGGGATCGGGATGCGCTCTGCTCTGAGTTTGTGGGTTGGGACGCCAGCGAGGGCGCGGCTTTTATTGGGAAGGTGCAGACTTCGTGGGACGGCGGCAGGGGGGAGCGATCCGCGTGACGCAGTGTGCCTGCCGTTGGATCTGTGAGAAGTGGGCGGTGGGGATTGGTTTGGGGGTGCGATCCGCGAGAGGGTCCGATCGGCCAATCAGAGCGCGGGGATTTGCATCAAGAAGGGATTTTGCTTTAATTAACACCTGGTTTTCTTTTTGTGCATCATTTAGGCATTTTCTTTCACTCTTATCTTGCATCTAATTGATTTTTTTCAGATGTAGTATTTGCTTATACATTTATGTATACCATTGTTTTGCTATTATCTAACGTTTCATTTGGATGAATGTACTAAGGCCCCAATTTGGATTTGATATTCTCCAAATTCCAATCCGGCTGTTTGGGATGCACACGAAAATAGTCGTCAAAAATAGAACAAATACATGCATGAAATTGACAACTTGTCCCTTGTTTTCCCCATCGACGGTGGCACCCAGGTAACCTCCCTTCGTCGGCCCTCCTTCTCCTTCTACTCCGGAACCTGAATACCGGATAACGCGGCTCGTTCCCCTCCTCCCATGCCCCCCATCTCCTCCTCACATGGCCTCTACGGCCTGGTCCTAGCCGTCTTTCGCCGCTTCTCCTCCAATATTAGAAGTATGAAAGGTACGTGATTTCGATGAAAGTAATTATCCTCACAATTTGTGTCCACTCAAATTGGCAACAATAGAACATATCCGACAAAATAGAAAGAAGAAGAAGAGCTCCAAGAATAACCTTAAGAACAAATCTTGGGAGGAGCGTAAGGATGGGCCTTACTATCCCAAGAATCTCCATCCTCTTTTCACTAAGGTAAAAAAATTCAATTTCACTAGCTTATTATAACAAAGTCGTGTCGAGGTTTTTGTGAAGGGTACGACCATTGGTACAAGCGTAAGTGCTCGTACCACACCATACTGTACCTCTATTAATTTTTTACCAATGCCAAGAGACTCAGTACGGGCAATGTCTTTGACGACGTGGTACAACCTATGTTACAAGCACGAGCACTCGTGCCATAGGTCGTCTTCCCCTCTGACTCCGAACCCCTAAAAATATTTCTTTTTCGCATGTGTGGAACCCAAGTTAGACCACCAGTACGAGCCCGGCCGCTCTGGCTGAAGGCCGTCTTCCGTTCTAGAAAAAAGATTGCTTTCGCCAGAACCCAATACATGCACGAATACGAGCACCAGCTCTCGACCCGACCACGTCTTTTTCTCTGGTTCCTCTATAACTTGCAAATTCTCTAGGAATTTGCCTTGTTTATTTCCTAATCTTCTTTAGTTATCCTTATCTCATGAAACACTATGGTTATGCCCTAAGGGGACCATCGACAGATTGTTGACCCAAATTGTCATTTCCAATATCAACCACATTCTCTTTAGGCGATTATGCCCTAATAAAGAGGCATTCCTTTGGTACTAATTGGAAGGATCGATGCGATCGACTAGAGGGGATGAACAAGAGACTACAAATTTTAAGCTTATCTTCTAATTTTAGGGAATTGTGGATAATGTAGGTCCTCTATATGTGCAACTAGGTGAACATGGCATATATGGCAAACAAGCTCAAAGAAAAATACAAGAGGCAATGCTGTAATTAGCAAGCCAACAAGCATACAAAAAAGTGAAGGAATGGGAATTATTAACCACAAGTGAGTTGAGAATGCATATTTTATCCCAAAGTTTGCACACTTCTGGTAGTGTTAATCTTTGTTGGAGCAGTGCCAAAGCCAAAGCTATAGAAGACCACAACGTGGCTCACTTTATTCTACCTTCGAGTCACCCCCAATGGATGAACCTCGAATCACTCGGTGTTGGTCTCGGAGGCTACCACCACACGTTTACAAACTTCTCCAGAGCACGCCATACGCAAGGAAGCTTATAGAGGAACCTCTACCACCTAGGAGCCCAAACTCCAAGAGTAAAAAGTATTGATGAAGAAATTGAGTGGGGAACACAAATCAGTTTGGTAGAAGTGTAGATTGACTCTTGCTCTCCCATATCCAAAAGTATTGGAGTCTTTGGGTAGAGGGATTGAGAGTATTAAGAAAAATGGAGGTTAGCAATGGTGGAGCAACTCTCAAGACATTAGGGTTGGGTTGGAGGAAGAAGTTGCTATTTGTACTCCTTCAACAAATCTAGTCGTTGTCCTCCTGGAGCCCCCCGTGCACACGGGGTCACCCGAGGCATTCCCCATACCTCATGGGCACGGGGGGTCATAGACACCATGGACATGTGGGTTACATAGGATTCGCACTTGACCCCGTGGACATAGGATGACAGGGGTCCCATGCACACGGGGATCCAGAGAATCAACCCTAGACCATGTGGGCACGTGGTAGGATGACAAATAACACATTTATGATGAGTTTGTGGTATTTCATGGATATAGCGTAGGGAATGTTGGTGTATGAGTTTGTTGTGTTCCATCACTTTCTTTCGAGCACCTTGACCCCTCCTAATGGTGTGGTTGCCCTAGGACTAAAATAAAGCGAAACCAAAGCTTCAAGTCATCAAAAAACCATATATTTATCCTTTTTGAAGTGTGTGTGTGGGGGAGGGGGTATACTATCTCCTTAATTATCAATCAAGGAACCAATGACGTGAGATAAGATTATAATAACCATCATTAGTTCCACTAACCATGGTGTCATCACACAAAAACACTCCCTCCATCTCAAATTAGTTGTCTTAGATTTGTCTAGGTGCACATGTATCTAGACACGTTTTAGTGTTAGGTACATCTGCATCTAAACAAATCAAATTCAACTAATTTAGGATGGAGGTAATATCACTTAGAGATAAATGCACTTTAAACATTAATTCCCAAAATGCACGACCCTAAAGGCATCGATGATTATATGTAGGTCTCGTTGGTCATCATGCCCATGAAATTTGTCATTGAACTCTTGGCCAACATAGTACAAAAAAATTTATTCGTGTGATGCATTAGAACTAACATGGTCTTATGAAGGGAAAACAATCCAAGATTGCCTATGCTGGGATTTTGAATATCTACACCTTTGTCAATTATCCAGAAACCAATTTTCATACTACAGTTGGATTTTGAAATGGCATTTGATAAAGTTAAGTACAAGTGTATATTGTCTATGTTGAATGAAAAAGTTTTTGGCCCTAAATGGCTTGGATGGGTTGAAATCCTACCGCCTAGGAGTACCCAACCTCCAAGAGTAACAAGAACGATGGGGAAAAGCTCAAGACTTGCTCAAATCATGAATTCCTTTGGTCAAGAGAGGGGGAGGGAGTGAATCTATCACTTGATTGGACAAATTCTCAAGAACTCTCTTGAATCCCTCCGGAATCTAGGATTTGGTGTATGAGGTTGCGGGAGAGAATGACATGTGTTCTAGGGTTAGTTCAAAGTGAATGGTCAACCTTCTCTCAGAGTGGAAGAATGCTATATATAGTGGTGGTGTAAATATGGTTGTTGAAGTGTAAGTGGTTGTGACGGGGCGAACATCCAACCATTTGAAATATCCACAAGATGCGCACAATATAGAGGAGAAATGCAGAGTTCCCAGACATCTGTCATGGTGCTGAACATTTGACGTTTGCATCGCGTAAACCTGCTTCGGTACTAGATAGATCAAGCCGGGTATCCGAGGAAGCCCTGGATGTCCGACCACTCAGGAACACCCAGACAACCGGCCTGGTAACGGACATCCGGCGAGCTCACCATTAAAACCTGCACACGTGCACACGTGCTGGGCAGGAGGAGTCGAATATCCGAGAGATACCCGGGCATCCGGCCACAGGACCGGACATCCGGCCAACAGAGATAGCAAGCACTTAAGGTGTTGATGAAGATAGCCCAGATATCCAGCTAGAGCCCGGGCATCCGGCATACCGATGTGTAATGCGAGCACCTAAGACTTACAAGAAGAGCTCCGTGAGATGTAAAGCTTGTGAACAAGAATGTAGAGTAGGATTGGTTAACAAGTTTAGAAAGAAGGAATTTGAGACCAAAATGACTTGAGCAAATATTTTACTAACACTATCGATCCCCTCTTAATAGAGCGGGGTCCCTATACTCAAGAAACATAAAACGAACTCATAAGCCTTTTGCTCTTTCTTCTTGAGCCATAGCTTTTCATTCGTCTATGATCCACACACACAACATAGTCGGGGACGGACACATGAGATTTACTTACTCCCTCCGTCCAGGTGCATAAGTCATCTTAGGTTGTGCACCACGACCAAGCGGAAGAATTACGAGAGAACTTAATGTTTATTTGCTAATTAATAGCATTGCATGCAATGAACTGACCACTTCATGTCGTGTTTGGTAGTCTCTGAAGGAAATATGCCCTAGCGGCAATAATAAAGTTATTATTTATTTCCTTATTTCATGATAAATGTTTATTATTCATGCTAGAATTGTATTAACCGGAAACTTGGTACATGTGTGAATACATAGACAAAATATATAGTCCCTAGTATGCCTCTACTGCACTAGCTCGTTAATCAAAGATGGTTATGTTTCCTAACCATAGACATGTGTTGTCATTTGATGAACGGGATCACATCATTAGGAGAATGATGTGATGGACATGACCCATCCGTTAGCTTAGCATTATGATCGTTATAGTTTCATTGCTACTGCTCTCTTCATGACTTATACATGTTCCTCAGACTATGAGATTATGCAACTCCCGAATACCGGAGGAACACTTTGTGTGCTACCAAATGTCACAACGTAAAAGGGTAATTATAAATGTGCTCCACAGGTGTCTCTGAAGGTGTTTGTTGGGTTGGCATAGATCAAGATTAGGATTTGTCACTGCGTGTTTCGGGGAGGTCTCTGGGCCCTCTCGGTAATGCTCATCACTATAAGCCTTGCAAGCAATGTGACTAATGAGTTAGTTGCGGGATGAAGTATTACGAAACGAGTAAAGAGACTTTCCCGTAACGAGATTGAACTAGGTATGATGATACCGACGACCAAATCTCAGACAAGTAACATACCGATGACAAAGGGAACAACGTATGTTGTTATGCGATTTGACCGATAAAGATCTTCGTAGAATATGTAGGAACCAATATGAGCATCTAGGTTCCGCTATTGGTTATTGACCGGAAGTGAGTCTCGGCCATGTCTACATAGTTCTCGAACCCGTAGGGTCCACACGCTTAACGTTCGATGACCATTGGTATTATGAGTTTATGTGTTTTAATGTACCGAAGGTAGTTCGGAGTCCCGGATGTGATCACGGACATGACGAGGAGTCTCGAAATGGTTGAGACATGAAGATCAATATATTGGAAGGTTATGTTTGGACATCGGAATAGTTTTGGATGAGTTTGGGCATTTACTGGAGTACCGGGAGGTTACCGGACCCCCCCCCGGGGGGGGGGGGGTCAATGGGCATTCATGGGCCTTAGTAGAAAATAGAGGGCAGCAAGGGAGCTGTGGGGCGTGCCCCCTAGGCCCAAACTGAATTGGTTTAGGGCTTGGGGGGCGGCCCCCTCTTTCCTTCTCCCCTCCTCCTCTTTCCTTCCCCTCCTAGTTGGACTAGGAAAGGGGGAACCTACTCCTAGTAGGAGTAGGATTCCCCCCTTGGGGAGCACCCTATGAGGCCGCCGACCCCCTCCCCTTGCTCCTTTATATATGGGGGCCGGGGGCACCCTAGAACACACAAGTTGACAATTGTTTTAGCCGTGTGCGATGCCCCCCCTCCATAGATATCCACCTCAGTCATATCGTCGTAGTGCTTAGGCGAAGCCCTGCGCCGGTAACTTCATCATCACCGTCACCACGCCGTCGTGCTGACGAAACTCTCCCTCGACCTCAGCTGGATCTAGAGTTCGTTGAATGTCACCGAGATGAACGTGTGCAAATCGCGGAAGTGTCGTACCTTCGGTGCTAGGATCGGTCGGATCGTGAAGACGTACTACTACATCAACCGCGTTGTCATAATGCTTCCGCTTTCGGTCTATGAGGGTACGTCCCTCTCGTTGCTATGCATCACCTATGGATAGATCTTGCGTGATCGTAGGCTTTTTTTTTGAAATTACTGCATTCCCCAACAGTCTCAAGTCATTGAAAGCATACATGCGCCACATCTCTTATTGGGTGATTCCTTTATGTATGTCAAAAAACAAGAAACAAGGTGAGAGTTAATGCATTGTACCTAACTGTTTTGGTATTATTTGGTTTTCGTAAGCTGACTTATACACCTAGATGAAGGCAGTAACAAACATGGTTAGTCCCCTACATGTATATCGCCATCAACATCAAAATATGATGCAAGGGCATGATTGCACTTTCACTTGACGCCACGCTCCCATGTCATCGAGAAGCTTCAGTAGGTGAACTGCCTAGATATCGTCATGATTATTTGAAGTTCTATCAATTGCCCAACAGTAATTTCTTTACCCACCGTGTGCTATTTTTCTTGAGAGAAGCCACTAGTGAAACCTACAGCCCCCGGGTCTCTTCTTAGTCATATTTGCCTTCGAGATCTATTTTTATTTGCTTTTGTTTTCAGATCTATTAATCCAAAAATGCAAAAGTACCTTGCTGTAATTTTTATTTATTTATTTTATCTTGCGTTCCCGCGAGATCTATTTATCCAATCTACTACAATTTTACCTATCTTTTTACCCGTGAGGGATTGACAACCCCTCTCTTACGTCGGGTTGCAAGTATTTGTTCTTTGTGTGCAGGAGCTATTTACATGGTGTTGTGTGGTTCTCCTACTGGTTCGATAACCTTGATCTCATCACTGAGGGAAATACCTACCGTTGTTGTGCTGCACCATCCCTTCCTCTTTGGGGAAATACTGACGTAGTTCAAGCAAACATCAGTGGCTTGCCATCAAGTAGATCCTTGGATTTAGCTAGGTTACCTGTTTCATTGCTTGGTTTTCTACCTGTTAAAGAGAAGCTTAGGTCTATATAGATTCCTGAGGTAATATCCATTGTTTCTCATATTTTAGTTACAACTGATTCCTCAGTTCTAACTCCTTCATGTTATTTTCATTATTTGTCCTCTTTGTACCACTGTTTATTTCAATTTCTGAAATAAGGATGGCCTTGGTGGCTTCAAAATATGCAGGACCGTATTTACTTGCACTTTGTTTATATATGGTTGATGCTAGATTCTTCTAGAAAATTTGTTGTTACATTAGTGGTCTAGCTAGATTGCAAGGAAGGGGTTGTATCTTTCCTTGCTTTGTTTGATCCTGGAAGATGGGCGTCAGTAGGTGAACTAATTGATTTTGATTTCATATTATTGTGCATGCTTCTAGTGTGGGATTATATTATATTATTAGGTTTATCATGCTCCTGATTTTGCTATTGACTGTGTTTTTCAGTTAGTGTCCTATTGTTGATCTGTGATCTGTCGTCGATTGTTGCTGCCGCTCGGTTGATAATTTACAACTCATGTTTTTCTACCCCTACTTGTTTGTGAGGAGACAGGGCTGTGTCCATCCTTCGGCCGTCTTTGCTTCGATCCGCACACACTTCACATTTGATGATAAGAGTTGCAGCTCCATTATTTCCTTGTTCTAAACTCTCAAAAGCACGTGATGTCGTGGCAGCAGCAATGGAGGTCTCCAAGGCCCCTTCCTCTTCTAGTTTGGCAACCCACCAGCCCTCCAAGGTTAGTGCTCCTAATGATCGAGAATTCCTTTATCGATTAATCGTGTGCGTCTCCAAGAAGCATAGAGGTTATTATATGTAATGGTTTCCATTCTTATGCCTAGAGATTCTTGAGACATAGCACAGTGCCAATGCGGTGTGCTTCGACGTGGATTGCACGGTATGCTTGGATGAGGGTATTAATGAGCTTGCTGATTTCTGTGGGGCTGGGCAGGCGGTTGTCGAGTGAAAGACAAAGTAATGGTCACATTTTCTGGAGTATATTAGTTGTTTAGCCTATAATATCTTCCGAAAACTAATCTTGGCCTTATTATTCTCAGGGCAATGACAAGACCGTTCTATTTGAAGAGGCTCTTCCTGCCTGGATCTCTTTAATTAAGTTATCTCTGTCCCAAGTTGAGGATTGTTTGGAGAAGAGGCCACCGAGGTGACCTTTTACAAGTCCCAGCTTCAAGTTAATCACTATTTAGCTGCCACTTTTGCATTCCTATATTGAACCATCTGAGATTCCCCAGCTCTATTATTCTTGTATTGGAATGGTTATATATGTGCTACTGAACATAGAATAATGATCTTAGGAATGCTTAACTGGTTTTACTCGGCTTCTCTTTTTAAGCTAATACGAAAAATAATAGCTACAATATATGCAAAATTTGTTTGGTACCACAGTAAAAATGCGATTTCAGAATAGTACCACCACATGGTATAAGTTCATTTCAATAACACTGAATGATACATGTCTAAGTTCATTTTAATAACACTAAATGAGACATGTCTAAGTTCATTTTAATAACACTAAATGAGACATTAAAATCTGCCCATACCACTTCAGTCTTAACCTTTAGGTTGTTACATTCCCTACAACCACAACATAACCCTTTTGACTTATTTGCCTCATGGGTTAATTAGATATTTCCTAAGATTTCTGGCTACATAATAATTCTAAGGCAGTATTTGTTTCATTTATTCATCACTGCAACATATGTAAATTTTGTGTTGGTTATGCATTATTTATCTTCCTAGTTCATTGACATGTTTATATGTTTGTATCTGCAGGATTTCTCGTGGAAATGTTGATTTTATTAATACATTAAAAGCCAATAATACTAAAGTATTCCTTGTGTCCGGAGGTTTCCGGCAAATGATCAAGGTATATCTTCACTAAACAGTTGCACTAATGATACTTTTGGAATATGGATTATCCGAACATAGTCAAGATGCTTTTAAGATATCCATAGTTTGAGTACAGAAATTGGTTCTAAATTTTCCTTCTATATTATTTGTTGAACAATAAACGAGGATATGTTTCTTCCCATGATCTAAAAGCAACCATTCCTCTTTTCTTCACTTGAGAACATTTTAAATTTATTTTTGTGATTAAAGTTTCACATACATGCTTAAAGAGTCATTGTTGGACTATTTTTCTTGTTTCCAGTCTTTGGTGTTTGGTCTTGGGATTCCTACTGAAAACATCATAGAAAACCAATTGCTATTTGGATCATCTGGCTTTTAATACACAGAGCCCACTTCTCGAAGGTGCTAACCAGGCCAACAAAAAGGGCTCACCTGCTAATAAGGTTTGAAAATCCTCATAGTGGTCAACTGAGGTGTATTCAGGCCTAGAACTTACAGAGCTGTGATAAAAAGTGTGGTCAACATAGGTGTATTTAACCAAACTAATGTGACCTTCTTTTAGATTTCACTCGAGATTAAATTTTCACAGAGATTTAATTGAGATTTATTAAACTGCTTTTATATTATATGTTGGTTTGTTCCTTTATACTCCAAAAGAAAAAAATGTCTAACAAAACTCTGGCAATGATTTGAAGTATCAGTTTGCCTGCCTTTTATTGCACTCATTGGATAATTGTCTACTTTCAAATTGTTATGACCTTTGATCCATATAACTAAGTGAGTGTTCTATCTTTTCAATTTCTCTCTATCTGTGTCTGTGTTTTGATCCATTTTCAGGATAGAAATGTTCCTCGGCACCATGAAAAACATCAACAGAGGAACAACCTTTTATTTTATTTTATGTTGCCTCTACTATATTGTTGTTGCCACAAGGATTTACCTGGACACTGAGCCACCATGATGTGTTTAAAAATGATTACATTATCCTTTTCTAACCTGATGGTGTTAGAAACATCTTGGCATTCAAGCAAGATTAGTTCATTGTTTATTAATTACAATTATGTAAAAAAATCACTAGCCATTGCTTGACAGAAAATATTTTGATATGCCAGCATGTGCACGGGCTATTCACTAGTACCGGTAAATGTTATTTACATGTTTTGGATCATGGATGATTGTTTTGAATGAAAAAAATATCAGATAAAAGAAAGCATGTGATAATGCTGATAGATTGAATTTTTGGTGTCCATACGTCGTAACCGTACTTTATTAGATATGGTGCGATCTATGATGTCTCTTACTGATTTACCGCTATCGTTTTGGGGTTATGCTTTAGAGACGGCTGCATTCACTTTAAATAGGACACCATCAAAATCCTTTGAGACGACGCCTTATGAAATGTGGTTTGGCAAGAAACCGAAGTTGTTGTTTCTTAAAGTTTGGGGCTGCGATGCTTATGTGAAAAAGCTTCAACCTGATAAGCTCGAACCCAAATCGGAGAAGTGCATCTTCATAGGATACCCAAAGGAGACTGTTGGGTACACCTTCTATCACAGATTCGAAGGCGAAATATTTGTTGCTAATAATGGATCCTTTCTAGAGAAGGAGTTTATCTCGAAAGAAGTGAGTGGGAGGAAAGTAGAACTTGATGAGGTAATTGTACCTTCTCCTGAATTGGAAAGTAGTTGATCACAGAAATCAGTTCCAGTGATTCCTACACCAATTAGTGAGGAAGCTAATGATGATGATCATGGAACTTCGGATCAAGTTACTACCGAACCTCGTAGATCTTCCAGAGTGAGATCCGCACCAGAGTGGTACGGTAATCCTGTTCTGGAAGTCATATTACTAAACCATGGTGAACCTATGAACTATGAGGAAGCGATGATGAGCCCAGATTCCGTGAAATGGCTTGAGGCCATGAAATCTGAGATGGGATCCATGTATGAGAACAAAGTGTGGACTTTGGTGGACTTGCCCGATGATCGACAAGCCATAGAAAATAAATGGATCTTCAAGAAGAAGACTGACGCTGACGGTAATGTTACTATTTACAAAGCTCGACTTGTTGCAAAAGGTTTACGACAAGTTCAAGGAGTTGACTATGATGAGACTTTCTCACCCGTAGTGATGCTTAAGTCTGTCAGAATTATGTTAGCGATTGTCGCATTTTATGATTATGAAATTTGGCAAATGGATGTCAAAACTGCATTCCTGAATGGATTTCTGGAAGAAGAGTTGTATATGATGCAACCAGAAGGTTTTGTCGATCCAAAGGGTGCTAACAAAGTGTGCAAGCTCCAGTGATCCATTTATGGACTGGTGCAAGCCTCTCAGAGTTGGAGTAAACGCTTTGATAGTGTGATCAAAGCATATGGTTTTATACAGACTTTTGGAGAAGCTTGTATTTACAAGAAAGTGAGTGGGAGCTTTGTAGCATTTCTAATATTATATGTGGATGACATATTGTTGATTGGAAATGATATATAATTTCTGGATAGCATAAAGGGATACCTGAATAAGAGTTTTTTGATGAAAGACCTCGGAGAAGCTGCTTACATATTGGGTATCAAAATGGAGATAGATCAAGACGCTTAATTGGACTTTCACAAAGCACATACCTTGATAAAGTTTTGAAGAAGTTCAAAATGGATCAGTCAAAGAAAGGGTTCTTTCCTGTGTTGCAAGGTGTGAAGTTGAGTCAGACTCAATGCCCGACCACTGCAAAAGATAGAGAAAAAAATGAAAGTCACCCCCTATGCTTCAGCCATACATTCTATCATGTACGCAATGTTGTGTACCAGACCTGATGTGTGCCTTGCTATAAGCATAGCAGGGAGGTACAAAGTAATCCCGGAGTGGAGCACTGGACAACGGTCAAGAACATCCCGAAATACCTGAAAAGGACTAAGGATATGATTCTCGTTTATGGAGGTGACAAAGAGCTCGTCATAAACGGTTACGGCAATGCAAGCTTTGACACTGATCCGGATGACTCAAAGTCGCAAACCGAATACGTATTATCATTGAATGGAGGAGTTGTCAGTTGGTGCAGTTCCAAGCAGAGCGTCTTGGTAGGATCTACGTGTGAAGTGGAGTACATTGCTACTTCGGAAGCAGCTAATGAAGGAGTTTGGATGAAGGAGTTCATATCTGATCTAGGTGTCATACCTAGTGCATCGGGTCCAATGAAAATCTTTTGTGACAATACTGGTGCAATTGCCTTGGCAAAGGAATCCAGATTTCACAAGAGAACCAAGCACATCAAGAGACGCTTCAATTCCATCCATCATCAAGTGTCGGAACGGACATAGGGATTTGCAAGATACATACGGATCTGAATGTTGCAGACCCGTTGACTAAGCCTCTTCCACGAGCAAAACATGATCAGCACCAAAGCTCCATGGGTGTTAGAATCATTACTATTTAATCTAGATTATTGACTCTAGTGCAAGTGGGAGACTGAAGGAAATATGCCCTAGAGGCAATAATAAAGTTATTATTTATTTCCTTATTTCATGATAAATGTTTTTTATTCATGCTAGAATTGTATTAGCCGGAAACTAAGTACATTACATGTGTGAATACATAGACAAAACATAGTGTCCCTAGTATGCCTCTACTTGACTAGGTCGTTAATCAAAGATGGTTTTGTTTCCTAACCATAGACATGTGTTGTCATTTGATGAACGGGAGCACATCATTAGGAGAATGATGCGATGGACATGACCCATCCGTTAGCTTAGCATTATGATCGTTACAATTTCATTGCTACTGCTTTCTTCATGACTTATACATGTTCCTCGGACTATGAGATTATGCAACTCCCAAATACCGGAGGAACACTTTGTGTGCTACCAAATGTCACAACATAAAAGGGTGATTATAAAGGTGCTCTACAGGTGTATCCAAAGGTGTTTGTTGGGTTGGCATAGTTCGGGATTAGGATTTGTCACTTCGTGTTTCGGAGAGGTATCTCTGGGCCCTCTCGGTAATACTCATCACTATAAGCCTTGCAAGCATTGTGACTAATGAGTTAGTTGTGGGATGAAGTATTACGAAACAAGTAAAGAGACTTGCCGGTAACGAGATTGAACTAGGTATGATGATACCGACGACCGAATCTCGGGCAAGTAACATACCGATGACAAAGGGAACAACGTATGTTGTTATGCAATTTGATCGATAAAGATCTTTGTAGAATATGTAGGAGCCAATATGAGCATCCGGGTTCCGCTATTTGTTATTGACTGGAGATGTGTCTCGATCATGTCTACATAGTTTTGGAACCTGTAGGGTCCGCACGCTTAACGTTCGATGACAATATGTATTATGAGTTATGTGTTTTTATGACCGAAGTTTGTTAGGAGTCCCAGATGAGTGTCTCGAAATGTTTGATACATAAAGATTGATATATTGGACATCTATATTCGGACACCATAAGTGTTCCGGAAAAGTTTCGGATAAAATCGGAGCGCCGGAGGGTTACCGGTACCCCCGGGGGAACTAATGCGCCACATGGGCCTTAGTGGAGAGAGGGGGGGGGCGCCCCCCCTTTCCTTCTCCCTCTCCATCTCCTTCCTTCCCCCTCTCCCCCTCTTGGTGGAATCCTACTAGGATTAGTAGTCCTAGTAGGAATCCCCTTGTGGGGCGCGCCCTAGGAGGGCCGGTCGGCCTCCCTCTTGCTCCTTTATATACGGGGGCAGGTGGTCACCCTAGAACACACAAGTTTCTCTCCCAACCGTGTGCAGTGCCCCCCTCCACAGTTACACACCTCGATCATACCATCGTAGTGCTTAGGCGAAGCCCTGCGCAGGTAGCATCATCATCACCGTTGCCATGCCGTCGTGCTGACGTAACTCACCCTCGTCCTCAACTGGATCAAGAGCACGAGGGACGTCATCGAGCCGAACATGTGCTGAACATGGAGGTGCCGTACGTTCGGTACTTGATCGGTTGGATCACGAAGACGTTCGACTACCTCAACCACGTTATTGAAACGCTCCCGCTTTCGATCTACGAGGGTATGTGGACACACTCTCCCCTCTCGTTGCTATGCGTCACTGATGTCTACTACACAACCTTCTTCTTGTAGATGTTGTTGGGCCTCCAAGTGCAGAGGTTTGTAGGACAGTAGCAAATTTCCCTCAAGTGGATGACCTAAGGTTTATCAATCCGTGGGAGGCGTAGGATGAAGATGGTCTCTCTCAAACAACCCTGCAACCAAATAACAAAGAGTCTCTTGTGTCCCCAACACACCCAATACAATGGTAAATTGTATAGGTGTACTAGTTCGGCGAAGAGATGGTGATACAAGTGCAATATGGATAGTAGATACAGGTTTTTGTAATCTGAAAAATAAAAACAGCAAGGTAACTAATGATAAAAGTGAGCGTAAACGGTATTGTAATGGTAGGAAACAAGGCCCAAGGTTCATACTTTCACTAGTGCAAGTTCTCTTGACAATAATAACATAATTGGATCATATAACTATCCCTCAACATGCAACAAAGAGTCACTCCAAAGCCACTAATAGAGGAGAACAAACGAAGAGATTATGGTAGGGTACGAAACCACCTCAAAGTTATCCTTTCTGCTCGATCTATTCAAGAGTCTGTAGTAAAATAACACGAAGCTATTCTTTCCGTTCAATCTATCATAAAGTTCGTACTAGAATAACACCTTAAGACACAAATCAACCAAAACCCTAATGTCACCTAGATACTCCATTGTCACCTCAAGTATCCGTGGGCATGATTATACGATATGCATCACACAATCTCAGATTCATCTATTCAACCAACACAAAGTACTTCAAAGAGTGCCCCAAAGTTTCTACCGAAGAGTCAAGACGATAACATGTGCCAACCTCTATGCATAGGTTCATGGGCGGAACCCGCAAGTTGATCACCAAAAGATACATCAAGTGGATCACGTGATATCCCATTGTCACCACAGATAAGCACGGCAAGACATACATCAAGTGTTCTCAAATCCTTAAAGACTCAATCCGACAAGACAACTTCAAAGTGAAAACTCAATCCATTACAAGAGAGTAGAGGGGGAGAAACATCATAAGATCCAACTATAATAGCAAAGCTCGCGATACATCAAGATCGTGCCATAGAGAGAACACGAGAGAGAGAGAGAGATCAACCCCGAGGGTGAACTACTCCCTCCTCGTCATGGAGAGCGCCAGGATGATGAAGATGGCCACCAGTGAGGGATCCCCCCTCCGGCAGGGTGCCGGAACGGGCTCCCGAGAGGTTTTTGGTGGCTACAGAGGCTTGCGGCGGCGGAACTCCCGATCTATTGTTCGCTTCGATATTTTTAGGGTATATGGGAATATATAGGCGAAAGAAGTCGGTCGGGGGAGCATCGAGGGGCCCATGAGACAGGGGGCGCGCCCAGTAGGGGGGGGAGGGTGCCCCCACCCTCGTGGCCACCTCGAAGCTTCCTTGACTTCAACTCCAAGTCTCCTGGATCACGTTTGTTCCAAAAATCACGCTCCCGAAGGTTTCATTCCGTTTGGACTCCGTTTGATATTCCTTTTGTTCGAAACACTGAAATAGGCAAGAAAACATCAATATGGGTTGGGCCTCCGGTTAATAGGTTAGTCCCAAAAATAATATAAAAGTGTATAATAAATCCCATAAACATTCAAAACAAATAATAAAATAGCACGAATGCTTCATAAATTATAGATACGTTGGAGACGTATCAGCATCCCCAAGCTTAATTCCTGCTCGTCCTCGGGTAGGTAAATGATAAAAGAAAGAATTTATGAAGTGTGAATGCTAGCAGGTGCACAAGTTTGATCAACGATAATTTCAATCACCTTTTCTAGCATGATTATATGTCATAACAGTAGTTCATCTCATAAAACTTCTCACGATCAAGTAACAAGCTATTCACATGTTAAAGCATAGGCCATAAACTTTCTTGAAAACTAGCAAATTTCATTCTTAGTCATCAAACAATTACAATTCATCTTATTTTCGGGAAGGGTCCATGTCAGAGCTTTGATTTAGCAAACTCCACATACTCAACTATCATATAGTCTTCTACAATTGCTAACACTCACGCAATACTTATGGTTATGGAGTTTTAATCGGACACTGAGAAAGATAGGGGCTTATAGTGTTTCCTCCCAACGTATTCACCTTTGGGTGATGTCAACAATAATAGTTCATGCTAACTTACATCCAATTGGATATATATATATATATATATCCTGATATATATATATATATATATATATATATATATATATATATATATATATATATATATATATATATATATATATCAGGATCTTTCCAACACGAGGTGCTTGCCAAAGGATAAAATGAAAAAAGGAAAGCTGAAGATCAGCTTGACTCTTGCATAAAAGTAAAAGATAGGCTCTTCGCAGAGGGAAGCAGGGATTTTGTAGAGGTGCCAGAGCTCGATTTTGAAATAGAGATAAATAGTTTTGAGAGGTATGATCTCATTATCAACATAACAACCAAGAGTTCCTAATATCTTCCATACTACATACATTATAGGTGATTCCCAAACAGAATGGTAAAGTTTTTACTCCCCCTCCACCAATGATCACACTCCACGGCCATCCGAAACAACGGGGTACCGTCCATACCAACAACAGTCCTGGGGGAGTTTTGTTTTAATTATTTTTAATTTGATTTTGATCTTTTGATCATGGGACTGGGCATCCTGGTTACCAGCCATTTTTCTCGTGAATGATGAGCGGAGTCCACTCATCTTGAGAATAACCCACCTAGCATGGAAGATACTGATAGCCCCTAGTCGCTACATGAGCGATTCGAGCATACAAAACAGATTATTACTTGAAGGTTTAGAGTTTGGCACATGCAAATTTACTTGGAACGGCAGGTAAATACCGCATATAGGTAGGTATGGTGGACACTCATGGCAAAAACTGGGTTTAAGGATATTTGGAAGCACAAGTAGTATCTCTACTTGGTGCAAGGAATTTTGGCTAGCATGAGGGGGAAAGGCAAGCTCAACATGTTTGAATGATCCATGACAATATACTTTAACTGAGATGTGAGAAAACATAACCCATTACGTTGTCTTCCTTGTCCAACATCAACTCTTTAGCATGTCATACTTTAATGAGCGCTCACAATTATAAAAGATGTCCAAGATAGTATATTTATATGTGAAATCTCTCTTCCTTCAATATTATTTCATGAACTATTCAAGTGACCAATACAATGCTTGCTAACCTTCAATAAATTTACAACCTCTACTTCTTAGATGTGAAGTCATTACTCCCCATGGGATAAGCAAATGAAAAATATATAATTTTAGATTTATGACATTCAACTCATTCAACCATTTACTCATAGGATATAAGTGAAGCACATGAGTAAATGACAAACTACTCCAAAAAGATATAAGTGAAGATCAATGAGTAGCTAAATAATTGTGTAACTATGTGAAGACTCGCTCTCAGCCCGGCCCCCACGTTGCTCCTTCCCCAGGGCGACACGGGCGGCCGCCAACTCCCCCCGGCCAAAGCTCCCCTCCCTCCTCCTCCCTCCTCCTCCCTCTCACCGTCGCCGCAGCCTTCGGCGGGCAAAGCCCGCACGGAGCCGCCGCCGGCGGGATCTTCTCCTGCCCGGTGGCTTGGCTTGCTCGCGAGGTGGAGAACTCGTGGCGGATGATGGTGGTCGGTGGTGCCTGGCCTGGCGCGGCCCGCGTCGTCGCATCTGGTGGTGCGGCTGGCGGCGGGGATTGCGGCGGCGGTGGCTGGCTGGCGTGGGTGGCGGCTGCGAGTTGGATTGGAGTGCTGGATCGGGAGGCGCTCGATCTGGCGGCCTCGTTGGGGTAGAGCTCCGGTGTCCGTGTCGGGGCTGCTATGTGTTGCTGCCAGCGGGGTGATGCGGCCGTCTTTGTCGCCGGGGCTGCAGGGCAATGGCCGTTCCTTTCTCTCCCGTCAGATCCAACAGGGCTTCGAGCCCCACGGCGGCGGCTGCTCGTCCGGCTGTGCGAGGGCTGGGCGGCGCGGTGAGTAGGCATGGCTACGGCGGCGGCCTCGTGACGTCCAGCGGTGGGTCGAGGCTACGCGGTTGTGGGGGCTCCATCTCGCTCGTGCGGCTCCGGCTTCCGGCGATTCAGACCTGTTGTGGCTCGGCTGTAGCCTCTTGGCGGCGGCTTTGGCTGTCCTCCGGCCCACCGAGGCAAGGCTTGGGGCGAGGTCGCAGGCTGGTCAGGCCCTCCCTTGCCTCCAGCTCTGCGATGTGGGCTCCATGCCGTCGGGCCTGGCCGGACTCCTTCCGGCGGTGAAGACAATGACATGGTGGCTCTTGGGCTCCGAGGCGGCGACCCTGGGTGTGGTGATGGCGGCTTCGGCCAGGGGGTGGTGCGTGTCTGGTCGTGGTGGATCATGGGATCCCGTGGCCAGAGTGAGGCCGACCTCGGCAGGGGTGGTGGATAGTGGGCGGCGATCGGTGGTGGCAGGTGGTTGGACATCTCCGGGAGAAATCCTTGCTCCGGTCTTCACCGAAGCTGGCGACGGTGGTGCCTGTGGGTGCCGCGATCTTTCTTGGAAGCGTCGTTTTGGAGGTGCTCCTCCTCTTCCCAACAGCTTGGGCTCCGGAGGGAAACCTCAGATCCGCTGGATCGGGCGATGGAGGCGTCTTCGCGTCTTTTTCCTCTTTGGGGGCATCGTCTCGGAGCCGAGCACGACTGAGAGATTGGAGGATGATGGCATCTTCGCCGTCGATGGCGGCATCTTCGCCGCGTGGTTTGCTGAGGCGGGGCGCTGGTTTCTGTTTGGCAATAATGATGGCGTTGAGAGGAGCTTGGGTCGCGGCGTGGTCTTCGGTAGTCGGTTCTTCCCGACGCAAGTCCTGCATATTTCTCTTGTGTTGCTCGTCGTCAAAGTTGGAGCTGTCGGTTGCTTGCGCGTGGGGCCATCTGTTGGCATGTGCCGTCATGGTTTCTATTCCATGTCGGTGGCCAGGTTGGTCGGTGGTGCCCATGTCTTTGTGGGTTGTGTTGTATCGGTTTTAGCCCAGTTTTCCGTCAATTAACCGGGCAATTCTCTTCTTCTTAATCAATGAAAATGGCAAGTCTTTTGCCTCATTTAAAAAAACTCTCTCTCATTTAAGAATTTCAGATCTTGGTATTTTATTCAAACAGCAAGCAAAGCAAAATAAAATGACATTGCAAGGATAGCACAACTCATGTGAAGAAGCAAAAACTTAGGCTCAACCGATACTAACCGATAGTTGTTGAAGAAGAAAGGTGGGATGCCTAACGGGGCATCCCCAAGCTTAGATGCTTGAGACTTCTTGAAATATTATCTTGGGATGCCTTGGGCATCCCCAAGCTTGAACTTTTGTGTCTCCTTAATTCCTCTCATATCATGGTTTCTCTTTTTATCAAAAGCTTCATCCACACCAAACTCAACAAGAACTCGTGAGATAGGTTAGTATAAACCAATGCAAAACCTTATCATTTTCTACTGTAACAAATCACTAAAATTATTATTCAACATTTCATACCAAATTCCTCTGCATATTTAATACTCCTATCCTCAAATAGAATCATTAAACAAGCAAACATATGCAAACAATGCAACCATAACAGCAATCTGCCAAAACAGTATAGTCTGTAAAGAATGCAAGAGTGTCAATACTTCCCTAACTCAAAAAATTATAATAAAAATACCACACTGTATAAGATTTATCAGAGCTCAATATGCAAAAAGTTTCAACATTATACCATTCTCTGACTTTTCTAGGGAATTTTTGCAACAACGGTAAACTTTCTGTTTTGAAACAGCAACATGTATACTAGCAAAATAAGCATGGTAAAGGCTATCCTTGACATTTCTATTGAAACTAAAGATGCAAAACAGTAATCTAAATAACAGCAAGCAAATACTAACAAAATAAAATGACGCTCCAAGCAAAACACATATCATGTGGTGAATAAAAATATAGCTCCAAGTAAAGTTACCGATGAACGAAGACGAAAGAAGGGATACCTTCTGGGGCATCCCCAAGCTTAGGCTCTTGGTTGTCCTTGAATATTACCTTGGGGTGCCTTGGGCATCCCCAAGCTTAGGCTCTTGCCACTCCTTATTCCATAGTCCATCGAATCTTTACCCAAAACTTGAAAACTTCACAACACAAAACTCAACAGAAAACTCGTAAGCTTCGTTAGTATAAAAAAATAAATTACCACTTAGGTACTGTTGTGAAGTCATTCTAAATTCATATTGGTCTAATATCTACTGTATTACAACTTCTCTACAGTTCGTACCCTCCGATACTACTCATAGATTCATCAAAATAAGCAAACAATACATAGAAAACAGAATCTGTCAAAAACAGAACAGCCTGTAGTAATCTGTATGAAACGTATACTTCTGGAACTCCAAAAATCCTACCAAATTAGGAAGACCTAAGAAATTTGTGTACTAATCCAGAGCAAAACGAATCAGATCAAAATCACGTTTCTGTGAATTATCAAAACTAATTTATTGGGTGCAAAAGTTTCTTATTTTCAGCAGGATCAACACAACTATCACCGTAAGCTATCCTAAAGGTCTTACTTGGCACTTTATTGAAACAAAAGCTATAAAACATGATTACTACAGTAGCATAATCATGTGGACACACAAAAACAGTAAGGATAGGTTTTGGGTTGTCTCCCAACAAGCGCTTTTCTTTAATGCCTTTTAGCTAGGCATGATGATGACAATGATGCTCACCTAAAAGATAAGAATTGAAACATAACAGGAGCATCATGAAGCATATGACTAGCACATTTAAGTCTAACCTTATTCCTATGCATAGGGATTTTGTGAGCAAACAACTTATGAGAACAATAATCAACTAGCATAGGAAGGTAAAACAAGCATAACTTCAAGATTTTAAGCACATAGAGAGGAAACTTGATATTATTGCAATTCCTACAAGCATATGTTCCTCCCTCATAATAATTTTCAGTAGCATCATGAATTAATTCAACAATATAACCAGCACCTAAAGCATTCTTTTCATGATCTACAAGCATAGAAAATTTACTACTCTCGACATAAGCAAAATCCTTGTCATTCGGAAAAGTGGGAGTATCATAAGAGACTTGAATACTATAAATTGTTTCCACATTAAAAGAGTAATGTTCAGAAAAAGGGGAATCATAATCATGACAAGTTTTATAAATATAATCATCACTACTTTTTATAGCATAAGTTTCATCACAATAATCATCATAAGTAGCAACTTCGTTCTCATCATAATCGATTGAAACCTCTTCCAAGATAGTGGAATCATCACTAAATAAAGTTGACACTCTTCCAAATCCACTTTCATATTCATCACAATAAGATTTAACATCCTCCAAAATAATGGGATCACTACTTCCTGAAGTTGACACTCTTCCAAACCCACTTTCATCAATATAATCATCATAGGTAAGAGGCATGCTATCATCATGACAACTTTGCATATCAAAACTTGGGATGCTAAAAATATCATCTTCATCAAACATAGCATCCCCAAGCTTATGGCTTTGCATATCATTAGCATCATGGGTATTCAAAGAATTCATACTAACAACATTGCAATCATGCTCATCATACAAAGATCTAGTACCAAACATTTTAATGCATTCTTCTTCTAGCAATTGAGCACAATTTTCCTTTCCATCATTCTCACGAAAGATATCAAAAAGATGAAGCGTATGAGACAAACTCAATTCCATTTTTTTGTAGTTTTCTTTTATAAACTAAACTAGCGATAAAACAAGAAACTAAAAGATTCGATTGCAAGATCTAAAGATATACCTTCAAGCACTCACCTCCCCGGCAACGGCGCCAGAAAAGAGCTTGATGTCTACTACACAACCTTCTTCTTGTAGACGTTGTTGGGCCTCCAAGTGCAGAGGTTTGTAGGACAGTAGCAAATTTCCCTCAAGTGGATGACCTAAGGTTTATCAATCCGTGGGAGGCGTAGGATGAAGATGGTCTCTCTCAAACAACCCTGCAACCAAATAACAAAGAGTCTCTTGTATCCCCAACACACCCAATACAATGGTAAATTGTATAGGTGCACTAGTTCGGCGAAGAGATGGTGATAAAGTGCAATATGGATAGTAGATATAGGTTTTTGTAATCTGAAAATATAAAAACAGCAAGGTAACTAATGATAAAAGTGAGCGTAAACAGTATTGCAATGGTAGAAACAAGTCCCAAGGTTCATACTTTCACTAGTGCAAGTTCTCTCGACAATAATAACATAATTGGATCATATAACTATCCCTCAACATGCAACAAAGAGTCACTCCAAAGCCACTAATAGCGGAGAACAAACAAAGAGATTATGGTAGGGTACGAAACCACCTCAAAGTTATCCTTTCTGCTCGATCTATTCAAGAGTCCGTAGTAAAATAACACGAAGCTATTCTTTCCGTTCAATCTATCATAGAGTTCGTACTAGAATAACACCTTAAGACACAAATCAACCAAAACCCTAATGTCACCTAGATACTCCATTGTCACCTCAAGTATCCGTGGGCATGATTATACGATATGCATCACACAATCTCAGATTCATCTATTCAACCAACACAAAGTACTTCAAAGAGTGCCCCAAAGTTTCTACCGGAGAGTCAAGACGAAAACGTGTGCCAACCCCTATGCATAGGTTCATGGGCGGAACCCGCAAGTTGATCACCAAAACATACATCAAGTGGATCACGTGATATCCCATTGTCACCACAGATAAGCACGACAAGACATACATCAAGTGTTCTCAAATCCTTAAAGACTCAATCCGACAAGACAACTTCAAAGGGAAAACCTAATCCATTACAAGAGAGTAGAGGGGGAGAAACATCATAAGATGCAACTATAATAGCAAAGCTCGCGATACATCAAGATCGTGCCATAGAGAGAACACGAGAAAGAGAGAGATCAAACACATAGCTACTGGTACATACCGTCAGCCCCGAGGGTGAACTACTCCCTCTTCGTCATGGAGAGCGCCGGGATGATGAAGATGGCCACCGGTGAGGGATCCCCCCTCCGGAAGGGTGCCGAAACGGGCTCTCGAGAGGTTTTTGGTCGCTACAGAGGCTTGCGGTAGCGGAACTCCCGATCTATTGTTCGCTTCAATGTTTTTAGGGTATATGGGAATATATAGGCGAAAGAAGTCCGTCGGGGGAGCCTCGAGGGGCCCACGAGACAGGGGGCGCGCCCAGTAGGGAGGGGCAACCTCGTGGCCACCTTGAAGCTTCCTTGACTTCAACTCCAAGTCTCCTGGATCACGTTCGTTCCAAAAATCACGCTCCTGAAGGTTTCATTCCGTTTGGACTCCGTTTGATATTTCCTTTTGTTCGAAACACTGAAATAGGCAAGAAAACAACAATATGGGCTGGGCCTCCGGTTAATAGGTTAGTCCCAAAAATAATATAAAAGTGTAAATAAATCCCATAAACATTCAAAACATATAATAAAATAGCATGAATGCTTCATAAATTATAGATACGTTGGAGACATATCAATCACCTAGATAGATCTTGCGTGATCGTAGGAATTTTTTTGAAATTACCGCGTTCCCCAACATGTACACTGTCTTGTAGTTTCATGACGATGTTGAACTCAATGGTGTTTTGCTCCTATTACATGTGAATTTTTCTTCTTCCTTTTATTTTATTGTATCATGTTTGAATACCTGTGCTAAACTTGATTTCCTACTAAATTGAGCATGCACTACCTAGCCATTGCGTTGTGACCAGCACCCTTGCGCCAAGGCGCGTTTCTGATCTAGTACATAACAGAGCAGCTCCAGGCCTTTTTATGCATTAAAGCCACGACGAGCTCGGTGTACTTTCGCTATGATGTTGCCTTCATTGCATCTGAATTCCAACTGCCATCTTGTTTCCCGATTGATGAACTCCACTCTCCAAACCAACTCGCATCGTTTTCTTTTAAGAACATCTCCAATGGACCCCGAAGACAGGGACGGGCACTGAACGGTTTTTACTAGGCATGATCCCCACAATGGTGCAACCTCAACCCCTCTTAATAGCGTGGCTTTCCTAAGATTTAAGTAAACCAGAAAATACTTTGAGTCCTTCGACAAACTGGCACATTTTGGGGGGAGAAAAATTCACTCCAGGCCCTCATACTCGTCGCGTTGGCCACATTAGTCCCTGTAGTTACAAATACCCGAAAATACGTCACTGAACTTGTCTAATGTGGTCATCTATGGTCGAATATATGTTTTCTTCTACGTACGTGATGATTTGGCGGTTGATTGGCATGTCCACGGGGGCTTTGACTGCCAGCTCATCTCCACGCGTTATGGGCTGACCGATTTGGTGGAATGCGGGGTTTTCTTTTTGCAAAATCGCCAGAGAATAAACAGCAGCCCACCTGGTCGAACCTATCCATCCACCTGGTCAGACCAGACTGAGTTGCTCCCCTCCCCTGCTCTGCTCCGCTCCGCTCCCTTGTTTGTCGCCGATGCCGAGGTGCAACCTCGAGCTTGCCGGCGTGGCCAACTGTGGTGATGGCCGCCATGAGCTCGCCGTCGGCCGCCGAGCCGCTGCCGTCTGCTCCGTTTGTCAAGGGCCCGCGTGACGTCCCTCTTGCCCCCTCCCGTCGTGAGGACCATGCCTCGCCGCCACTGTATGGTATGTCACCGTCGTCACCACCTTCTCTTGCCGATCTGTCCAGTTTAGCTCTGGGAAAGAGTGTGCGTCCGACTCAATTGTGCTTATGGGGTAGGGTTTAGGGTTCTTGGCCCTCCTTTTTGTCACGAATGGGGTGCGCATGTAGGGTTTTAGCCGTGGATTGTGAAGTTAGTGGCAGATCAAAATTAGGGTTTCATGAGGCCTTTCGATAGGTTCTTCGTATATGAACTATGGTTGTACAGAGGTAAATATGGTTTTGATTGCTCGATTTGTTAGGCTAAGGGTCTGCCCTGTTATTTTGGCCGAAAATGTTAGCTTCAATTAGGTTACATCCGTCAACCATATGTTGTTTTGTTAATGAGATGACCATTTGTTTGCCAAATCCCCTAAAAGAACACACTTTTGGACGTGAAAGATCACACATTTGATTACTGGATATGCCATGAATTCCATGCTTTTATTCTGGAAATGTCTGAACTTTCAATGTCCGAACCTATCTAAATTATCTATTTCTGAGCCTGTCAGAACATTGCCATTTTGGTTAGATTGGTGCAGTTACACTTAGCTATTTGTAGCAAAGATGCTATTAAATAGCATGGTTCTGAGCCTATCTGAACATTTACATTTTCGTCATGTCTTCAATTGGCTGAACTTAGTGCTGTCTCTGTCTGTTATTGTTGTCTGAACATTTTTGTCTGAACATTGACAGTTTGGTTAGACTTGTCTTGTTACATTGTGTCAATTTCCTAGCTCAAATGCTCTCAAATAGCATGGTTGTGTCATTGTGCAGTTACATTGTCTCTTCCCCTCTGTTATTACCGTTTGTCTGAACATTTTGTCATTTCCATTGTTTTGCAGGACCCCTAAGAAACCCCTTCTCTCTTGAGGTCATACATGGTGGCTATTTCCTATGTGTAGGCAAGCATAGGGATTACCACAAGGGCCACTCTAGTTGGTATGACAACTATGACATAGATAATTGGACACCTACAGTTGTTGCCAGTCTGGTGGAAGAAATTGGGTATGAGTTTGAGGGCTGAAATTGCCACTCTAATTGGGTTAATCTAGCAGAAGATGATGCCCAAGTACCACAACAGGAGGTCAATCTAACACCAGATGATGATGCTCAAGATGGCCAACTCACACAGGAGGAGGTCCATGTTGCTCAAGATGTTGCTCAAGAAGATGATGAATATGATACACCAGTTATATTTCATGCAAATGCTGATCTTTTGTTCACTTCTTATATTTGAATGCTTCACAAGATGTACAATGTTTATCAGTTATGTACACTTCTTTTCTTTGAGCAGGTGCAAGACTTTGGATGTACAATGCTTCACAGGATGCAGCAAGCTAGACCAGTGCCTAGAGAATACACTGAAACTATTGTGCCAGATTCAGCATTTATCTCATTGACAGCTAGTTCTGAAGCTACATCACAAACAACAACAGCTACAACTGATGGGAGCCTGACCATGAAGTTGCTGAAGATGAAGAAGGACAAAGAAAGGCAGATGCCAGCCAGAAGAAATGCAGCACTGGAGGCCATGAATGAGTTGGCAGAGAGGAGAGCAGAGGAGGCAGAAGCAAAAAGGCAAGAAATTGCTCTCAAGAAAGCAGAGGATAATGCACCCCAAGCAAGAAACGAAAAATCTCGTACCAAGCATTAAGCATAAGTAACACCGAATAATGCACCACAAGTAGGATATAAATTTCATTGCATAACTATTGACTTCCATGCTTGCATAGGGAATCACAAACCTTAACATCAATATTCTTACTAAAGCACAATTACTCATCAACATGACTTACATATCATATCGTCATATCTCAAAACCATTACTAAGAATCAAGTTTATTTTTTCCAATGATCTTCATGAAAGTTTTTATTATATCCTCCTTGGATATCTATCACTTTGGGACTATTTTCATATGTTGTTTTTAATAAGCTCAAACAAATATAAGTGAGCATAATTTTTTTCTTTCTCTCAAAATAATCTAAGTGAAGCAAGAGAGAATTTCCTAAAAAAATTACTAACTCCCAAATAAATCTAAGTGAAGCATGAGAGAATTTCTTCAAAAATAACAAAGCACACCGTGCTCAAAAAGGTATAAGTGAAGCACTAGAGCAAATCCATGGCTCTAAAAATTTAAGTGAAGCATAGGAGCAAGCATAGCATAATTTTTGGCTCTCTCAAAAAGGTCTGTTCAGCAAGGATTCAAGACTTAAAACACAAACAAAAACAAGCAAATACTCATATCATACAAGACGCTCCAAAAAAACTCATAATACGTGACTAATAAAAATATAGCTTCAAGTAAAATACCGATGGTTGTTAGAAGAAAGTGGGGATGCCACTCGGGGGCATCCCAAGCTTAGTTGCTTGCTAGTTCTTGAATATTATCTTGGGGTGCCTCGGGCATCCCCAAGATTAGCCTTTTGCTAATCCTTATTCCTTCATCCATCGCAAGATCACCCAGAACTTGAAAACTTCAATCACACAAAACTCAACAAAACCTTCGTGAGACCCGTTAGTATAAGAAAGCAAACTACTACTATAAGTACTGTTGCAAACCTATTCATATTTTGTTTTTGCATTATATCTACTGTATTACAACTTTTCTATAGCAAAAACTCATCAAAGAAAACCATAGAATCATCAAAGCAAGCACACAATGCAAAGAAAACATAATCTGTCAAAAACAGAACAGTCTGTAGCAATCTGAATATTTCGAATATTTCTGCAACTCAAAAAATTCTGAAAAAAATTATATTGACGTGAGAAATTTGTCTATTAATCTTCTGCGAAAAGAATCAACTCAAAATCACTCTTCCGTTAAAAATAACAAATAATCTCGTGAGCAGAAAAGTTTCTGTTTTTCAGCAAGATCAAATCAACTCTCACCCAAGTCATCCATAGGCCTTGCTTGGCACAAACACTAATTTAAACCACAAAAACACATCTAATCAGAGGCTAGATGAACTATTTATTGAAAAACAGCAAGGAAAAATATTGGGTTGTCTCCCAACAAGCACTTTTCTTTAAAGCCTTTTAGCTAGGCATTGATAATTTTGATGATGCTCACATGAAAGACAAGAATTGAAGCACAAAGAGAGCATCATATAGCATGTGCCAAACACATCTAAGTCTAACATACTTCCTATGCATATGCATTTTATAAGCAAACAAATTATCAAGGCAAGCAAAAACTAGCATATGCAAGGAAGAAGAAAGAAACATTAGCAATCTCAACATGAAGAGAGGTAATTTAGTAACATGAAAATCTCTACAACCATATTTTCCTATATCATAATAATTACATGTAGGATCATAAGCCAATTCAACAATATAGCTATCACATAACATATTCTCGACATGATCCACATCCATGCGAAGTTGAGACTCTTCCAAAATAGTGTGATTAACATTAACTAAAGTCATGACCTCTCCAAACCCACTTTTATCAAAAAATTCATAAGATTGAATATTCTCCAAAGTAGTGGGATCTAAAGTTGACACTCTTCCAAACCCACTTTTTTTGATAGAAAGACTGTAAGGGAACCCCCCTACAGTATAATTGGTGCAACAAACCCAAATTGCAATTACCATGCCTTGAACCTGGGTGGGTGGGAAGGCATCAGCCCCTTCCCACCACTAGGCTATGCCTTATCAATCTCATATTCATCACGAGGCTTAAATAAATTTTCATGATCATAAGAAGAATAACCCCAATCATGATCATTGCAATAAGTAGAGGACATATCAAAATTAGCATCCCCAAGCTTGGGGTTTTGCATATTACTAGCATAATTGACATTAATAGAATTTATTACAACACCATTGCAATCATGCTTTTCATTCAAGGAGCTATCATGAATCACTTCATAAATTTCTTCTTTTATCACTTCATCACAATTTTCAGATTCATGAATCTCAATCAAAACTTCATAAAGATAATCTAGTGCACTCAACTCACTAGCAATTGGTTCAACATAATTGGATCTTTTAAAAAGATTAGCAAGTGGATGAGGATCCATAAAGTTTTCCTTCTGATTTCCAATAAAACACACAATTATGCCAAACAACCTAGCAAAGTAACCAAGTAATACATAAGGGCAAAAAAAAGGCAAAAAGGGAAGAAGGCAAATAAAATGGTAAATTTTTGTGAAGTGGGGGAGAGGAAAACGAGAGGCAAATGGATGCATGAAGCTTCCCCCCCCCCCGGCAACGGCGCCAGAAATTGGGAGGAGATGAGATTTGTGATTAGGAACCTGCTTGATGTTGAAGATCCTCCCCGGCAACGGCGCCAGAAATTCCATTTGATATCTGCTAGAACTATGTCGGTATTTCCCCAAAGAGGAAGGGATGATGCAGTATAGCAACGTTAGGTATTTCCCTCAGTGATGAGACCAAGGTTATCGAACCAGTAGGAGAACCTCCTCACACCACATAAACAACACCTGCACACAAATAGCAAATACTCGCAACCCGACGTGTTAAAGGGGTTGTCAATCCCTTTCGGGTACGGCGCCTCAAGATAGGCAAGTAACATGAGGTAAAAGTGGTAGATAGGATAAATAGATCGCGGAACAAATAAATTGCAGCAAGGTATTTTTGTATTTTTTGTTTAATAGATCTGAAAATAAGTGCAAAGGAAAATAGATCGCAAAGGCAAATATGATGAAAAGAGACCCAGGGGTTGTTGGTTTCACTAGTGGCTTCTCTCGAGAAAAATAGCAAACGGTGGGAAAACAATTACTGTTGGGCAATTGATAGAACTTCAAATAATCATGACGATATCCAGGCAATGATCATTATATAGGCATCACGTCCAAGATTAGTAGACCGACCCCTGCCTGCATCTACTACTATTACTCCACACATCGACCACTATCCAGCATGCATCTAGTGTATTAAGTTCATGGAAAAACGAAGTAATGCAATAAGAACGATGACATGATGTAGAAAAAATCTATTTATGTAGAAATAGACCTCATCTTGTTATCCTTAATAGCAACGATACATGTGTGTCGTTTCCCTTTCTGTCACTAGGATCAAGCACCATAGGATCGAACCCATCACAAAGCACCTCTTCCCATTGCAAGATAAATAGATCAAGTTGGCCAAACAAAACCCAAATATCAGAGAAGAAGTACGAGGCTATAAGCAATCATGCTTATAAGAGATCAAAGAAGACTCAAATAACTTTCATGGATAAAAACATAGATCTGATCATAAACTCAAAGTTCATCGGATCCCAACAAACACACCACAAAAAGGCTTACATCAAATGGATCTCCAAGAGACCATTGTATTGATAATCAAGAGAGAGAGGAAGCCATCTAGCTACTAACTACGGAACCGTAGGTCTACAAAGAACTACTCACGCATCATCGGAGAGGCACCAATGGAAGTGGTGAACCCCTCCGTGATGGTGTCTAGATTGGATCTGGTGGTTCTGGACTCTGCGGCGGCTGGAATTGATTTTCGTCGACTCCCCTAGGGTTTCTGGAATATTGGGGTATTTATAGAGCAAAGAGGTGGTTCAGGGGTGATGACCCACAAGTATAGAGGATCTATCATAGTCCTTTCGATAAGTAAGAGTGTCGAACCCAACGAGGAGCAGAAGGAAATGATAAGCGGTTTTCAGCAAGGTATTCTCTGCAAGTACTGAAATAAGTGGTAACAGATAGTTTTGTGATAAGATAACTTGTAACGAGCAACAAGTAACAAGAGTAAATAAAGTGCAGCAAGGTGGCCCAATCCTTTTTGTAGCAAAGGACAAGCCTGGACAAACTCTTATAATAGGAAAAGCGCTCCCGAGGACACATGGGAATATCGTCAAGCTAGTTTTCATCACGCTCATATGATTCGCGTTCGGTACTTTGATAATTTGATATGTGGGTGGACCGGTGCTTGGGTGCTGTTCTTACTTGAACAAGCATCCCACTTATGATTAACCTCTATTGCAAGCATCGGCAACTACAACAAAAGTATTAAGGTAAACCTAACCATAGCATGAAACATATGGATCCAAATCAGCCCCTTACGAAGCAACGCATAAACTAGGTGTCGGTGTCAAAACCGGCGGATCTCGGGTAGGGGGTCCCGAACTGTGCGTCTAGGCGGATGGTAACAGGAGACAAGGGACACGATGTTTTTACCCAGGTTCGGGCCCTCTCGATGGAGGTAAAACCCTACTCCTGCTTGATTAATATTGATGATATGGGTAGTACAAGAGTAGATCTACCACCAAATCAGAGAGGCTAAACCCTAGAAGCTAGCCTATGGTATGATTGTTGTTCCTCTGATCTATCGACTAGCCTAGCCCTGGTTTATATAATGCACTAGAGGCCTAGGATAACAAGAGTCCTAGCTGAATACGCCGGTGGGGGAGGAGTCCTTGTCTTTATCACCAAGTCTTGTGGAATCTTCCTTGTGTGCGGCAACTGTCCGGACTGGCCCATGAGTATACGGCCATGGGGATCCTCGGCCCAATCCAACTGATCGGGAGACGACATGGTGAGTACCCCCTAGTCCAGGACACCGTCAGTATCCCCCTGAACCGGTCTTCAAGTTGGGGACGCTCCTCGATTCTTCCTAACTGTTCTTCATCTTTGGTCGTCGGTCTTGAAAAATGGTTCAACAAATCTTCTCATCTTTGATCTTGAGGATCGCCGAAGTGCATCCGAAGAGTTTACACGTTGGGTATCCGAGGGGCCCCTTTAAGTTCCCGGCCTTTATCAATGCCTTGTTATTTTTATGCCATGCCTCGGGTTTGAAGTTGTTCCCGGGAGGCAGTGTCCTCTTGCGTCCGAGATCCAACGCAGGACTGCATTCGAGGTATCCTTTGCAGCCGAGCACCAATGCCGGACTGCTTCCGAGCTCCAATGCCGAAATGTATCCGAGCTCCAACGCCGGACTGTGTCCAAGCTCCAGCGCCGGACTATATCCAAGATGTCATAGATCATCTTGGTACAAAAAAGTTGAAGGAGTGTAGCCGAGCTTAATGCCGGAAATGCCCTCTATGGAGCTAGCCGCTGGCGCCCGAGCTATATGCCGGACTGCCTCCGAGGTGGTGCACCACCCCGACCGCGGGTTGATTTTTTGTGAATATTTTTAACTGGTGCAATTTATCCTCTGCCGAGATATACAACCAGTATCCCTCAAGGTGTGTATCAGTCTAAAACCCGAGACACACCTGAAGGATAGCATAAAACCGCTGTTCCCAGTAGCCCCTGAGACTCAGGTCGATGCGCGACATCGGCCTGAGGATCAACTCCTAGCTCGGCAGCATACATAGGAATAAAAATGCAGTGTAATATATTAGAGATAATAGTGATCGGCGAACGGGCCCCTGAGAGAGGGTCGTGAGAAGTCGCCGTGATATATAGCTTGATGCCAAATAGGTCCAGATGGTACTTATTGCTGTCCGAAGACGCGCTTTCCCATAGTTCGATCAAGCCGAATGCTGAGCCCTTTGAATTTTCTGCATTGAATAGGCAATGCAGTAGCCCCCGAGACACTGGTCGGGTGGCAACACCAGATTAGGGGATCGATGTGCCCTTTTAATATTTGTAAATAGTGAGCGCAAAGCCCAGTAGCCCCCGAGCCTTAATGTGGGCACGGGTGGCCGAATTAAGGATCGATATCCAGAGCAAAATCACAGATTATGTGTAATGATTCTATGTATCCAAGTACTTTACATCATTATTTTGACTCCATTGCGACCGTTTATCAGTTGAAAGTGGCCCATCATTGGCTTCTACCCCTTGGTAGATACTATGCAGGGTGTGTCCAAAATAACAAAACAACCCTTAGCCGATGTCTCGGTGCCCGAACGCGGTTGCGTTAGCGGAAACGAGGCAATCAGATATGCGGGCTTTATAACTTTCGCTTAGTCATAGGAGCTTTAAACTGGGGAAGCTAACTATGAGTCCCCGGTTAGTGTTCGGCGACATCCAAGGTCAAGCCGTAAACACTTCGGCCAATGTTATGAATGGCCCGTCATTTAACATAGTCATCGGATCGCTGACCAGTTTACGCCTATTGTGACAGTCAGTTTTCGGCTTTCTCCACTGAGGTGCTTGACCATGCGAGCTGGAAGCACAATCGCAGTGGTTCTCCCTTTGCACACCTAGTCGAACAAAGCGGAACGTAGGAGGCAAGCACAGGGGCCGAGCAACCCAACTATTAACCGAAGACACAATTTGAAACCGATGCATATATAGCAATATCCGATAATGTTTTTACCGAATCCCTAAAGGTGTCCGGCGTTGCACTGCGAGACTAATGCTGGAAACGCACAAATAGTTTAAAAGTGCCATAGGCTCGAAAAGCCAAAAAACTTATTCAAAAGTTTAATGTCCGAACTAGATCAAGTGTTCGGTGCCAATCCGAAAATTGGATTTTTTTTAAAAAGGTGTTTCTGTCGTGCTTTAACATGACACATCCTATCTCGAGACTTCAAGCGGGTCAGCCTATGGCTTCAACCTCCTATCCCAAAGGAGAAGTACTTCTCGTTAGGCCAGTTTAGCAAACTTTAGCGGCTTTGAGAGAGAAATTAGGCGCCCCGGCTATTGACCGCACACCCGCGTCGAAAAAAGGAGTGATAGAAAAAAGACTTTGCAACGACTAAGAAGAAGAACACTTATTATAAAACAGCTCACATAAATTTAAGAGCTCCCGAGTGACTTGGGTAAAAGAATGATTGTATGTACCGAAGTACTTATATCATATCTATGTTCACCCGAAGTTTAAACGCGTCTTAACTGACCGTTGGCTTCTCCCTCTTTGGTCAAGGACCGAAAAGTGTTATGTACTCCACCTGTCGAGAATATCGACGGTGTTTCCGATAACCAGGCAATCAGGTCATAAGGCTATACCAGACAAAGCGCGCTTAGGGAACTTATGCTATATTACTGATAAAGTGTAAGAAGCATCTTCGAAGAAAATAGTACCCCCACCGATACCGTGCTCATTGTTAATATGAGACTTGTGCAATAGATTTTTTGTACTCATGAGTTCCGTTGTGTGCCGACCATAATTGAAAACAGTAAGAGCGCTAGCTTTCGGCTTCACCCAGTCTAAGGTCCGGCTCGGGTGACCCGATCGTGACAATCACAGAGGTGCTCCCTTTACTCCCTAGCCGAACAATCGGAAACGTAGGGGTAAACATAGGAGCAAGGCAACCCAGCTTGCAAATCTCTTAAGTCAATATGGTGCATATCGTGGCGTAATACACGAACAAGGAACGAAGCCGTACAAGTATAATCATATGCAAGAGGAAAGGCTTCATGAAAGAAGCCCCCAAGTGAACTGGGTATTTGAAATTGTCCATCACAAACAAAGTTTGGACAAGGAAATCTTTTACAAGCAACTTTTTTCCAAAAAAGCATAATGCTTGATCGAACCGAACACCAGTTAAAAATTTAAAACTTTGAGCATGAAGGCAACTTAGCTGGTTAATGTGTTCGGTATTGATGACGCGGTCCGGGCTTGATGTGGGACAAGGTTCCATCCCCCAAGCCGGTCCCGAGGTGGCGGAGCAAAGAGCTCAGCACTCCGAAGTGGTGACATAGCATGGTCAATGCAGGCCGGTAGAGTGATGCCGAAGTCCCCGGCATGGGGTAATGAAGTGTTGATGAAGCCCCCCGTCCAGCCGAGGTGACGCCAAAGGATATAGTCCGGCTGGATCATTTTCCTATGCACAAAAAAATAGTGCAAGCTAGGGGTAATAGTAATAATAATAAAAAATGTTGCATAATAAATAATTTATGCAAAGTGAGTAATATGGCCTGGCGCCGAAGTCAATGTCGATGCGGGGCGTCGGCGTGATGCAGTAAAGGCGTGGCAAAGCCTGAATTCATAGGTCGGTCCGAGTTCTGGATGCGGCGTTCGCCAGACTATGTATGGAAACTGACCGAACCACCATGCGAACATCGATAATGCGGTCACCATTTGGTAGACCTATGTACATATGATGGACAAACCAGAGTAATAATTCCTTGGGAAAAATGAACCCAAACAAGCAAAAAATACTAGGATTAATAGCACATGGTTTATTTGTTGTAGCAATCCGAAGGAAGGTGATTCCCAAAATTGGGACTCGATCCGCACACCCATTGCCTGATGGGCGATAAAGCGACGGCGTGGCGATGCTGGCAAAGGTTGGCTTGCCGAGGCAAAGCCCTCGGTCCAACTAACGTGATGGAGCTGGTAGGCTAGTGACGCTGAAGTCTCCGGAGTAGGTTGATGAAGAGATGTCGAAGCCCCTGGTCCAGCCAAGATGTCGAGGCCTCGATGCCAGCCGATGAGTCGAAGTAGGTCGGCGTGATGGACACCGGCTTGAAGAAGCAACAATGCGGCCCTGCCGATGCAGGTCGTGACGTGGTCAATGCCGGCTTGATGAAGTGTCCATGCGGCGACGTCGGTGTTCCCGCCCCGTGTAATCCGTGGGGTGGTGATGTTGGTGATGATTTATCCTTCACGATGCCGAACTCTTGTTCGGCTTGCCGAGATGATGATCCGAAGGGGTTGAGCTCGGCTCAACAAAGTGACGACGTGTTTAGCGCAGGTCGGCGGCCGTGGAGCAATATTGCCGGACTGGTTTGACACCAGCATGATGTTGAAGACCATGTATATGTCATACGACGAGGTGGCCTTCCAGTGCCCTATAGGCGCTGGTTCTTAGTCGTCTCCTACATTGGCGTCCATACCATCGATGTCTTCGGACTCGAAGTTGAGCATGTCGGTTAAATCATCGACAGTGGCTATGAAGTGGGTGGTGGGTGGGCTTTGAATTTCTTCGTCGTCCGCATCCCAACCTTGCTGACCATAGTCCGGCCAGGGCTCTCCTGATAAAGAGAGAGACTTTAGTGAATTTAGAATGTCACCGAAGGGCGAGTGCTGAAAGATGTCCACGGCGGTGAACTCCATGATCGGCGCCCAATCGGATTCGATTGGCAGGGGCGCGGAGGGTTCGGAGTCCGGAGAGGAGTCCGGCACCTTGGAGTCACGGGCTTCGCAGAGGACAAGGCTGGTGTTCGGCTCGATCGCCGTAGAGATTGGAGCCCTCGAGGCGGTGTCCAGCCACCTGTCCTCAATCGGCGTAGTCGGCTCCGAGCTAAGGGTCGGAGCGGACATGGGTGCGGCCTCCAGGGCACTGTTCGGCGGCAGAGATAGATCATGCCCATCATAATAGTGCAGCGCGCTCGGCTGCGGCCCGAACTCGTCGAAGATCAAGTCTCCGCGGACGTCAGCTGTGTAGTTCAAACTTCCAAATCTGACCTGATGGCCAGGGGCGTAGCTTTCGATCTGCTCCAGATGGCCAAGCGAATTGGCCCGCAGTGCAAAGCCGCCGAATACAAAGATCTGTCCGGGGAGAAAAGTCTCTCCCTGGACCGCATCGTTGTTGATGATCGGAGGAGCCATCGGGCCTAAAGGTGACGACACAGAGGAACTCTCAATGAAAGCACCAATGTCGGTGTCAAAACCGGCGGATCTCGCGTAGGGGGTCCCGAACTGTGCGTCTAGGCGGATGGTAACAGGAGACAAGGGACATGATGTTTTTACCCAGGTTCGGGCCCTCTCGATGGAGGTAAAACCCTACTCCTGCTTGATTAATATTGATGATATGGGTAGTAAAAGAGTAGATCTACCACGAGATAAGAGAGGCTAAACCCTAGAAGCTAGCCTATGGTATGATTGTTGTTCCTCTGATCTATCGACTAGCCTGGCCCTGGTTTATATAATGCACCAGAGGCCTAGGATAACAAAGAGTACTAGCTGAATACGCCGGTGGGGGAGGAGTCCTTGTCTTGATCGCCAAGTCTTGTGGAATCTTCCTTGTATGCGGCAACTGTCCGGACTGGCCCATGAGTATACGGCCATGGGGATCCTCGGCCCAATCCAACTGATCGGGAGACGACATGGTGAGTACCCCCTAGTCTAGGACACCGTCACTAGGGTTTAAGCTTCTGTCACTCTAGCAACCCATCATCTACTTATTACTTCCCAATGCCTTCCACTAGGCCCAAATAATGGTGAAGTGTTATGTAGTCAACGTTCACATAACACCACTAGAGGCTAGACAACATACATCTCATCAAAATATCGAAGGAATACCAAATTCACATGACTACTAATAGCAAGACTTCTCCCTTGTCCTCAGGAACAAACGTAACTACTCACAAAGCATATTCATGTTCATAATCAGAGGGGTAATAATATGCATTAAGGATCTGAACATATGATCTTCCACCAAGTAAACCAACTAACATCAACTACAAGGAGTAATCAACACTACTAGCAACCTACTAGCACCAATCCCGGACTTGGAGACAAGAATTGGATACAAGAGATGAACTAGGGTTTGGAGATGAGATAGTGCTGATGAAGATGTTGATGGAGATTGCCCTCTCCCGATGAGAGGAGCATTGGTGATGATGATGACGATGATTTCCCCCTCCCGGAGGGAAGTGTCCCCGGCAGAACAGCTCTGCCGGAGCCCTAGATTGGTTCCGCCAAGGTTTCGCCTCGTGGCGGCTGAGTCTCGTCCCGAAAAGTTGCTTCCTATTTTTTTCTTGACGAAAGACTTCATATAGGAGAAGATGGGCGTCGGTGAAAGTGAGTTATATCGACTAGAGGGGGGTGAATAGGCGATCTTTATGAATTCTTTACTGAGGAATTTGCCGGTGAGGAAATTTCTTAGCGAAGAACTACTTGCAGCGGAATAAGTACTCAGAAGTAAGCATAACAGGGTACAGGCATGGTCATCATGATGAAATGAAGACAAGCACAGAGTACAGAAAGCGTAATCACAGGATAACACAAGATGAAGACAAACAGACTGAAGAAATTGAACTGAGGAAATTGAGAAAGTCTTCAGCCAAAGTCTTGAAACACAGATATGAACAATCACTCAACACAGTAATGAGGAAATGAAAGAGTTGAGGAAATAGAACCAGTAAGGTTGGTGAAGACAATGATTTGGTAGACCAGTTCCAACTGCTGTCTCAGTTGTACGTCTGGTTGGAGCGGCTGAGTATTTAAACTCGAGGACACACAGTCCCGGACACCCAGTCGCTGAGCACGCAGCTCAGGACACCAAGTCCTCACCGTATTCTCCTTGAACTAAGGTCACACAGACCTCGTCCAATCACTCGTGGTAAGTCTTCAGGCGACTTCCAAACCTTCACAGACTCGGTCACTCGGTGATCCACAATTCCTCTTGGATGCTCTAGACCATGACGCCTAACCGTCTGGAAGAAGCACAATCTTCAAAGGTAACAAGCGCCGGATCCACGCAGGATCAATCTCTTCAGTGATGCTTAATCACTTTGGGTTTGTAGGTGTTTGGGTTTGGGTTTTCCTCACTTGATGATTTTCACTCGAAGTCCTCGGAGGATGGGTTGCTCTCAAATGATAGGTGTCAAGTTCTCTCGGAGCAGCCAACCAGCTAGTGGTTGTAGGGGGCGGCTATTTATAGCCTAGTGAGCAGCCTGACATGATAAGACATAAATGCCCTTCAACGATATGACCGTTAGGTGGATAAGATATTTTGGGATAGCTGGCGCGCAGCACAACAACGGTCGGAAATTTGACTCTCAAATTCCTCAGGGCTATCATGTTCCTCACTGTGTAGGCAATCCGCACTGGCGAATTCCTAACTCCTCAGTAAGAACAAATTCCTCAGCGACCAGAAGAACTTCGTCTCTGTCACTGAAGAAATTGACTGAACTGTATGAGATTTCCAATGGCTTCACTCGAAGGGATTGGTAGGTGTAGGATTTTGAGTTGAGCATCACATGGAACTTTTTCCTTAGTATTTCCTCGACCCCCTTTAATAGTACGGTGTTTCCTATGACTCAAGAAAGAGAAAACGAAACTACAAAAACAAAAGTCTTCACGCTTCATGTTCCTCAAATGAATACCAAGTCTTCAAGGTCACACCAATTTCTTCACTTTCAGAGTCTTCAGAATACCAAAGTCTTCAGTCGAAGAACTTCATTTTTAGGGGTCGACTTTCTCTGTAAATATCAAATTCCTCATAGACTTATAGACCTGTGTACACTCATAAACACATTAGTCCCTTAACCTATAAGTCTTCAATACACCAAAATCACTAAGGGGCACTAGATGCACTTACAATCTCCCCCTTTTTGGTGATTGATGACAATATAGGTTAAGTTTGAAACGGGGTTAAACATATGATGCGTAAATACTGATATTGAGGAATTTGATTGCAAGATATAGAAGAACTCCCCCTGAAGATGTGCATAGTGAGGAATTTGCTTTTGAGGCAATGCACATTTGAAGAGTTGAATCATGGAGATCTCCTCCTATATCTTGTAATTTATACACGCATTTGACATATAGTATGAAGAATTTGAAATGCATGATGGAATACGGTGACTGATGTAATTCAGCATGCGTGCAATAATTTTAATGAGGAATAAGCATGCAGAAGAACACATCAAAAGTATCAGAGCACCATTGGGTTTAAGATTACAACTCGATCCAATAAAGTTTCAGAAGAGCGAGAGTTGTAACTTAGCAAAAAAACGCCCATATAATAGACTCGCTTGAAGACTAACTCAAATTTCTCCCCCTTTGTCATCGAATGACCAAAAGGATCGAAACTGAGGACTAACGCCCCTGAAGAATATCAAGTTGATGGAGGAGCACCAGCGTTGTCGGGGTCGGTTGTCGTAGTAGGGCCTGCCACAGTGTCGTCCAAGTCTTCATTTTTATCAGTGTCGCGCGATGAAGAATAAGAGCTGGCCACCAAGGAAGGAACCTTGACCTTCTTGTATTTCTTCGGAGGAGGTGCAGACCAGTCAAATTTCTCCTTCATACCCATTTTCTTTAGATCTTCTTCGCTGTAGACATGAGACAGAACAGCCCATGTACGGTTGAAGGTTTCATGGAGGTAGTATTGGTTTTTCTTCACTGCATTATGTGTTGAGGTCATGTTGTGAAGAATTGAACCAAACTGATGCTTGACCCATTTATGATTGCGATCAACTTTCTGATGAAGACTAAGGAGTAACTCACGATCAGTCATCACCCTGGGTGCTGTGGCTTGAGAATTTTGCTTGGCAGAGTTGTTGGCGGCAGAGTCATGTGTGGCAGAGTCATCATTTGTGGAGTAGGATGCAGCCTTGCGAAATTGACCATCCAATGGACGAATGCCTTCATCTATCACAGCAGTTGCCTTGCCTTTGTCATCAACTGAGGAAAATGGCCGTTTGAGGACTTCAATTGGAGGCAAGTAACTGCAGTGGTTCAGAGTATCAGCCTTGTAATTGAGTGAAGACCTTGTCCTGATGAACCTCATGATCCATGGTGCATAAGGCTTTAGCTCAAATGGTGACATAGCAATATTCTCCAGAGTCCTCATGAAGAAATCATGGAAGTTGACGGGAACGCCATGAATGATATTGAAAAGGATATTCTTCATGATGCCAACGACTTCTTCATCATTTGAGTCGTGGCCTTTGATAGGACTCATTGTCTTCGTCAGAATGTGATAGACAGTCTGAGGCACATACAGTAATTCCTTGACGAGGAATTTGGTTCGAGGGGCCTGCCCTGGCTTCAAAGGCTTCATCAGCACTTGCATGTAATGATTTGTAAGCTCAGGTTCATTGTAGACGCAACGAGCACCTTCAAGGGAAGGACTGAGTGGGAGGGCACGAAGCAATTCAGTTGTTGGTGCCTTGTAATGAGCATTTTTTGACATCCAGTCCAGGACCCAAGAGTTCACATCTTCAGAATTTCCTGTGATGTGTAGCGTCACATAGAATTGAAGAATGAGTTCTTCATTCCAATCACATATGTCAGTGCAGAAATTTAGCAATCCAGCATCGTGAAGAACACTGAGGACTGGCTCGAAGCCTGGCAGAGATTCCATGTCCACGTGAGGAATGTGTGCATGATCGAAGACTTTGTCTTTGTTGAATAGCACTAAGGAATAGAAATTGGCTTGACTAGCAGTCCAGAAACGCCTCTTCCTTATGCGAGTAGAGTCATATGGGTTGTAGTCAGTGAAGAATACATGCTCGCTAAAGAAATCTTCAGCCTTAAACTTTTGCTTGTGTGAGAATGGATCCTTTGGCTTTGGCAGTGGAGTGTCAATGAGTTGCATCACGACCTCAGGAATTGCAATCTCAGGTTCTTCATGCTGAGGAATTTCTGGTTCCTCTTCAGTTGCAGTGTGCGTTGTCATATGATCAGCAGCAGCAGGTTCTTCAGCACTAGTGGCTGGAATTTCTTCATGCACAGACGAGGTGGGATGAGTTTCTTCAGAGCCCATTTGAACGGTTGGTGCAGGGGACTGAGGTATTTGTTGTAGTGGGGTGAAGAGTGGAGAATCGAGGTGCTGACTTTCCCAAAAGTCATCGTTCATCACTGGCGTTGTACTTCCAATATCCATGTCTTCATCTTCAATTTCTTCAACACCAGCCTCTTCAGCTGTGAACTGAGGCATTGGTGAGGATACAACAGGTGTAGAAGGGATCGCATCCACTTCAATTTCTTTATCAATCTGCTCTGACGAAGTAGCAGAATGATTTTCTTCATCAGATCCGCTAGGGATCATATATTCTTCACCAAAAGGAACAAGGTCCTTTGATGGTATGGTGGAGATCGGAACAGCATCAATAGGGTTTTCAAACGAGCTGGTCATAGGCTTCATTCTCTTCGGAGCTGAAGAATCTGAAGCAGCTGATGCTTTCCTTTTCTTCACTGCAGCTCGCTCTGCAGCCTTGGTCTTCTTCACATCTGATGCAGATGGAAGGATAGGAGTTGGTGTAGGCGCAGGAGGAGCTGAGGAATCTGGTTGATTTGCTTCAGGCGCAACTGATGCAGTTGCCCTGACTTCTTCATGTTCTTCAGGCGCACCACTAGTGGATGCCCTGGCAATTCCTTCAGCGGCTGGAATGGAGTCATCAGCCCTGGAACTAGCATTTTCTTCAGCAGTCTGAAGGTCATCAGCGGTGCTAGCATGTTCTTCAGTAGGCTGAGCAGAAGCTTTAGCCTGAGGAACTTCTTGTTGCGTTGGAGCTGCAACATTGGTGAACTTCTCAGTCAGTTTAACAAACTTGACTTTGGCTCCTTGCCAATCAGCATAGTAGGCGTTGAAGTTGTCGCTGAGGGCTTTGATTTCAGACTGAATTTTGATGAGTTCATCAGTTGTCATTTTGACAATGTTTTTCCTCAGGAACTTCTCTTTCCTGAACTGAGCCTTCTTGATCTGTCTGGACTTCTCAAATTTCCATTTCTCTTCAGAGATGAAATGGGTCAGCATGTGACTTTGGCCAGGAGTCAAATGAAAATCAGGCATAGGGGTGTCTGGATCCTTGTGCCAGAGATCAATGTAATCGAGGATCATCTTAGGATCCAAAAGCAGTGGCACAGGTGTGCCTTTGGCTCTAGCAACCCTTTCTTGTCTGTCTCTGATGATTTCTGCAAGTTCATCATCATCAGCTTCATCGTCAGATGGCACTTGGAAGGCAACTTGTTTCTTCTTCGGACTTGGCCGAGGACCTCGTCCAACCGTTGCCTTTGTCTTCAGCAGAGTGGGGCCAGATGAAGAATTTGGTGTGGCAGAGGAACTCGCTGAGACACCAGAGGCAATAGAGATGCATGCAGTCCTTTGGCACGTGGCCAGATGCACAGGTGCTGAGGACTTTGCCAGAGCAGCTGAGGACGTCGGAGGAGGAGCTGAGGATTTTGGAGGAGCAGGAGAAGCATGAGGAACTGGCCGTGAGGGCTTTGAAGATTCTGGCCGTGAGGGCATTGCTGAGGAACTTGGCCGTGAGGGCACAGTTGGTGAAGCACTTGGCTTGTGTGCGGGCTTCTTTGTCATTGATTTCCTAGGCTTGACAGAGGCCTCAGTGGCAGCAGCAGCAGCAGAGTCTTCATTGAATTTCCTCACTGCTTCTTTGGCTTGTCTTGCCAACTTGGCTTGGCGCTTGGCCCATTCTTCAAGAAAATCCTCACCACGCTTGATGCTGGTGGGGTCAGCTTCTTGGCCAGGTGCCAATGGAGCTCTTGGGCATGGAGGATTAAGTGCAAATTTCTTCATATACTTTGGAGTTACATACCTGTACTCCCTCCATTCTCTTGCCCATCTCCTTTCAATCCTCTGTATGCACACCTTGCGCTGATTTTTGTTCACCTTTCCGAAATTGGCCTCATCAGGTGTGCAATAGTCAGCATAGATGTCCTTAGGTATTTCAAAAGCAGACATGACCTCAGGCTTCTTTCCTCCTTTCTATGGCTTCTTACCGTCTGCCATATTCTTCAGTTGAGGAATTTGAACAATCGAATTCTCTGAAGAAGTGTGCAACTTTTCTTCGAGGAACGCTGCAAATGAGTTAAGTTGATGAGAACCTAGTGATTCAGCAGCGGACATGAGTACCTGTGAACAGAGTATAGTTGCGAGGAATTTGGAGAGGTCATATGCGTTCTCAGAAGGTTTTTCAAAAAAGAACAAGTTTGAGGAATTTGACCAGATGAGCCTTGAAGAATTTCACTAAGCGTTCTTTGTCTTAGGTTCCAGAGTTGTATAGATCGAGGATCCACACAATTGAGGAATCTTGAAGAAAAAAGATGCTTAGAGAAACGAATCAAGAACAGATGACTAGTGAGGTGTTTTGTGTGTGAGGATTTGAAGAATCAAAGAGGGAAGTAAAAGTAACTTTTAATTACCCTGGATGAAGAACACGACGAACTGAGAAGTGTAGATTTGAAGCTTGTCAGTTCAGATCTTCCACGCCCTAACTCGGCGGAGGAAGACGGCTACGGCGGCGGCAGAGTGAAGATTTCCGCGGCCGGCGCGAGTACGACGGCGACGAGGTCGAGGCAGTGAAGCTCTTCCTCACCGGCGACGATGGAGTAGCGGCGGCGCTAGGGTTTGAGAAGCTAGAGCGAGAGAGAGAGAGCGGTCGAGCGGAGTAAAGGATGTGAGGAAGGGGAGAGGGGGTATTTATAGTCGCAGTGAAAAACTGTTCGCCCAAAGATTTAGGACGAACGTGCCCCTGACCCTTCTCATTAGCTTGACATGTGTCACCCACGTACTGAAAAGTGGAGATCGTGTTAGATCGTGGGTGAATAGATAAGTCTATCGTAGGAAGCGGAACGGTTTGAGCGGCAAAGCCAAAAATTTGGATAAGATTAGTTTTAAAGTTCCGTTCACAATTTCTTCAGCTGACAAGGACACAATGAAGATTTTGAACGAGTTTCAAATAGAACACACATGAAGAATTTGTGAATAGATTGGGTTTAGTATAGCATAGAGGGGGAAGGGTCTGATCACATTCACTTAGCAGAAAATGCAACTTGAAGAAATAGCCATAAGTGAATGCTGTAGAGGACATAAACCCATACATATATATATATAGCCAGTGAAGAAAAACGACGGAAACGGTGAAGATTTTGCAAAGTTGAAGAATTTGAAAAACTGAAGAATTTCAAAACTGAGGAAAAACTCAAATTGAAGATTTTCAACTTTGGTGGTGGCATGACCCACCGTATAAGAATGATGATTTCAGACACCGCGTACAATTGTCATAGGGTTCTGAGAATCAAATTCTTCATTAATTTCTTCACACTTAGAGTGTTGTTCTTCATTGATTGAAGAAAAACATTTCTTCATGTGTTGCACATCTAAGTCATCAATTTTGCATAAGTGTTAGGATGAGTGTCCTTTTCAAAGAACATTTGAAGATTCTAAGATATTTAGCTCACACCGCAACTTGCTAAATCTCTTCTCATCCAAGGGCTTTGTCAAGATATCGGCTAGCTGGTCTTCAGTCTTCACATGCTCAATAGAAATATCGCCCTTCAACACATGATCGCGAAGAAAATGATGACGAATCTGAATGTGCTTTGTCTTCGAGTGCTGAACTGGGTTGTGAGCAATCTTGATGGCACTCTCATTATCACAAAGGAGAGGCACATTATTCACGTTGACGCCGTAGTCCTTGAGAGTTTGCTTCATCCATAGCAGTTGAGCACAGCAAGAACCAGCAGCAATGTACTCAGCTTCAGCAGTAGACAGTGATACACAGTTCTGTTTCTTCGAGGACCAACAGACCATCATCCGAGGAAATGACAAGTACCAGATGTTGACTTGCGGTCCACACGATCACCAGCATAGTCAGAGTCAGAATATCCAATGAGATCAAAAGCAGAGCCCTTGGGGTACCATAATCCTAGTGTTGGTGTGTGAGCTAGATATCGAAGAATATGCTTCACAGCCTTATGGTGTGATTCCTTCGGTGTAGCTTGAAATCGGGCACACATGCAAACACTAAGCATTATATCTGGCCTAGATGCACATAAGTACAATAAAGAACGAATCATGGAGCGGTATACCTTTTGATCAAAGTCAATACCATTTTCATTAGTGCATAGATGGCCATTTGTGGGCATAGGATTTTTGACGCCTTTGCAATCTTGCATGCCGAATTTCCTCAGAACATCCTTGAGGTATTTCTCCTGAGATATGAGTATGCCATTGCGCTATTGACGAATTTGAAGACCTAAGAAGAATTTCAACTCTCCCATCATAGACATTTGATATTCTTCACTCATCATATAGGCAAATTCATCACTATAACGTTGGTCAGTACAGCCAAAGATAATATCATCAACGTATATTTGGCACACAAACAGTTCACCATCATAAGATTTAGTAAAGAGAGTAGGGTCAAGTGAACCGGGTGTGAAGCCATTCTTCATGAGGAATTCCTTCAAAGTATCATACCACGCCCAAGGGGCCTGCTTGAGGCCATAGAGGGCCTTGTTGAGTCTGAAGACTTTGTCAGGATTCTTTGGATCTTCAAAACCTGGGGGTTGAGCAACATATACTTCTTCCTCAAGCTTACCATTGAGGAATGCACTTTTCACATCCATTTGATGTAAAGTGATGTCATGATGGTTAGCATAAGCAAGTAATATGCGAATAGCCTCAAGTCTAGCAACATGTGCAAAAGTTTCATCGAAATCAATTCCTTCAACCTGTGTGTAGCCTTGAGCTACAAGTCGTGCCTTATTCCTCACCACAAGGCCATTTTCATCTTGTTTGTTGCGGTAGATCCACTTTGTGCCAATGATATTATGCTTGCGAGGATCTGGATGTTTGACCAGTTCCCAGACATTGTTGAGCTCGAACTGATGTAATTCTTCTTGCATGGCCTAAATCCACTCAGGCTCCAGAAATGCTTCATCTACCTTAGTGGGCTCTGTGATAGAGACAAAAGCATAGTGCCCACAAAAGTTAGATAAATGTGAAGCTTTTGAGCGTGTGAGAGGACATGGTGCTTCAATGTCATCGATGATCTTTTCAACTTGCACTTCTTTTGCAACGCAAGGATGAGATGGTTGTCGTCGAGGAATTTGATCAGCATTTTCTTCAGCACCATTTTCTTCAGCATCGTCTTCAGGTGCATCAGCTCGACATTCTTCGTGTTCTGGAATGAATTCTTCAGCAGATTCTTCAGTAGGAATGACATCCTCAGTCGCCTTGAACTTGATAGAATCCTCAGGTGCTGGTTCATCTATCACAGAAGGTAGGTGCTCTCTTTGCGAGCCATTAGTTTCATCGAACCGCACATCTACAGTTTCAACAATCTTGTAAAGAACATTGTTGAAGACTCTGTAGGTGTGCGAGTCCTTTCCATAACCAAGCATAAAACCCTCATGTGCTTTCGGTGCAAATTTAGAATTGTGATGAGGATCTCTAATCCAACATTTAGCACCAAAGACTTTGAAATAACTCACATTGGGTTTCTTGTCAGTGAGGAGTTCATAGGCAGTCTTCTTGAAGAATTTGTGAAGATATACTCTGTTGATGATGTGGCACGCGGTATCAATTGCATCAATCCAAAAACGACGAGGCGTTTTGTATTCATCAAGCATAGTGTGAGCCATTTCAACAAGAGTTTTGTTCTTGCGCTCCACGACGCCATTTTGCTGAGGAGTATAAGGAGCAGATAACTCATGAGTAATACCAAGTTCATCAAGATAGTCATCAAGACCGTAATTCTTGAACTCAGTTCCATTGTCACTCCTGATGTGCTTGATCTTCACACCAAAGTTGGTTGAAGCCCTCGAGGAAAATCGTTTGAAGACTTCCTGCACTTCATGTTTGTAAGTAACAATGTGTACCCATGTGTAACGAGAATAATCATCAACAATAACAAAGCCATATAGAGATGCATCATTAGTGACTGCTGAGTAATGAATAGGACCAAAGAGGTCCATGTGAAGCAATTCGAATGGTCGAGTAGTGGTCATGATAGTCTTTACTGGATGCTTGGACTTGATCATTTTTCCAGCTTCACAGGCTCCACACAAGTGATCCTTGAGGAATTTGACATTCTCAATGCCAATGACATGCTTCTTCTTTGCAAGCGTGTGCAAATTCCTCATGCCTGTATGACCAAGTTGTCGATGCCATAGCCAGCCTTCTGAAGCTTTTGCAAGTAGGCACACGGCTGGTTGTGGTCCTGTAGAGAAATCAACAATATACAAGTCTCCTCTCCTAAAGCCTTCGAAGACTTTGGAATGGTCAGCTTCCATAACCACAACACAACGATACTTGCCAAAGACAACAACCATATCAAGATCACAAAGCATTGAGACAGACATGAGGTTGTATCCTAAGGACTCAACAAGCATGACTTTGTCCATGTGTATGTCCTTAGAGATCGCAACCTTACCTAGACCCAATACCTGACTTTTGCCTTTGTCAGCAAAGATAATATGCTTCAGATGTGATGGAGATAAGGGAGCATCCATCAATAGATTCTTGTCACCAGTCATGTGATTTGTACATCCACTATCGAGGACCCACTCAAAGGCTTTGGGTTGATCATCCTGCAGATGAATTAGTGCAGCTTACGAACTCATATACTTCATTAGTGAAGAATATGATATCAAATTCATCAGATGAATTTCATCAAGCAGTAAAACAGATATAGCAGTATGAGGACGTGTGAAATGAAAGTTCATTTCTTCATGATTAGCCTGCATCCTTTCAGGCATTTTTTGTCAGGCCCCCAGCAAATTCTTCAGACGTTAAAGCACGTTGGAGACCTGACCCTGCAGAAGAGATTAGTTCTTTTTCTTCACCACCCACATCTGAAGGGGTGGCAAAGAGTTCATCACTCTACGAGCTCCATATGAGAATGTGAAAGTGCAACTATCCCTAGGTGGTTTTGGTAATTCATAACAACATATAGCTCATTGAGCTAATGCTATTCCAAGATGAATATTTTAGGAAAGCTCAATGATTGGCATGGCTTGGATGATGAAAGTGGATCCCTCAAAATATTAAGGACAAAGGATTGGCTCAAGCTCAAAAGCTCAAGACTCTACATTTTACATTTTAGTGATCCAAGATCACATTGAGTCGATAGGAAAATCCAATACTATCAAGGAGGGATGAGGTGTTGCTTAATGAGCCTCTTACTTCATGTGCTTAGTGATATGCTCCAAAACCCTCCACTACTTTCTCACATCCACATATGACCTAAACCTAAAGTCAAACTCGGCCCTACCAATTCTTTCTATCCGGCGCCACCGAGTTCAGATGTCATAGCCACTGCCACAAACCCTAGGCAAATCGGTCTCACTGATAGGGATCTCGATCTCACCGAGATGGGATTGTAATCTCTCTGTTTCCCTTTGTAACGTTTCGGTCTAACCGAAGTGAGTGATCGGTCCCACCGAGATTACAATGTAAACTCTCTGTTTCCCTTTCGTAACTTTTCGGTCTCACCGAAAGAGCGAATCGGTCCCACCAAGTTTACCTGACCAACTCTCTGGTTAGCTTATTACCAAAATCGGTCTCAGCGAGTTTGTGTAATCGGTCTCACCGAGATTACGTTATGCCCTAACCCTAACCATACCGGTCCTACCGAGATGCATGTCAGTCCCACCAAAAATCCTAATGTTCACTAGGTTTACTAAAATCGGTTCGACCGAGTTTGTTGATTTGGTCCCACCGAGTTTGGTAAATTGTGTGTAACGGTTAGATTTTGTGTGGAGGCTATATATACCCCTCCACCTCCTCTTCATTCGTGGAGAGAGCCATCAGAACAAACCTACACTTCCAACTTACCAGTTCTGAGAGAGAACCACCTACTCATGTGTTGAGGCCAAGATATTCCATTCCAACCATATGAATCTTGATCTCTAGCCTTCCCCGAGTTGTTTTCCACTCAAATCTTCTTTCCACCAAATCCAAATCCTGTGAGAGAGAGTTGAGTGTTGGGGAGACTATCATTTGAAGCACAAGAGCAAGGAGTTCATCATCAACACACCATTTATTACTTCTTGGAGAGTGGTGTATCCTAGATTGGCTAGGTGTCACTTGGGAGCCTCCGACAAGATTGTGGAGTTGAGCCAAGGAGTTTGTAAGGGCAAGGAGATCGCCTACTTCATGAAGATCTACCGCTAGTGATGCAAGTCCTTCGTGGGCGACGGCCATGGTGGGATAGACAAGGTTGCTTCTTCGTGGACCCTTCGTGGGTGGAGCCCTCCGTGGACTCGCGCAATCGTTACCCTGCGTGGGTTGAAGTCTCCATCAACGTGGATGTACAATAGCACCACCTATCCGAACCACGACAAATACATCCGTGTCTCCAATTGTGTTTGAATCCTCCAAACCCTTCCCTTCACATTCTTGCAAGTTGCATGCTTTATTTTCCGCTGCCACTATACTCTTTGCATGCTTGCTTGAATTGTGTGAAGATTGCCTGACTTGTTCAAAGATAGCTAAAATCTGCCAAAGTCCAAAATTGGGAAAATGTTAGGTTTTTAATTGGTCAAGTAGTCTAATCACCCCCCCCCCTCTAGACATACTTCAAGGTCCTACAGAATGGTGGCATAGAAGCCAATCCATTTCGTTTCACACAAGAGGGGTTAGGGTAAGCATATGAATAAGCAGAGAAATTCTTTGAGGACTTATGAACATAATGGTTTGAGGAATAATGCACATATTCATAGCCCTTAGCTCTACCCTGCGAAACAGAGTTGTTAGCACGATGATAATCATATGAGGACTTTGATCCTTTTGAGGAATTTGATCTACGTGAGGAATTTGGTCCGTATGAGGACTTGGGTCCATATGAAGAATTTGGTCCATATGAAGAATTTGATCTGGGGTTCCTATTCTTCACAGGTGGTGTCATGAGGACATTCACCTGAAGACTTTCAAGGCACCTTTTGGGAACCTAGATTTTCTTCATAGGAGAACCGTTCCTGCAGTTAGTGCCAACATATCTAGCAAATACTTCACCATTCTGATTTTTGAACAGTTTATAGTTGGAGTCAAATGACTCATCAGAAGAATGAGGAGATTCACATGTAAAGCCAGATAAGTTAGATGGATCAACTGGAGGTCCCTTTGCAGCAACCCATGAGATTTTGGGGTACTACTCAGGCTTCCAGTATGTACCATCAGCATTGAGTTTCCTCTCAAAGGCAATACCCTCTTTCCTAGGGTTCCTGTTGAGGATCTGCTTTTTAAGCACATCACACAGAGTCTGATGCCCTTTGAGGCTTTTGTACATGCCTGTCATATACAATTCCTTCAGCCCTGCATTGTCAGTGATACTAGCGATGTCCTCAGATGAGGAATTAGTGATAGCAGATGCAGGTGAAGAATTTGTAACAGTTGAAGCATTTGAACATTCAGGTGAAGAATTAGCAGATTCACGTTCAATGCACTTTAAGCATGGAGGAACAAATTCTTCCTGAGAAGCGCTGATTTGTTGAGCTAGCAATGAATCGCGCTCCTTCTGAAGATCTTCATAACTCACTCTTAGCTTCTCAAGATCTTGCTTTCTTTGAAGAAATTCATAAGAAAGCTTCTCATGATCAGACAAGAGAGTGTTATGATGACCTCGAAGGCTGTCAAACCTAGACTGAAGTCTTTGAAGATTTTCAGTGAGGGCTTTAGTGTGATCCATTTCTTCACCCAACATATCATCACTTTTGTCTAGCATGTTTTGAACCTTTTCAAAAGCCCTTTGTTGTTTTACAGCAATCTTAGCAAGTTTAGAGTAGCTGGGCTTGAGGTCTTCATCAGATTCATTCTCACTAGATTCAGAGGAGGTATATTTGAGTACCTTGGCACCCTTTGCCATGAAGTAATAGGTGGGAGCGTAGTCATCATTATCTTCATCAGCCTTGTTGGTGAGGTCAGTTTCTTCAGAGTTGAAGATAGACTTGCTGACGAATGCAGTAGCGAGAGCCAGACTCGCCACACCAGACTCGGACTCCTCAGATGCCTCCTCTTCCTCATGTTCCTCAGATTCAGCTTCAGAGTCCATTTCCTTGCCAATGAATGCCCGAGACTTCTTGGAGCTGCTCTTCTTGTGAGATGAAGACTTCAAGGATTTTGATGATGAAGATTTTGACGATTTCTTCTTCTTCTTAGCGTCATCAGAACTGTAATCCTTGTATTTCTTCTTCTTTAATTCCTTTTCCCACTGAGGACAATCTTGAATATAGTGACCAGGTTTCTTGCATTTGTGGCATAGCCTTCTCTTGTAGTCACTGGATGAGGAATCACTGCTCCTTGAGGATTTTCCAAAGCGGCCACGTCTTGAGAATTTTTGGAACTTTTTCACGAGCAGTGCTAGCTCCTGGCTCAATTCTTCAGGATCACCAAGGCTGCTACCAGAATCTTCACATTCAGATTCAGACACTGCCTTGGCCTTCAGGGCACGTGATCTGCCATAGCTCGAACCATAGAGATCTCTCTTTTCAGCAAGCTGGAACTCATGAGTATTTAGCCTTTCGAGGATATCAGCGGGATCAAGTGACTTGTAATCAGCACGTTCTTGTATCATCAATGCCAGAGTGTCAAATGAGGAATCAAGCGATCTCAACAATTTCTTCACCACCTCATGGTCGGTGATGTCAGTGGCACCAAGCGCTTGAAGCTCATTTGAGATGTCAGTGAGGCGATCGAAGGTTTGTTGAACATTTTCATTGTCGAGTCTTTTGAAGCGGTTGAAGAGATTGCGAAGAACATCAACTCGAGAGTCACGCTGAGTTAAGACTCCTTCATTTACTTTGGACAGCCTATCCCAAATAAGCTTAGCAGTTTCCAAAGCACTCACTCTTCCATACTATCCTTTGCTCAGATGGCCACATATGATATTCTTCGCTTGAGAATCGAGTTGCTTGAATCTCTTCACATCGGTAGCGTTCAGTGAGGGTGAGCCAGTGGGAACACCATTTTCCACAACATACCAGAGATCGTTGTCAATTGCCTCAAGATGCATTCGCATCTTGTTCTTCCAGTAGGGGTAGTCCGTTCCATCGAAGGTAGGACACCCAGCTGAGACCTTGATCATACCTGCGGTCGACATAACTAAAACTCCAGGCGGTTAAACCAAAATCACACAGAACAAGGGAGTACCTTGCTCTGATACCAATTGAAAGTGAGTTATATCGACTAGAGGGGGGTGAATAGGCGATTTTTATGAATTCTTTACTGAGGAATTTGCCGGTGAGGAAATTACTTAGCGAAGAACTACTTGCAGCCGAATAAGTACTCAGAAGTAAGCATAACAAAGTACAGGCATGGTCATCATGATGAAATGAAGACAAGCACAGAGTACAGAGAGCGTAATCACAGGATAACACAAGATGAAGACAAACAGACTGAAGAAATTGAACTAAGGAAATTGAGAAAGTCTTCAGTCAAAGTCTTCAAACACAGATATGAACAATCACTCAACATAGTAATGAGGAAATGAAAGAGTTGAGGAAATAGAACCAGTAAGGTTGGTGAAGACAATGATTTGGTAGACCAGTTCCAACTGCTGTCTCAGTTGTACGTCTGGTTGGAGCGGCCGGGTATTTAAACTCGAGGACACACAGTCCCAGACACCCAGTCGCTGAGCATGCAGCTCAGGACACCAAGTACTCACCGTATTCTCCTTGAACTAAGGTCACACAGACCTCATCCAATCACTCATGGTAAGTCTTTAGGCGACTTCCAAACCTTCACAGACTCGGTCACTCGGCGATCCACAATTCCTCTTGGATGCTCTAGACCATGACGCCTAACCGTCTGGAAGAAGCACAGCCTTCAAAGGTAACAAGCGTCGGATCCACGCAGGATCAATCTCTTCAGTGATGCTCAATCACTTTGGGTTTGTAGGTGTTTGGGTTTGGTTTTTCCTCACTTGATGATTTTCACTCAAAGTCCTCGGAGGATGGGTTGCTCTCAAATGACAAGTGTCAAGTTCTCTCAGAGCAGCCAACCAGCTAGTGGTTGTAGGGGGCGGCTATTTATAGCCTAGGGAGTAGCCTGACATGATAAGACATAAATGCCCTTCAATGATATGACCGTTAGGTGGATAAGATATTTTGGGACAGCTGGCGCGTAGCACAGCAACAGTCGGAAATTTGACTCTCAAATTCCTCAGGGCTATCATGTTCCTCACTGTGTAGGCAATCCGCACTGGCGAATTCCTAACTCCTCAGTCAGAAAAAATTCCTCAGCGACCAGAAGAACTTCGTCTCTGTCACTGAAGAAATTGACTGAACTGTATGAGATTTCCAATGGCTTCACTCGAAGGGATTGGTAGGTGTAGAATTTTGAGTTGAGCATCACATGGAAATTTTTCCTTAGTATTTCCTCGACCCCCTTTAACAGTACGGTGTTTCCTATGACTCAAGAAAGAGAAAACGAAACTACGAAAACAAAAGTCTTCACGCTTCATGTTCCTCAAATGAATACCATGTCTTCAAGGTCACACCAATTTCTTCACTTTCAAAGTCTTCAGAATACCAAAGTCTTCAGTCGAAGAACTTCATTTTTAGGGGTCGACTTTCTCTATAAATATCAAACTCCTCATAGACTTATAGACCTGTGTACACTCATAAACACATTAGTCCCTTAACCTATAAGTCTTCAATACACCAAAATCACTAAGGGGCACTAGATGCACTTACAGTCGGAGAGCCACCAGGGGGCCCACGAGGTAGGGGGCGCGCCCCCCACCCTCGTGAGCAGGGTGTGGGCCCCCTAGCCTTCATCTTTGGCGACGATTTTTCTTTATTTATTTTAAGATATTCCATGGAGTTTCAGGACTTTTGGAGTTGCACAGAATAGGTCTCCAATATTTGCTCCTTTTCCAGCCCAGAATTCCAGCTGCCGGCATTCTCCCTCTTCATGTGAACCTTGTAAAATAAGAGAGAATAGCCATAAGTATTGTGACATAACATGAAATAACAACCCATATTGCAATAAATATCGATATAAAAGCATGATGCAAAATGGACGTATCAACTCCCCCAAGCTTAGACCTCGCTTGTCCTCAAGCGAAAAGCCGATAACAATAAATATGTCCTCATGTTTAGGGGTAGAGGCGTCGATAAAAATAAAATATGAACATGCAGGCATCATGATTATTCTCATAACAGCAACATATATAGATTTTGTCATATGATTACTTATGTTCAAGTGATGATCTTTTCACAATGCGAAAGTATGAATTAGAAACCTTATTGAGCACCAACAAGTTATAACCTCAGTCATTGAAGCAATCGCAATTTATCATAACATTGGAAAGAGTCTATGTCAGAGCTTAAAAGCAAGTCCACATATTCAACTATCATTTAGTCCTTCATAATTGCTAACACTCACGCAATACTTGTGGTTACGGAGTTTTAATCAGACACAGAGAAAGATAGGGGCTTATAGTTTTGCCCCACAACCTTTTACCTCAAGGGTAATGTCAACAATAATAACTCATGCTCCCCTACATCCAATTAGATATGTATATCATGTTCTTTCCAACATGCTGAGCTTGCCAAAGGATAAAATGAAAAAGGAAAGGTGAAGATCAGCGTGACTCTTGCATAAGGTAGAGGATAATAATAAAAGATAGGCCCTTCGCAGAGGGAACCAGAGGTTGCCATGCGCTTTTATGGTTGGATGCACAAAATCTCAATGCGAAAGAACGTCACTTTATATTGCCCCTTGTGATATGAACCTTTATTATGCAGTCCGTCGCTTTTATTACTTTCATATCACAAGATCGTATAAAGCTTATTTCTCCCACACCAATCAATCATACATATTTAGAGCAATTTTTATTGCTTTGCACCGATGACAACTTACTTGAAGGATCTTACTCAATCCATAGGTAGATATAGTGGACTCTCATGGCAAAACTGGTTTAAGGATATTTGGAAGCACAAGTAGTATCTCTACTTGGTGCTGAGAATTTGGCTAGCATGAGGGGGAAAGGCAAGCTCAACCCGTTAGAGGATCCACGACAACATACTTTATCTCAGATGTAAGAAAACATAACTCATCATGTTGTCTTCCTTGTCCAACCTCAACTCTTTAGCATGTCATATTTTAATGAGTGCTCCCAATCATAAAAGATGTCAATGATAATATATCTATATGTGAAACCTCTCTTTCCTTATTACTTCCTATTTATTGCAACGATGACCAAAGCTATATTTTCCAACTCCCAACAACTTTTAATCATCATACTCTTTCTATGTGAAGTCATTACTTTCAATAAGATCAATATGAACTCTTTGATTCTTTTTATTCTTTTTCTTTTATTCACCCAAGATCATGGCAAAATAATCAAGCCCTTGACTCAACACTAATCTTTATTATATATATAGCTCACGGACTCGATTACATAGAGGGATCATAAAGCAAAACTCATAACTAGATCATGCCATAAACTTTATTCTACTAGAACAGGATACTACTAATGGGATCAAACTAAGAAAAACGGTAAAGATAGGAGTTGTGATGGTGATACGATACCGGGGCACCTCCCCCAAGCTTGGCAGTTGCCAAGGGGAGTGCCCATACCCATGTGATTATATCTCCTTCTTTGTTGTTGGTGTAATATTTTTGGCGATGATTCCCCTCAAGATACGGTTCTCCTCCTCGAGCTTATTGACTTGCTGCTTGAGGTCCATTATTTCCTTGCGAAGCTTTCCTGTAATGGCTAAAGCTCCTTGCACCCAAGGGTGTTGCATAGCTGCGGGAGAACAAGAGACACTCCTCCTCATATTCTCATAAGAAAGAAATCTAACATTGGAAGGGATAATCGAGTTTGGAATAGCTGAGCTCTGTAGTTCCCCCATCGTAAACCCAGCTCGGAGGCGAGAGGTGACTTCTTGATCTTCCATGGCATCTACCCTCATCAGGTCAGCCTCCATCTCTTCCTCTGTTGCTGGCCCAAAGTGGTCAGCGTCGCTGTTTGCCCTTGGTTCCGGTGCCTGGTTAGATACCCGGCTCTCCCCGACTGACTCCTGAGAAGACATCTTGCTCTAATCTGCAGCAGCAACAGCTCGAAACAAAAACAGAGGATATTTGCGTGATACGGGAGTCAAAACCTTCGGGAGAATATATAATGAATTTTTACCGACCAAAACATGTATCATGCAAGAAAACGGAGTCCGGAGGGTGCACGAGGTGCTCACGAGGTAGGGGGGCGCGCCCAGGGGGGTAGGGCGCGCCCACCACCCTCGTGTCCTTTCTGGACTGCCACTTATTTTTCTATTTTTCTAAATATTCCAAAACTGAGAAATATTGCCTTAAAAATTGTTTTGGAGTCGGCTTACTTACCATACCACATACCTATTCCTTTTCGGAGTCTGAAACGGTCGGGAAAGTGTCCCTTATGTATTCCCCCGGGGTTACGGTTTCAATAATATTGGTTTCAACATTTATAGGATTACCTGAAATATAGTGTTTGATCCTTTGACCGTTTACCACCTTCGGATTTGTGCCTTCGAAGTTGTTGATTTTATAGCACCGGAACGATAGACCTCCTCGATAACATAGGGACCTTCCCATTTAGAGAGAAGTTTTCCTGCAAAAAATCTTAAACGAGAGTTGTATAGCAATACATAATCACCTACATTAAACTCACGCTTTTGTATCCTTTTGTCATGCCATCTCTTAACTTTTTCTTTAAACAACTTAGCATTTTCATAAGCTTGGGTTCTCCATTCATCGAGTGAGCTAATATCAAATAACCTCTTTTCACCGGCAAGTTTGAAATCATAGTTGAGCTCTTTAATAGCCCAATATGCCTTATGTTCTAGTTCGAGAGGTAAGTGACATGCTTTTCCATAAACCATTTTATACGGAGACATACCCATATGATTCTTATATGCAGTTATATAGGCCCATAATGCATCATCAAGTTTCTTGGACCAATTCTTCCTAGACCTATTAATAGTCTTTTGCAAAATTAATTTGAGCTCTCTATTGCTCAATTCTACTTGACCACTAGACTGCGGGTGATAAGGGGATGCAATTCTATGATTAACATCACATTTAGCAAGCATTTTATGGAAAGCACCATGAATAAAGTGTGAACCACCATCAGTCATTAAATATCTAGGGACTCCAAACCTCGGAAAAATAACTTCCTTAAGCATTTTAATAGAGGTGTTATGATCAGCACTACTAGTTGGAATAGCTTCTACCCACTTAGTAACGTAATCAACAGCAACCAAAATATGTGTATATCCATTAGAGGCAGGAAAAGGTCCCATATAATCAAAGCCCCAAACATCAAATGGTTCTATAACAAGTGAATAATTCATAGGCATTTCATGACGTCTACTAATATTACCAATTCTTTGGCATTCATCACAAGACAAGACAAACTTACGGGCATCCTTGAAAAGAGTAGGCCAATAAAAACCGGATTGCAATACCTTATGTGCAATTCTATCTCCAGCGTGGTGTCCTCCATAAGCTACGGAGTGACACTTGCGTAGGATTTGTTCATGTTCATGCTCAGGCACACAACGTCTAATAACACCATCTACTCCTTCTTTATAAAGATGTGGGTCATCCCAAAAGTAATGTCGCAAATCATAGAAAAACTTTTTCTTTTGCTGGTATGTGAAGCTAGGTGGTATAAATATAGCAACAATATAATTAGCATAATCAGCATACCATGGAGTGCTATGAGAAGTGCTTATGACATTTAATTGTTCATCAGGAAAGCTATCATCAATAGGTAGTGGGTCATCAAGAACATTCTCTAACCTAGACAAGTTGTCTGCAACGGGGTTCTCAGCTTTTTTTTCTATCAACAATATGTAAATCAAATTCTTGTAGCAAAAGAGAACCCATCTAATAAGTCTAGGCTTTGCATCTTTCTTTTCCATAAGATATTTAATAGCAGCATGATCAGTGTGAATAGTTACTTTAGAATCAACAATATAGGGTCTGAATTTATCACAAGCAAATACAACTGCTAAAAGTTCCTTTTCAGTAGTAGCATAATTTCTTTGAGCATTGTCTAGAGTCTTACTAGCATAATGGATAACATTTAATTTCTTATCAACTCTTTGTCCTAGAATAGCACCTACAGCATAATCACTAGCATCACACATAATTTCAAAGGGTAAATTCCAATCAGGTGGCTGAACAACAGGTGCAGAGACTAATGCTTTCTTAAGTATTTCAAATGCTTCTACACAATCATCATCAAAGACAAATGGTACATCTTTTTGTAATAAATTAGTCAGAGGCCGAGAAATTTTTGAGAAGTCCTTAATGAACCTCCTATAAAATCCGGCGTGACCAAGGAAACTTCTTATACCTTTGATGTCCTTGGGACATGGCATCTTTTCAATAGCATCAACCTTGGCTTTATCAACTTCAATACCTCTTTCAGAAACTTTGTGCCCCAAGACAATACCTTCATTAACCATAAAGTGGCACTTTTCCCAATTCAAGACAAGATTAGTTTCTTCACATCTCTGCAAAACTCGATCAAGATTGCTCAAGAAATCATCAAAAGAGGATCCATAGACGGAAAAGTCGTCCACGAAAACCTCACAAATCTTTTCACAAAAGTCGGAGAATATAGCCATCATGCATCTTTGAAAGGTAGCAGGTGCATTACATAGACCAAAAGGCATACGTCTATAAGCAAAAGTACCAAAAGGGCATGTAAAAGTAGTCTTTGATTGATCTTTAGCCGACACAGGTATTTGAGAGAAACCAGAATAACCATCTAGAAAGCAATAATGTGTATGTTTGCATAATCTTTCTAGCATCTGATCAATAAAAGGTAAGGGGTAATGATCTTTCTTAGTAGCTTTATTTAATTTGCGGAAATCAATTACCATCCTATAACCTGTGATAATTCTTTGAGGGATCAATTCATCTTTATCATTAGGGACAACAGTAATACCTCCCTTCTTAGGGACACAATGGACAGGACTTACCCACTGACTATCAGCAACGGGATAAATTATACCTGCCTCCAGAAGCTTGAGTATTTCTTTTCTTACCACTTCTTTCATTTTAGGATTCAAACGTCGTTGAGGATCACGAACTGGTTTGGCATCCGCTTCCAAATTTATTTTATGTTGACATAGAGTGGGACTAATGCCCTTAAGATCATCAAGAGTATATCCAATAGCGGCACGGTGCTTCTTCAGAGTTTTCAATAATCTTTCTTCTTCATGCTCTGAAAGGTTAGCACTAATAATAACAGGATATATTTTCTTTTCATCAAGATAAGCATATTTAAGATTATCAGGCAATGGTTTAAGCTCAAACACGGGATCACCCTTGGGTGGAGGAGGATCCCCTAGGATTTCAACAGGCAAATTGTGTTTCAGAATAGGTTCCTGTTTAAAGAATACTTCATCTATTTCCCTTCTTTCATTCATGAACATATCATTTTCATGGTCTAGCAAATAGTGTTCTAAAGGATCACTAGAAGGTACGACAATAGAAGCAAGACCAATAATTTCATCCTTACTAGGCAATTCTTCTTCACGATGTTGTTTACTAAATTTAGAGAAATTAAACTCATGAACCATATCATCCAAGCCAATAGTAACAACATTCTTTTTGCAGTCTATCTTAGCATTAACAGTATTCAAGAAGGGTCTACCAAATATAATGGGACAAAAGCTATCTTGTGGAGAACTAAGAACAAGAAAATCAGCAGGATATTTAGTTTTCCCACACAAGACTTCAACATCTCTAACAATTCCCATTGCAGATATAGTATCTCTATTGGCAAGTTTAATTGTAACATCAATATCTTCTAACTCAGCAGGTGCAATTTCATGCTTGATTTCCTTATATAAATCATAAGGTATAACACTAGCACTAGCACCCATATCACATAAGCCATGATAACAATGATCTCCTATTTTAACAGAAATAACAGGCACGCCTACCACATGCATATGTTTATCTTTATCACACGGTTTAGCAATTCTAGCAGTTTCACCGCAGAACTGAATAACATGCCCATCAATATTATCAGACAAGAGATCCTTAACAATAGCAATATTAGGTTCTACTTTGACTTGCTCAAGAGGTGTATAAGTTCTAATATTGCTTTTATGAACAACAGTTGAAGCTTTAGCATGATCCTTTATTCTAACAGGGAAAGGTGGTTTCTCAACATAAGAAGCAGGAACAATAGGATCATTATAAGTGACAGTCTTTTCTTCAACTTTAATAGGTGCAGCTACTTTTACTTCTATGGGAGGATGATATTTAAACCACTTCTCCTTGGGGAGATCAACATAAGTAGCAAAAGATTCACAGAAAGAAGCTACTATCTCAGAGTCAAGTCCATATTTAGTGCTAAACTTACGGAAAATATCGGTATCCATAAAAGATGTAACACAATCAAACTTAGGTGTCATACCTGACTCCTTACCTGCGTCGAGGTCCCAATCTTCAGAGTTGCGTTTAATTCTATCCAATAAATTCCATTTAAATTCAATAGTCTTCATCATAAAAGAGCCAACACAAGAAGTATCGAGCATGGTGTGATTGTTTTCAGAAAGCCGAGCATAAAAACTTTGAATAATTATTTCTCTTGGGAGCTCATGATTGGGGCATGAATATAATATTGATTTAAGCCTCCCCCAAGATTGAGCGATGCTTTCTCCTTCGCGAGGCTAAAAATTATATATATAATTGCGACCACGATGAACAAGATGCATAGGATAATATTTTTGATGAAATTCCAATTTCAATCTTTTGTAGTTCCATGATCCCATACCATCACATAGCCTATACCATGTCAATGTGTCTCCCTTCAAAGATAAAGGGAAGATCTTCTTCTTGACAACATCATCGGGTATACCTGCAAGCTTAAATAATCCACAAACCTCATCCACATATATTAAGTGTTCATCAGGATGCTTTCTTCCATCTCCTACAAAAGTATTAGCTAGCAGTTTTTCCATCATACCCGAAGGAACTTCAAAAGGAGTTTCATTTTCAATAGGTTCAGTAGGTTGGGGAGCAACTCTTTGCTCTACTGGACGGGGTGAAGATACCCCGAACAAGCCCCTCAGAGAATTACTTTCCATAGTAACAAGTGACAGTAAATTTCAGCACACTATATAAATTTTTCCTTACCAAATTCCACCTACCAAAGGCGCTACACTCCTCGGCAACGGCACCAGAAAAGAGTCTTGATGACCCACAAGTATAGGAGATCTATCGTAGTCCTTTCGATAAGTAAGAGTGTCGAACCCAACGAGGAGCAGAAGGAAATGATAAGCGGTTTTCAGCAAGGTATTCTCTGCAAGTACTGAAATAAGTGGTAACAAATAGTTTTGTGATAAGATAAATTGTAACGAGCAACAAGTAACAAGAGTAAATAAAGTGCAGCAAGGTGGCCCAATCCTTTTTGTAGCAAAGGACAAGCCTGGACAAACTCTTATAATAGGAAAAGCGCTCCCGAGGACACATGGGAATATCGTCAAGCTAGTTTTCATATGATTCGCGTTTGGTACTTTGATAATTTGATATGTGGGTGGACCGGTGCTTGGGTGCTGTTCTTACTTGAACAAGAATCCCACTTATGATTAACCTCTATTGCAAGCATCGGCAACTACAACAAAAGTATTAAGGTAAACCTAACCATAGCATGAGACACATGGATCCAAATCAGCCCCTTACGAAGCGACGCATAAACTAGGGTTTAAACTTCTGTCACTCTAGCAACCCATCATCTACTTATTACTTCCCAATGCCTTCCTCTAGGCCCAAATAATGGTGAAGTGTTATGTAGTCGACGTTCACATAACACCACTAGAGGCTAGACAACATACATCTCATCAAAATATCGAACGAATACCAAATTCACATGACTACTAATAGCAAGACTTCTCCCTTGTCCTCAGAAACAAACGTAACTACTCACAAAGCATATTCATGTTCATAATCAGAGGGGTAATAATATGCATTAAGGATCTGAACATATGATCTTCCACCAAGTAAACCAACTAGCATCAACTACAAGGAGTAATCAACACTACTAGCAACCTACTAGCACCAATCTCGGACATGGAGACAAGAATTGGATACAAGAGATGAACTAGGGTTTGGAGATGAGATGGTGTTGATGAAGATGTTGATGGAGATTGCCCTCTCCCAATGAGAGGAGCGTTGGTGATGATGACGACGATGATTTCCCCCTCCTGAAGGGAAGTGTCCCCGGCAGAACAGCTCTGCCGGAGCCCTAGATTGGTTCCGCCAAGGTTCTGCCTCGTGGCGGCGGAGTCTCGTCCCGAAAGGTTGCTTCCTGTTTTTTTCTTGATGAAAGACTTCATATAGGAGAAGATGGGCGTCGAAGAGCCACCAGGGGGCCCACGAGGTAGGGGGCGCGCCCCAGGGGGGGGGCACCCTCGTGAGCAGGGTGTGGGCCCCCTGGCCTTCAACTTTGGCGACAATTTTTCTTTATTTATTTTAAGATATTCCGTGGAGTTTCAGGACTTTTGGAGTTGCACAGAATAGGTCTCCAATATTTGCTCCTTTTCTAGCCCAGAATTCCAGCTGCCGGCATTCTCCCTCTTCATGTAAACCTTGTAAAATGAGAGAGAATAGCCATAAGTATTGTGACATAACGTGAAATAACAACCCATGATGCAATAAATATCGATATAAAAGCATGATGCAAAATGGACGTATCAAGGGGGCACCCGAGGTGGGCACAACCCACCTGGGCGCGCCTGCCTCCAGGCGCGCCCAGGTGGGTTGTGCTCCTCTCGGAGCAACCCCGAGATGCTTTCCTGGCCCACTGGATGCCTTCTGGCCCAAAAAAATTCCTCAAGAAGTTTCGCTGCGTTTGGACTCCGTTTGATATTCATTTCCTGAGATGTAAAAAAACATGCAGAAAACAGCAACTGGCACTGGGCACTATGTCAATAGGTTAGTACCAAAAAATGATATAAAATGACTATAAAATGATTGTAAAACATCCAACAATAATAATATAACAGCATGGAACAATCAAAAATTATATATACGTTGGAGACGTATCAAGAATCACTAGGGACACAATATTTGTTTATGTATCCACACATGTATTTAAGCTTCCGATCAATACAATTCTAGCATGAATAAGAAACCTTTGTCATGAATAAGGAATATAATAATAACAACTTTATTATTGCCTCTAGGGCATATTTCCATCAGACGGGCCAAGGCTCCCTATGCCGGTTCCGCCCGGGTCATCTTGTCAGCCCACTGGCCCTCTAGGAGACAGAATTTGAAGCCTTTCCGTTCAAGAGAAAGAAGTCGGATCCGTGGCGGACTCCTCTCCACCGACGTTGCCAACTAGGGCCCTTATAACCCTAGGGCCCCCGATATCTTATATAAACCAGGTTTGGGCTAGTCGACAAAACATTTTAGACATTATGTACACCCCAGTCGAAATATACACAAAGTAGGAGTAGGGTTTTACCTCCATCATGAGGACCTGAACCTTGGTAACTCGTTTCTTTCTCCTCCATCATAAGGATACTCTCAGGTAGCATGGAGGTGGATGGCTGCTACTGATCCAGGCAGAGGCATGGTGGGGCGTGGCGCGGTCCAGTTTCAAGCGTGGCAAGCGGGCGGATGCATGCGAGTCCGGGCGTAACGAGAAGGTGCACATGGTCCAGATCCGCACGGTGCACGACAAGCTGGGGCTGGCCGGTGTAGTAGGGCGTGACCAGAAGGTATTTGCGGCCCAGATCCGCGTGGTGCGTGCTCCTACTGGCGTGTTGCTCACGAATGTGCACTTTGCGACGTAATGGAGGAGCTTGACGCAGGATGCTAAGCGAGTGGTGCGATGCACAGATGGCTTGTTAGGGGGGTTTCTCGAGTCCTGGGACTTGGAGGGTGATGCCGGCGAACGTTGTACTCTTACGATGGCGCCTTCGAGCCCCTTTTCCTTGTTGGAGGTGTCAAGGTGGCAGTCCTCACTTTTCCTCCCCACGAGCTACGGTGGAAAACCTAGATCTGTTTTACCGAATTGGGTGATGGCAGCGTTGTTAGCTTTGCTTGGTGTTGCGTGCATTCTCTCTTGATGGCATCTTTTCGGAGGTGCCACTCGGAGGGACTTGTGGCTTGTGGAGTTGGCCGGTGACGGCTAGAGTGTTTTCGCCCGTGTTGCATTGCTTTATTTGAGGTGTTCATGTAATACCCGTTTCTAATCAATGTGTTTTTTTTCGCAGGGTTCTAATCAATGGTTTTTATTTTATTTTTCACTCTCTTTTAATGCTCTTTTTTTTTTGCGGGAACTCTCTTTTCATGCTCTGCAACGTGCAATATGTACATGGGGCTGGAGCGTACGCCGTCCACACGCGGGAGGTCGTCGTCTGCCGTCCCGACCGTATACGTTCTCGCCACGTCATCGATCCGCGCGAAAGCTCATCATGGTCGTCCATCCCAAGCATCACCGAACGGCCGGAACCACTCCACGCCATCGATCCGAGGCATCATCCTCTCCGCCAACCACAGCCCCTCCTCCCCGCTCCCTACATAACCTCGCCGCCCCTATCCGTCTTTGCACACCGCAGCATCAGCAGCCCGCCTCACATCCCACCCAAACCCAGCCTCCCCACACGCTCCAACCACCAGCACGCATGGCACCCAAGGCGGCGGAGAAGAAGCCGGTGGTGGCCGCGGAGAAGACCCCGGCGGGGAAGAAGCCCAAGGCGGAGAAGCGGGCGCCGGCGTCCAAGGAGGCCGGCGGCGAGGGCAAGACGAGGGGCAGGAAGAAGGGCAGCAAGGCCAAGAAGGGCGTGGAGACGTACAAGATTTACATCTTCAAGGTGCTGAAGCAGGTGCACCCGGACGTAGGCATCTCCTCCAAGGCCATGTCCATCATGAACTCCTTCATCAACGACATCTTCGAGAAGCTCGCCGGGGAGTCGGCCAAGCTGGCGCGGTACAACAAGAAGCCCACCATCACGTCCCGGGAGATCCAGACCTCCGTCCGCCTCGTCCTCCCTGGGGAGCTCGCCAAGCACGCCGTCTCCGAGGGCACCAAGGCCGTCACCAAGTTCACTTCATCCTAGGCGTTGTCGTTGTTTCATGAGTTGATGGCGGCAGGCATCGTGTATGTAGTTGGCAGCAGTGTGATGTTACAATCTCTGTAAGAATTGTGCTGCTTGCGGCCCTGAAGAAATAGTGATGTTGCTGTTTGAATCAATGTTGCTGTGTGCTTGTCTGTCGCTTCAGTGATAGCTTGTGTGCTTGACTCTCTTCTTGATGCCATTTGTTTATGTCAACAAGTTTCTACTGTGATAGTTTATCTAGTTTAATTTGCTGTCATTTTATCTACTGTGATTGTTTCCAAGTCTGCACATAGAAACCTCTGATTTTAAATCTACAATCTTTGGAGTTTGTTTTCTTAACCTATATACTGTTGCTGCCATTTGAGTAAAACTGAAGTTGGCGAGCTTTGTTAATTTCTGACAGATCTTTCCAAGTTTTTCCCTTAGTGGACTTGTTATCCATATGGCAAGATGCCAAGAACAGCTTGACCGCTAGTGCTCAGAAAGTCACAATGCATTAGATTCAGATTAGCTTCTTGAGATAAATTAGAGGCTTTTCACAAAAAAAGAAGAAATAAATTAGAGGCAGCGCACCCATGTTTTTTAGAGTCAAGGAGCAAGCTAGATGGAACCATCATCTTTTTAGGATGGCATACCTGAGTTTTTTTCTCTATATATGTTTATACTACAGTAGCTAATTTTCCTTTGTTCTACTACTACACTTGGTAATTTGTGATCACGAAGCCACCAATTTTGTGAAGGTGCAAAGTTTTTTTCTATTGATTCATTTCTCTATGTTTATGTACATTTGTATGGATATATGAATTCTAAGTTACTTGCATTGGCAATAACCCTTCACCATTCGCCATCTTTGGTTACGGGAGCTGTTCCTCATTTGTGTTAGATGATGTTACTAGAGGCCTCATGTTACTATCTTGTAGGAGTTGTGCCGCGTGAAATAGTACTGTTGCTGTTTAAATTAATGATCAAGGTCTGCTTGCATGTCACATCAGATTCTTTACATAGAAGTTTTTAGTTTGCACTCTCGAAATGTTTTTAGTTTGCATTTCTGTAGTTAGTTCATGACTTGCTGTTGTCCAGGTTTTGTTAGCAGCTTTCTCATTTTCTCTACTCATTTTGGCGCCATATCAAAATTTCAAACCTCTACTGTTGGCGCCATATCAAAGCACTTGGACGTCATGCTGTGAGCCAGCCTGGAGGAATTGGAACTTTTGGAAGGTGCAGCAAGCACTGCCAGCAACAGAGGCATTTGAGCTGTGACTGTTGTTGACAGGCATTCAAACCTTGCGGATATCGTAGGGAGTTTGACGGAATATTTGCAAAGAATTGCTAGGTGAATCAAGGCACCTCAAATTATGCTATTTTAGCTGGGTCCTGTTTGAATCGTTCTCATTTCCAGTTTTCTTGATCTTTAGCAGATGTGTCATCCCCCTTCCCCTCTTAATGCAGAAGCAGAGCTCCTGCTGCCAAAGTCAAAATAGATGCAAAAGCCACAAATGCAGATGAACCCATTTTCCAACCAAAAAACATAGGTCAAAATGAGAGAAATGGTTAGAGGGGACTGAAGCTCGACAAACAGAAAAGGTGGAGTGGGAAAAGCCGATTTGATTGTCTGAAGGAACAACTTGCGGCGCTAAAGATGCAGTTGAGGTGCAAGAGAGCCAATACAACTTGAGGTACGCCCTTAGCTAAATCCAGTAGTACAAACAACCAAGGCTCCATGGACATGAGGCGAAAACAATCTGGTACAACAATATATGCCTAGGTTGTTTTTTCCGATAAAGGGTGTTTTCTTACTGACTCATAATGTAGCATGGAGGGATACAATCATAATTTATACACAGCCGGCCTCTGCATAACTAGGATGCACGCAGCCAACAAACACACGCACTAACCGACCACACCGCCAAAAAGCAAAGCCATATAAGACCAAAGCCATGCCTATGCAGAGGAAAAAAAACCAAGCAATAAAAATAACAATTGACGATATATAGCAGTGACCATCGGAGCCAACCATTTCTTGGCAACACAAGGACTACGAACAACATATGCCTAGGTGGAAACCGTGACGTGGGTTTTCCATTAGTAAGAAAGAGTAAAAACTGGTAAACACTGGTAAACTAAAATGAACTTCATAGTGGCCTTGGCCATGGATATTTCTTACATTGGAGCTGTAAATCTGGCAGGCGATGACTATGCAGAACTTTTTGGCAAAGCTTGCCACCAAAGAGAACTAGGGATCAACGGGCATCTCCATGGGAATCGTTGGTACAAGTACATATACAGTTTGGTGTTCCTGGTCACTTTTTCAGCAAGATCTTGCAAGAGGTCCGCTATTTGGACCCTTCTGACTACAAACATAATCTCTTTTCTCGACAATAGAACGATAACCCATCACCAGTTTACTGACTTGGAAAATTGGCAATCCATCCATAACGGCAGCCTGAAACATGTCTTTGAGCATCATTTGCTTAGCTTGGTAGTTTCTACAAGGCATCCAAGCTTCTGCCTATTTTTTCTTCTATCCAGGCAAGTCTCCTCTCAAGTTTTAGCACACTGGCATGAATAACCCTAATATCAACCTTTGCAAGCTTGGCAAATGAGTGTACCAACATGTAATAATCAGCGTGTCCAACACAATCGAGACTACCAGTTATATTGTTTTCTTTCTATAGTGAAGATAGCCATCTGATCTCGGGCACTTCCTTGGCGGCATATAACAAAGTCCATGGTCTTCCATTTCTGACTTGATACTTAGTATCCCTGATGATGATGAAGAAAAGCACCTTGCGCCAACAAAATTCCATCTCGACCTCGTTTATTCACTCCAGTTGTGGTTCTTGTTAAACATATTGTAACGTGACATACATTGTAACGTAGCATGTAGCGCCGGCTAGGTTGCTAGGATCGATCTCTATCCTCATGTAACCGTAGCCTTATCTCTCCATCTCTTTCCTTGGTTCACAAGTTGTAATCCCAACCAATTGTATGCGCTATCCAGGGAGGTGCGCCCCTGTTATATTAACACGCAGCGCGTCCCTCCAACGAGGTAAGACGCTTAAGCCAACCTTCACATGGTATACAGAGTCTCCCTCTTCCTATACATCTAGCATCCATCGTTTTCCATCCACGAGCTCGCCATGTCCTCCTCCTCCACCAGTGCTCCTCTGGCCGTCCTCAATGGTCAGGTTACAGAGAAGCTCACCTGGACGAACTACGTCCTCTGGCGTGTGCAGGTCACGCCACAGCTGATCGGGGCTGGTGTCTTCGGCTATGCCGAAGGGACAATCAAAGAACAAGAGAAGTTCATCGTCACCAAGGACAAAGACGGCAAGGAATCAGCCTCACCGAATCCTCTTCATCAAGTCTGGGTGCGGGAAGATCAGCAGGTATTGGCATATTTGCTGGTTAATCTTTCCAGAGAAGTTCTTGTCCAGGTGACCAACATCCACAAGGCGCACGAGCTCTGGGCTGCGGTGGTGAACATGTTTTGTCCCAGTCCAGATCGCGCGTGAACAACATCCGTGTCGCCCTCTCCAACGCAGAGAAGGGCACAGAGACGGTGGGCGCCTACTTCGCCTATATGCGTGGCCTCGCCGACGAGCTAGCAGCTGCTGGCAAGCCTCTAGATGACGACGAACAGATCTCCTACATCATCGCCGGGATGGGTATGGAGTACCAGCCACTGGTGTCAGCCCTCGACGCCCGCACCGACCTGTCACGCTCGATGATCTGTTCGCTCAGATGAGCAACTTTGATCAGCGCGTGGCGATGTTCCAAGGCAGCAACGGCAGCGGTTTCAAGTCCTCCGCCAACGCCGCTATTCGTGGTGGCCGTGGTGGCTCCCGCCACCATGGTCCGCCGCGCGGCAAGAGCAAAGGAAATGGCAGCGGCAACTACAGCAACAGCAACGGTGGCGGTGCTCCTCGCACCGGTGCCGGCGGACGGCCCTCCTCCAACAACAATAGGGGCCGTCGTTCCTCCTCCAGAATCGCCCCGATGCTGTCCGCTGTCATATATGCGGAAAGCTGGGCCACTCCGCTAAAGACTGCTGGTACAGGTTCGAGGAAGATGAAGGTGACTCCTCCCAGGACGAAAAAGTTGTTGGTGCTGCCGAAGCTTCATACGGTGTAGATACAAATTGATACATGGATAGTGGTGCTACAAACCACATCACCGGTAAGTTGGAGAAAGTAACCATGCGGGAGAAATACCGTGGTCAAGACCATATCCACACTGCCAGTGGAGCAGGTATGAGGATCAAACATGTTGGTCATTCAGTTGTTAAAACCCCTTATCGTCCAATTCACCTCAGAAAAATACTACATGTCCCTAGTGCATTTAAAAATCTTCTTTCCGTCCATCGAATTGCTATTGACAATCATGTGTTTCTCGAGGTTCGCCCCTTTTTTCTTTTTGATCAAGGATCAGGCAACGAAGAAGGTTCTCTACCGAGGTAGATGTGTTCGAGGGCTTTACCCATTGGTTCCGGAGTTTAGAAGATTCAATAAGCAAGCATATGGTGTCACCAAACTCTCAACGACGAGGTGGCACGATAGACTAGGGCATGCATCTTTTTCTTAAGTTGAACGATTGCTTAGGAAGAATAAGCTCCCATATGTTGGAGAGCGTGATATTGAAACCATTTGTGATTCTTGTCAAAGAGCTAAAAGTCATCAGCTACCCTATCCAATTTCTACTAGTATTTCTACCAAACCTTTGCAACTCATTTTCTCTGATGTATGGGGGCCTGCCCCCAGTTCAGTTGGTAGACACACATACTATGTTAGTTTCATCGATAACTATAACAAGTACTCCTGGATCTATCTTCTTAAGAAACGATCCGATGTGTTTCAAGTGTTTCAAAACTTCCAAGCTCTCGTTGAACAAAAGTTCGATAGCAAAATTATTGCTGTCCAATCTGATTGGGGAGGGGAATACGAAAAATTAAACTCCTTTTTCCAAACTCTCGGTGTCTCTCACCAAGTGTCATGCCCTCATGCTCATCAACAGAATGGGTCTGCTGAACGCAAACACAGACACATTGTTGAGGTTGGCCTTGCCCTCTTAGCTGGCGCATCCATGCCCCTTAAATTTTGGGACGAAGCTTTTCTAGCCGCTGTTCACATCATTAACATGCTGCCTAGTAAAGTCATCAACAATGAAACTCCAGTTGAACGACTCCTCCATACCAAACCAGACTATGCATCGCTTCGTGTCTTTGGTTGTGCATGCTGGCCAAATCTTAGGCCATACAATCAGCGCAAACTTATGTTTCGATCAACACAATGTGTTTTCTTAGGCTATAGTCCCCAACACAAGGGCGTAAAATGCCTTGATGTTCCCACTGGACGCGTCTACATATCTCGTGACGTTCTTTTTGATGAAACCAAATTTCCTTTCGCTGATCTACACCCCAATGCCGGTGCACTCCTTCGCAAAGAAATTCTTCTTCTACCTCCTAGTCTTGTTGGCGATCATGGGGAACACAACTGTAATGATCACATGACTAATCCTCCTAATACCTTGGCTGAATTGTGTGATGATGTAGACCAGCACAGCGAAGGCGATGCAGCAAACAGATTTGAAAATAATGAAGAAACAACCCAAACAGGGTGATATTTCATGTGCAGGGACTTGGGGGACAAATCTACATCGGGATCGGCTCCTCGTCAGGACGACAGGCTATCTCCTTTGGGATTCGCCCCGTCTGCATGCACGCGGGCCGCAGGTGCCAGCGATCTGCTCGACAGCGACCGCCCCGGCCGCTCCATCTCGACCACGCGGCGCGCCTCCACCGACCCGGAGCCCTCCTCCGACCCGCACCAATCACCGACTGCCACGTGGCGGTCTCCAAGTCGCTTCCCCGACTCCATCCACTGCTATGCGCGGCGTCAGCACCAACCGATCGGCGCGGGCTCCCATGAGCCAACCGCCACAGGCGCTGCGGCTCTGACGCACCCACCTGGTCCGGAATCTGGCGCCACCCCATCTGCTCCTCGGGATGCCGCGACGCCCGGATCTTCTGTGCTGCACCGCGCTGCTTCGTCACGCCCTTCAGCCGCAGACAATCCTGATCCAGAGGCGCCTGCTCCAGGGGGATCTACTGCATATTCTCTAGGATCTTCTGCGATTGCTGCTGCTACAGCGCCTGCTACACCACCTCGGACACATCTCTAAAGAGGGGTAACTCAACCTGTTAATTATAAAAAAAATTCTCAAGTATGGTCTGGCATGTTCCACAGGTGAACCACAGTCTTTGCATGAGGCACTTGGTGACACACGTTGGAAACAAGCTATGGATGAAGAATACAAGGCACTTCTGAAAACAACACCTGGCACTTAGTTCCCCCACAACAAGGTAAAAATCTCATTGACTGTAAGTGGGTCTTCAGGATCAAAAAAAGGTCTGATGGAACTATTAATCGCTACAAAGCTCGACTTGTTGCAAAAGGCTTCAAGCAACGGTATGGTTTAGATTACAAGGACACCTTTAGTCCTATTGTCAAATTTGCAACTATCCGCTTGGTTCTGTCTATTGTTGTATCCAGGGGATGAACTCTCAGGCAGCTAGATGTTTAGAACGCGTTTCTCCATGGTGTTCTGGAAGAGGAAGTATATATGAAGCAACCTCCTGGGTTTGAAAACAAGAACACTCCCTCTCATGTCTGCAAACTTGACAAAGCACTGTATGGGCTCAAACAAGCCCCCAGGGCCTGGTACTCACGACTCAGTCAGAAAATGCAGTCACTTGGTTTATTCCATCCAAGTCTGATACATCCTTGTTCATCTACAATAAGTTGAACACAACTATATTTGTACTTATTTATGTAGATGACATTATTGTTACCAGCTCATCTAATGATGCAGTGACAGGATTGTTAAAGGACTTGGGTGCAGAATTTGCACTCAAAGACCTAGGAGATCTGCACTTCTTCCTAGGCATTGAAGTCAAGAAACTTGGAGATGGACTGCATCTTTCTCAGGAGAAATATGCCAATGATATTGTTAAAAGAGTTGGACTGCAAGGATGTAAGCCATCACCAACCCCTTTGTCTAGTACAGAAAAATTGTCTATTACAAAAGGAGAACTCCTGAATCAGGAAGATAGCACTAAATACAGAAGTCTGGTAGGTGCACTTCAGAACTTGACAATTACTAGGCCAGATATTTCATTTGCCGTTAACAAAGTTTGCCAGTTTCTTCATGCACCTACTACAAATCATTGGACTGCTGCAAAGCGTATAGTCAGATATGTGAAAGCCACTATGAATGTTGGTCTTAGCTTTAACAAGTCTTCATCTACCCTTGTTAGTGCCTTCTCAGACTCTGATTGGGCAGGAGATATTGATGATAGACGCTCAACTGGTGGCTTTGCAATACTTTTTGGACCTAACCTCATATCTTGGTGTGCAAACAAACAGGCCACTGTCTCAAGATCAACCACAGAGGCAGAATATAAAGCATTAGCAAATGCTACAGCTGAGATAATCTGGGTACAGTCCATGCTCAAGGAACTTGGTATAAGACAGAGTCAAGTTCCTTGTCTTTGGTGTGACAATCTTGGTGCCACGTATTTGGCTGCTAATCCTGTCTTTCATGCAAGAACAAAACATATTGAGATAGATTTCCACTTTGTTCGAGAAAGAGTTGCTAACAAAGACTGGAGATCCGTTTTGTTCATTCCAGAGATCAAGTTGCAGATAGATTCACCAAGGCATTACCAACAAGGAATTTTGAAGAATTCAAGCGTAATCTCAACTTGACCAAGTTGTGATTAAGGGAGGGTGTTAAACATATTGTAACGTGACATACATTGTAACGTAGCATCTAGCGCCGGCTAGGTTGTTAGGATCGATCTCTATCCTCCTGTAACCGTAGCCTTATCTCTCCCTCTCTTTCCTTGGTTCACAAGTTGTAATCCCAACCAATTGTATGCGCTATCCAGGGAGGTGCGCCCCTGTTATATTAACACGCAGCGCGTGCCTCCAATGAGGTAAGACGCTTAAACCAATCTTCACAGTTCTTATTTCCTCCATGTGTGCTTTTGGATTCTCATCCTACAATGCAACAGATTTAGCCATCAAGTCAACAACATCACCCCCAAAAGAAATGCAGCAAATCCTCAAGGTACTACATTGTACAAATTTTAAGCACAAATATGCTGCGAACAAATAGAGATTTTTTACAATTAATAATTGTTTTTCTATTTATCTTTTAATTTTATAATTTTGTTGTTTCTCAAAAAGAAACCCAGTTGTGTTTGGTTTCTAGAATCATTTACGTTTTCTTTCATGCTGATTTTGTTCCTGAAATAACATTCATAGATAGAAATTGTTAGTGGTTTGTACCCAAGGTTTAGAAATTCTGCATTCGTAGAGATTAGAAGTTCAAAATAAATATAGTATGTGATTAGAGTAAAATAGAAAACTCTATCTGAATAGCAACTTTATTGTTTTTAAGCTTTTAAATTTATAACATGCAGTTGCTCAAAATAAAACAAAATATTATTCAAACCAATTGTGTTTGGTTTCTCAGATCTTTTGCGTTTTTTTGTTCTGATTTTGTTCCTGAAATAGTATCCATACATAGAACCTTGTTAATGGTTTGCACTAAAGGTCCAGATCGAAAGGCACTAGGCACTAGGCACTAAAGGTCCACGCGTTTTGTGATAATTCATGATGAATAATTCCAATAAAGTTTAATTATTTTTAATACCCAAAATACATTTTCTTAGTATGCGAAGAACATTTTTAGTACATGGTCTTTTTTAAAAACACGTGGATTATCGTTAGTGAAATATAAATATTTTGTGCACACTATAAACATTTTTTAAAAATAAAGTATTGTCATTTTCAGTAAATTGTAAAACATCCTTGATATACATCAAATAATTTTTAACAAAGAAGTTATTCTTTAATACACAAAGAAAAACTTTTAAATAATTAGCTAATATTTTTCTAATATGTAATAAAATAATTAATACATGTCGAGCCTTTATAATACGCATGCACATTTTTAATACTCCCTCCGTTCCAAAATGTAGTGCATACAGTTTTCTTTTTGGAAAAGTCAAAGTTTACAAACTTTGACTAAATTTATAGAGAAGAATATTTATATCTAGAATACCAAATATATAAAATACTCCCTCCGTCCAAAAATAACTATCGCTCAAACGAATGTATCTAGCACTAAAATACATCTTGATACATCCTTTTGAGCAACGGTTATTTCTGGACGGAGGTAGTATGAGACTACATCTTATGATGAGTATAATGATATATATGTTTGGCAATCTAGATGTAAGTGTTTTTCTTTAAAAAATAGGTCTAAGTTGGTGAGGTTTGACTTCTCAAAAAATCTATATGCAGTACATTATGGAACGGAGGGAGTACATGAAAAAACATACTCCTATCTCAAAGCATGGGGACCATTTTTTAGAAAGTGATTTCATAAATGGTATGGGGAAAGGAAAAAAGAAATAAACAGAAAAAACAGGAGAAAGGAAACCCCAAAAGGGAAAACAATAAATGTATAAAAAGAAAAAGGAATAGAAAAGTAAATATGAAAGAAAAACTAAAGTGAAAGAAACAGGAAAACAAGAAAAAAAAGGGAAACAAGAGTTAAACAGAAAATATATGCACATAAACCACCCATCCCATAGGAAATAGAGGCAAAACGAGGGAGGCAAACCCCCATACATTACCCGAGCCATGACCCATGTCGAGATTGCTAGAGGCGAGTACATGGTATATCTAGCAATAAGCTAGATATTCTTTGTAAAAACAAACAACCAATTGAGAACCGCTGCCAATACATAACAGAGCGGCTCCGGGCCTCTTTATTATGTAAAAACAAACACCAATTTTTTTATGTGAAAACGTGAACATTATTAGAATTTGTCAACACTTTTCTAAAACGAGAACATGTGTTGAAAATAAAACATCTTTAGAAAATGTGTATCTTTTATACACGAACATTTTTTTTAATTTTGAAAATTTCACCAAACATGAATATTTCAAATTTGGAGAATTTTTTGGAATGTCATTTTCTATTTAGAAATCTCAAACAATTTTGAACAAAAATAAATGGCTAACTTTTTGCAAGTTCCGAATATTTTTCAAAATAGTAACAATTTTTTGAAATTCTGAACATTTTGCCAATTGTGAAGTTTTAATTTACGAAATAAATTCAAAAATAAAAATAAACTTGGAAGAGGAAAAACAGACAGGGAAAGGAGAATAAAAATAGAAGTAAAACACAGAAAAAAAGAAAAATTGGCAGCCCATTATTGGATGTCCTGTGCGAAACTCCGACTATTTCTCGCACTATGCAGAAAATATATTATGTTCCCAACTGCGTGGGAAGAAAAATAAGTGTGTTGGCTTCGCCGGGCCACAATGTGCGGTCCACGTAAGAATTTGTTTTTTCTAGCAGACAAACATATAAGAATTTAGTACCACCTCGGGTAGAAAAAAATACTTTCAGCGGTGAACGGATGAAAAATTATATAGTTTTGTGAAAAGAACATATTGCATCACCATATTCAAATCTTTCATTTTGCCTTTTTCCCAAATTTTCCGAAAATAAATTAATATTTGTGGATTGAAAAATATTTTTAAAACATGAACAATTTTTAAAATACCGAAAAGTTTTCTGAAAATTTCGTTCATTTTGGACAAAGGTGAACACCATTTGAAATAGGGAGATTTTTTTAGACTTCACAAACATTTATCGAAAACATGAACCTTTGAAAAAGCACTAAGGTTTTTTTAATTTAGGATTTTTTTTTAATAGAAACATGTTTTGAGCATTTATAACAATCTTTGAAAATGTATTTATTTTTAACCACTGTCGTTATTTTGAATTTGTGAACATTTCATTAAACAAGAATATATATCAAATATGGAACATATTTTAAAAATCCAATTTTATTTCGAAAATCCCAATTTTTTGGGAGAACACAATTTTTTTGAAAAAATGGAACCTTTTCTCAAATCCAATTTTATTTTGAATACCTGTTTTTTGGAAAACATAAACATTTTTTAAAAATTTGGATTGTTTTTGTAATTTTGAACAAATTTGGAATGAATTTTTTTTCCAAGTTTCGAACATTTTTAAGAACAGGAACAAAAGTTCGGAAATCGGAATTATTTTCTAAAAATTGAAAACACAAATCTTAATTCTGTTGTTTAAATGTATTTAAGGAAAAAACTAAAAAATTCTAAAGTTTGCAGGAAAAGGAAAAAAGAAATAGAGAAAGGAACAAAAAACAAAATAGAAATAAGACACAGAAAAAAAGAAAACGGTCTGGCCCAGCTTTGCGCCCTGTGCGAAGGTCAGACTATTTGTCGCCGCGTGCGGTAAATAGGGTTTTCCTAACTGTTTGCGCTGGGAAATAAGTGGGCTCGCTTGGACGGGCCACAACGTGCACGACCCATGTATGAAAATTACGTTTTCTTTTCTAGCAAACGGACGCACACAAATTTAGTAGCACCTCGGATAGGGGAAAAACTTTTCGGCGGTGAACGGATGAAAAAATTGGAGAAACGCACCTTATTTTATTAGTAGGTATAGATATAGATTAAAGCCATGACGAGCTCGGCGTACTTTCGCTATGATGTTGCCTTCGGTGCATCTGAATTTCAAATGCCATCTTGTTTCCCGATTGATGAAGTCCACTCTCCGAACCAACTCCCATCATTGTCTTTTAAGAGCATCTCCAATGGACCCCAAAGACGGGAAGGGAGGGAGGGGAGGGGGTACTGAACGGTTTTTACTAGGCATGATCTCCACAATGATGCAACCTCAACCCCTCTTAATAGCGCGACTTTCCTAATATTTAAATAAACCAAAAAATCAGTCATCGACAAATCAGCACATTTTGAGCGAGGGGGAGGGGTGCACCATCTCGTTCCTTTTCATCAACGCTTTTAGTCCTACTAAACATATCATCACAACAAAATACAATTAGGGTCTATATGCACTCTCAAAACTATTTACTTTCCTTTTTTTAGTTAGATGCACACAACAAAGAAATATATTAAGATAAATACATGTACACATTGATGGGTTTTGTGTACTAATAACAACCACTTGGCTGGTTTCGTGTTTACAAACTCATCTTTTCAGAATCGTTTTCCTCCTGTCCCTGGCGGCTGGAACCCTAGCCGCCGCCAGGAGAGCCCAATCTTTCGGCGCCGTCCTCCAGCGGCTCCCCTCCGCCGGCGACCTCGGTCGTCGGTGGTGGTGGGGGGGGGGGGTCGCCGGATCCACGCGTGTGGATTGTTTTTACTCCCTCGTAGTTTAGGTTTTTAGGCTGTTCATCGTCTTTGCTTCGGCGGCACGATGACAGCGCTGAATAAAGATTCTTCGGATCCTTCCTTGACAAGGCCATGGGTCCTATGGTTGGGGATGGATTTGGAAACCAGTCGGTTCAAGCAAGGATGGCGTGGCGGCGGCGGTATCCTCATGGTGGACCTGTGTCCTCGGGCTCCGCCATTGCGACGATGTTTGCTCCAGCATCGGCGCGGAGCTTGGGAGGTAGTCCAGGAGCGGATGCAGATTGTGGTCTGCATCGACGACATCTGGAAGACGGAACATGTGCTGGGTTCGTGGTTCGTGGATGGCAGGTATGGTTTCCTTCTGCGGCGTCTTAGTCGCGGTGGGGTGCCAGATCTGGAGTTCGATAGCGTGTCCGGGGTGTTGCCCCGGTCTGATTCGTTCAACAATAAGGGCTTCACTTTTGGTGAGCCACCTTGGAGGTCCGCAAAGCTGCATATCAGCGATGAAACCGCGTCGAGCTCGGGTGAGGAGGTGATCCATCATTGTTTTCTTCGGTGCCTATTGTTGTGGTGCCGGAGGCAGGTGGTGGGCGTTGGTGTCAAGCTCAAAGATGTTCTGCTATCTTTTCAGTTTTGTCATGTCGATCCTTACGTGACTTGTACTTAAATCTTTATGATATGAATAAGACATGTATTACCTTGCAATAAAAAAACATTTTTTCAGTGAACAAACATACATCGCTTTGGCGGCTCAGCGTTCTTATAGACATTGCATAGCAGCGTCCGGTTGTGCCTGGGCAAGCTACATCTTGCTTACTGTGAGACAAATCGTTGTGTGCCGACTCATTTAAGAGGATTTCATAACCCTCCGTGGGAGGGCTGGATTAGTTTTAGGAACCTTCTGGTTGGTTTTCTGTCCATTTTTTCTCCTTCTCTATGTTTTTTCTCTACTGGTTTTCATCGGTTTTCTTTCTTTCTTTATATTTTTGTTTTCTTCACTTTTTCCTTTTTTTCAAATATATGTCGACTTTTGGTCGATGTACGCTGAACATTTTCAGTACATAGGTTGAACATTGTTCACATACTCCTTGATTTTTTTTAAATCTGCATTGGATATTTTTTCTGTTTGATCTATTTTTCTCCTTTTCGTTTTTATGTATTTATTTTTCATTTTCAAATAAAATTTTAGATATTTGATCGGATTTTTAATCAAATGTGTCTTGCATTTTTCCTCAATGTATACAAGGTTATATATCATATCAACAATTGTATTTAGATGGCTATGCATATACCAAAGAATTAACCCAAAAGAAAATCTCGAGATAGAATCAAACTTCTAAACTGTTCTCTATCTTTTCTTTTCTTGAACGGGAATCTGTAAACAACTATCTGATCTTCGAATCGAACAAAACTTTCAACGGGGAAAACCAAAGGAAGAAAATGAAATGAGAGAAGCAGAGAAATGATAATACGATGGAGGGCTTGGACTAGGTCGGCCTGCTACGTGTTGGGTGCAGCTGCAGGTCCAATACACATAGATTGAAGGCCCAATGCCCACAAAAATTCATACTAATCAATCTCTAGGCGTCCGCATCGAGACGATGGGGGTAACAGGGGAGTAAGATACAGTCATATAGAAGACATGTCTAAGGTTCAGTTCACAAAAAGGGTGGGCAAACAAAAATATGAGAATAAAATTCACGAAATATTGAAGAAACCATATTAGCAAATATGTCCTCGTGTTTGCTTTTTTTCTTAAATTAGTAAGATGCAAGGTTAGAAGTTGATGTGCATTGGTATGCTTAGCTGTATTCTGATGATAGCATTTGACTTTGAGAGCAGAGTTACAGTTGGGGCAAAATGTAAAAGAGAAAGGGGCAAGAGGGATACTTATTACTCCCTCCGTCCCATAATGTAAGACGTTTTTTGGCACTATGTGAAACCTCTGACTATTTCACCGTTTTACTGAGATCATTACCTGTTATTTTCTCCACAGTGGTAACTTTGTAAAAAAAAACTTTGTTTTCTGAAAAAGGTGTTTTTTATATTGATACATGAAGCGCAGCATCGACTTGATTATTTATCCAGCAATGTTTGCCCTCCTGTGTGGCAAGCATTCTTCTACAGTAGCATCTTGATTTCTCAGTAAGTACCTGTTTCTCAGTCCAAAAGTAATTCTGGTATCTCATTTCCTAATTGTTTCTCATGTCTGTTAGGTACATCTGACTACATGATTTTGTCATTTGCCTTGTCATGTTTGTAACTCAGGAGTATCTAATTTAGTACAGTCATCTGACTATCCAATGTTAATAACAAGAAGCTGACAGTCTCTGAAGCAAAGGATGGATTGCAGCCATGGATACACAAGAGAAGATGATTGAAAGGATTGCATCTTTAGCCATTCCGGACATAAATCAGAGATAAATTACAGCGCCCATCTACCGGCTTGTTCATCGAACTAATGTAACAGCCACTACAGACTTAGGCAATTACACACAGGATCCAACCAACCAAAACTCATCATCCTCTCCCTGATATGGACCTAAGCAATGTCACGACAGTAGTCTATGGGCGGGCTACTCCTTGGCGGCGACCTTCTTCTTGGGGGACTTGGTGGAGGTCTTCTTCTTGGGCGACTTGGCCTCCTTCTCGGCGGCGGCGGGGGACTTCTTGGGGAGCAGCACGGAGTTGATGTTGGGGATCACGCCACCGTGGGCGATGGTGACGCCAGCGAGCAGCCTGCCGAGCTCCTGGTCGTTGCGGACAGCGAGCAGCAGGTGGCGCGGGATGATGCGGGTCTTCTTGTTGTCCTTGGCCGCGTTGCCGGCAAGCTCCAGCACCTGAGATTCAAAAAAGAAATCTGTCAGTTATCCGCCGAGCAGGAGAAGAACAGAGCAGAACAGGTGCTCGTGGACGGGAAAGATCGGCGCATACCTCGGCGGCGAGGTACTCGAGGACGGCGGCGAGGTAGACGGGGGCGCCGGAGCCGACGCGCTGGGCGTAGCGGCCCTTCTTGAGGTAGCGCCCGATGCGGCCGACGGGGAACTGGAGCCCGGCCTTCACGGAGCGGGTCACCGCCTTCTTCCTGTCGCCGCCCTTCCTTCCGGCCATCTTCTTGCTTGCTGCGTCTCCGGCGAGCTGGAAACTACTCGAGATGCGTGGGCGGCGGTGCGCGCTGCTCTGTGTTTGTGGGTTGGTACGCCAGCGAGGGCGCGGCTTTTATTGGGGAGGTGGCTTCGGCGGGACGGCGGCAGGGGGGAGCGATCCGCGTGACGCAGTGTGCCTGCCGTTGGATCTGCGGGGAGTGGGCGGTGGGGATTGGTTTGGGGGTGCGATCCGGGGGAGGGTCTGACCGCCCAATCAGAGCGCAGGGATTCATCACGAAGGGATTTTGCTTTAATTAACACCTGGTTTTCGTTTCGTTTTGGGCACCATTTAGGGTTTTTCTTCACTCTTATCTTGCATCTATTTGGTTTTTCAGATGTAGCCCTTGCTTATATTATGTATGTATATCGTTGTTTTGCTGTTATCTAACGATTGGATTGGATCCATGTACAAAGGCCCCAAATTAGATTTGGTATATATTCCCCAAATTCCAATCCGGTTGTTTGGGATGCACACGAAATAGTTGTCCGAAATGGAGCGAATACATGCATGAAATCGCTCACACGTCTCGAGGCCTCCCACGTTTTTGTGCTCTCCCGCTCCAATTTGGCTAGAAATCATCCTCGTGCAAAGGATAACGATTTATCCCTTCTTTTCCCCACCGACGGCGGCACCCGGGTAACCCCCACTCGCCGGCCCTCCTCCTACTACTACTCCGGGACCTTAATCCCCGACGTCGCGGCTCGTTCTCGTCCTCACATGCCCCCCATCTCCTCCTCATATAGCCTCCACGGCCTCGACCTAGCCGTCTGTCGTGGCTTCTCCTCCAATATTAGAAGTACAAAAATGACGTGATTTTAATGAGAGTAATTATCCTCACAATTTGTGTCCCAAGTAAATTGGCAATGATAGAACGGATCCAAAAAATTAGAAAGAGGAAGAAGAGCTCCAAGAATAACCTTAAGAACAAATCTTGGGAAGCGTGTAAGGATGGGCCTTACTATCCCAAGAACCTCCATCCCCTCCACTAAGGTAAAATATTTCAATTTCACTAGCTTATTCTAGCAAAGTTGTGTCGGGTGCAGGTTTGTGTGAAGGGTATGACCGCGTCCTATCGTACCTCTGTTAATTTTTTTTTCCAATGCCAAGCGACTCGGTACGAGCACAAGCGCTAATGCGATGGGCCGTCTTCTTCTTTGAATGGAGCCAATGCCTTTCACGACATGGTACGACCTAGTTAGACCATCGGTACGAGCACTCATACCATAGGCCATCCTCCCCTCTTACTACAAAACTCTAAAAAAATATATCTTTTTCACTTGTGCTGGAACCCTAGTTAGAGCACCGGTACGAGCCCGACCGCTTCGACTGGAGGTTGTGTTTCTCTCTAGAAATTAATATTGTTTTTGCCGGAACCCAGTACATGCACAGGTACGAGCACCAGCGCTCGACCCGACCTCGTCTTTTTCTCTGGTTCCGTGATAACTTGCAAATTCTCTAGGATTTTGCCTTGTTTGTTTCCTAATCTTCTTTAGTTATCCATGTCTCATGAAACCCTGTGGTTATGCCCTAAGAGGACCACCGGCGGATTATTGACCCAAATTTTCATTTCCATCATCGAACATCTTCTCTATAGGCGGTTATGCCCTATTAAAGAGTCGTACCTCAGATACTAATTGGAAGGATCGACGCGATCGACTAGAGGGGATGAACAGGAGACTACAATTGTAAGCTTATCTTCTATTTTTAGGGAGTTGTAGATAATGTAGGTTCTATATATGTGCAACTAGGTGAACACAACCTATATGAAAAGCAAACTCAAAGCAAATTACGCTAGGCAACAATCTAATTAGCAAGCCAACAAGCATGCAAAGCAAGTGAACGAACGGGAAAGATTAACCAAAAGTGGGTCGAGGATCGTATTTTATACCGAAGTTCACAGCATTCCCAAAGCCGAAGCCCCGAAACGCCACCACATGGCTCACTTACACAACTTTGAGTCACCCCCAACGGATGAGTCTCGAATCACAAGGGGTTGGTCTAGAAGGCGACCACCACACCTTTACAAACTTCTCTGGAGCACACCAAACACAAGGACGCTTCTGGAGAAAACTCTACCACCTAGGAGCCCAAACTCCAAGAGTATCAAGTGATAAGAAAATCGAGTGGGGAACACAAATCAGTTTGGTAGAAATGTAGATCGAGCCTTGCTCTCCCAGATGCGAACACATTGGAGTATTTGGAGGGATTGAGAGTATTAGAAAAATGGATGTTAGCAATGCTGGAGCAACTCTCAAGACATTATAGTTGGGTTGGAGGAAGAAGAAGTTGTTATTTACACTCCTTCAACAAATCTAGTCATTGCCCTCCCGGAGGTCCCCGTGCGCACGAGGTCACCCGAGGGAATGCCACAGACCCCGTGGGCAGGAGGGGTCATAGACACCATGCGCATGGGGTATACAGAGGATTTGCACTCGACCCAAGTGGTGTCAGGGGCTCGTGCACATGGGGGGTCCAGAGAATCAACCCTGGACCCTGTGGGCACGTGGTAGGATGACAAATAACAAATTTATGATGAGTTTTCTGGTATTTTAAGGATGTAGCATAGGGAAGGCCGGTGTAGGAGTTTGTTATGTTCCCACGTTTTTTCCAAGCACCTTTACCACTCTTAATGGTGTGGCTTCCCTAGACTAAAATAAAGCAAAATTAAAGCTTTGAGTCATCGGAAAACCATGTATTTATCCTTTTTTGAAGTGTGTGTGTGGGGGGTCAACTTTCTCCTCTTAATAATCAATTGAGTAGCCAATGACGTGAGATAATAATATAACAACCATAATTAGTTCCACTAACCATGGTGTCATTAGACGAAAATACTCCCTCTGTCCCAAATTAGTTGTCTTGCTACAAGTCCATCTGACAACTAATTTGGAATGGAGGTAATATCATTTGGAGATAAATGCACATTCAGCATTAATTACCAAAATGCATGACTGTAAAGGCATCAATGATTATAGGTCGGTCTCTTTGGTCAGCATGCCCATGAAATTTGCCACTGAACTCATGGCTAACATAGTACAAAAGGAAATTATTCATGTGATGCATTAGAACTATATGGTTATATCAAGGGGGAAAATCCAAGATTGCCTAGGCTAGGCTTTTGAATATCTACACCTTTGTCAGTTATCCAGAAAACAATTCTCATACTCCAGTTGGATTTTGATAGGGCATTTGATAAAGTTAAGTACATTTGTATACTGTCTATGCTGCATGAAAAAGGTTTTAGACCTAAATGGCTTAGATGGGTTGAAGCATTTTTATACTTTGCCACTACCTCAATCAATGGGGTACCTACGAAAGTTATTCATTGTAAGAGGGGCAATAGGATGACCCTCCACCCCCTTCTATATGTGCTAACAACTGGTTTATACAATTTTTCATAAATGATGCTTGGCACAATGGTGAAATCAACCTACGTCGACTATCCAATGTCCAGGATTACCCTATTGTTCATTATGCATATGATAAGCTCTTAATCATGCCTGCTGACCATCACAACTTGTTGGAACTCAAAGATATCTTGACCAAATTCAGCTTCTCTACTGGATTGTATGTGAATTATAGTAGATCTTCATCAGTGCCCATCATTGTGGATCGTCAAACTTGCCACAAATTGCAAAAATGGACGTATTACAAAAGCATTGCCATGTACCTATCTCGGAAATTGCTAAGATTGACTGGAGATTGGCTCGCATATCGACTCCTAATTCATATTCATGTAGACTAACATATATCAACTCCGACATCACCTCAATGTTTGTGTTTTGCATGTGTACCTTCAAGATTCCCATTACCATACTTCAAGATTGAGAGAAACCATGTAGGAGATTTCTTTGGAACAAATTGATATTAATAAAAGAGGGAGATGTCTCGCCAATAGGAAAAATATATGGAGACCAGATGACCAAGGTGGTTTAGGAGTCCTAAATCCAAGGGCATAAATAATGCATTACTCATGGAAACTATTCACAAGATGCACACGCGTGAAGACATTTCATGGGTCAATCTACTTGGGAAGTATACTATGATAAAAGGATTGTCCCTCATGCTACTAAGAAGGATCTTTCTGTTGGAAGGATTTCCTAACATGGACTTATACAGAAGGATTGCTTCCTGCAATGTTGGTAATGGTAAAACTATGTTGCTTTGGAAAAACATATGGAATGGCGACATTATGCCGAGAAAATCCCCACAATTGCATTATTTTGCTTGGAATGAAAACATATCCATGGAGCATTTGGTTGCAAAGAAATGGGCAGATCTTTGGAATTATTCAACCCAGTATCAACTCCCGTATTGAATTCAGACTTTGTTCCTTTATTATTCATAGAGCTGGGCCTAGTCTTAGAGAAGGCATGCAATCATGGTTGGATTCTTTTAAACTTACCCTATGGACTTTGACACCACATGTATATTAGTACATTACCACCATCATTTATAAATAAATAAATAAATAAAATGGCACAGTAGGGGTCTTCCCTACCATTTTTTCTCAGAAAAAGGAATGAAACCTCCAAGGGCCTCTTTGATTCATAGGGTTGTAAAAACATGGGAATAGGGAAAATATAGGATTGACATGACATGACCATCTCAATCCTACAAGATTTTGGTTTATTTGATTGCATCATAGGAAAACAAAGAATTATTTTAAAGATGCTTGAGTGGATGCTAGAAATCCTATGGGAAGTAGTACAAAGAAATTGTTAGGAAGAAACTCTATGGGATTCAATCCTATGAATCAAATAACAAACATATGAAAAGTTCCTAAGGATTATAATCCTCCGAAGTTCCTACGAAAATCCTTTGAACCAAAGGAGCCCTAACTATTTTCTATCTTTTATTTTCTAGAATAGGAATTTCTAAATTGTTATTCGATCTCCCGAACGAACTAAAATTTCAATAGGGGAAAAGGAAGGAAGAAAACGAAATGAAAGAAGCCGAAAAACGAGAACATGTTGGTTGGCCTGTACCATGTCTACTTGAGATGCGTTGGGTCTCAATACACACATGTTGAAGGCCCAGTGCCCCCCCTGATGTTAAACCATCTCTATGTGTATGCATCGAGGCGACGGGGTTAAGGCCATAAGGAGGAGCTACGCCCCTTAAGATACAATTATACAAACTTACAAATAACATTAGTAAGGTTCAACTCACGGGATTCTGGGGAAAAGTAGGATCACACAGGCGATCAAAGGAGGCGACGAGGTCGGTTCCCTTGCGCGCCGCCGGTGGCGCTGCCAGTTCCCTCTCTCTCCTTCGGCCGCTCCGACGGCGGGAGGGAGGGTGAACTTCGGGTCTGTCCGCTAGGTGGGTGTGTGGTAGGGTTAGGGTTGAGGGTGACGCTGTCGAGGCTGTTGCGGTGGTGTCACGTCGGAAGTTTCTCCGGGCTCTGTTCGCGGTCAGGCGAGGCTTTTGCCTTCGTCTAGGAGCCAGCGGGGTGGGGTTCCCCGGATCTCGTCGAGGTTGCGGGCTATGGTGATTGGAGGTCCATCTGCACTGGCCGTTTGGGTCCTCAGATGGGTGATGGATGCAGGGAGACAAAGACCCTTCTTCTTCCTTGTCGGTATGATTTGCTGCTGTTGTTCTTCTCCTTCCCTTGCGCTGATGCTGAAGAGAGATCCTGCTTTGCCCGGGCGGATGGCCCGGCTGCGGTGCTAGACCGGTCGGATGACTTGAGTTCTCTTCCTTTCGGAAGGGACATTTTTCGTGGTACTCAAAGCCAAAGATGGCGACGGCTGTTGTAGGTGTGTTGGGTTGATGTACATGCCCTCTCAGCGCTGGTGTCAAGAAAGGAGGAATCAGCGTGGCGGCAATTGTACCGTGGTCGAAGATGATGATCTGCTTGCGCCTGGTTGCATGTCCTTCTGCTGCAAGGGTCTTCTCACAAGATTCAGGGATGATGTCAGAGGGCTTCGGAGATCTTCTTGTGTTATGGTTGGCTTAAGGTACTCTATGTGTTCATGGTCCTTTGTGTTTGCGTTTTTAGTGTGCTTGTAAGGGTCAACTACTTTGTACTGTTTCATGATTCGAATGAAAAAAAATTCTCGAAAAAAAAAACTCACGGATTTGTCGTGTGATATGCTTATTTTATAACCTATTACAAAAAAGTAGACATAAAAGTAGGCAAAGGCGGGTCAAAGAAACACCAAAATATGGAAAAGTGGGTGGGGCAAACAAGATGACGAGAATATGCCACGATGCCAAGCGTGACTTAAAATATGTATACTTCCAACGTTAGTAGAAAAAATCATAAAATATTTAACAAATGAAGAAATAGAATCAACAACTATTGTTTTATTGTGGGAGCAAAGTTACGGTTAGCGCTAAACATAAAAAAAAGAAAGGGCCAAGAACGAAACCTCTGACCATTCACCGTAGATTATTACATGTATATTTTGCGGCCTTTTTTTTCTATCTGAAAATAGTGTGTTTTTTTATTGATGAACATGAAGCGCAGCATCAACTTACTTATTTGTCCTCTGATGGGCCTGACTTGTTGATGAGCGTTGCCCATGTCTTAATATCCCAGTATATGATTCTGTTTTCGGTTAGTCTAAAAATTTTCTTATATTAACCTACAGAGGGAGGACCTCGTTTGGTCAGTGGCACATAAATCATAGCCTTCACGAGTCAGCCTAGTTTTTCAGTTTTGTGGTATCTGACTATCCAAAGTTAGTTTCCAGCTCAACTCAAACCAAAAGAATTTTTTGCTTTGTGACAATTAAAGTCAGAGTTCAATTGTTTGGAACAACGCTCCTTGGCATCAAATTTGTCAATTACTAGCACATGATTCAGCATTGTCAGGACTTAATTCGCCATGTTTGCCTGCAAGAGTTTTGAACCCTTCTTTATCCAATTTAGTACTGCCATCGTTTAACACTGACAGAGGGTACAGGGGTGAAAAGATGCAGAAGCTGAGTGTTTGAAGCAACATTCAGAAGATTAATCGAACACCAAATGTTTCAAAAGCAATGGCAGGTTACGAACACTGTTGATCAGTTCCATGGATAAACAAGAGAATATGATTGAACGGGTCACATCTTTAGCCATTCCACGCATACTAAATCACATGTAAAATACAGTCCTGACTGGCTTGTTCATCGAACTAATGAATGAGCCACTACAGACTAGCATTTACATACAGGATCCAATCAACCAAAAGTCTCCTCATCTTCTCCCTGATATGGAACTAAGAGTCAGCTAAGCTAGGGGCGGCTACTCCTTGGCGGCGACCTTCTTCTTGGGGGACTTGGTGGTGGTCTTCTTCTTGGGCGACTTGGCCTCCTTCTCTGCAGCGGCGGGGGACTTCTTGGGGAGCAGCACGGAGTTGATGTTGGGGATCACGCCACCGTGCGCGATGGTGACGCCGGCGAGCAGCCTGCCGAGCTCCTGGTCGTTGCGGACGGCGAGCAGAAGGTGGCGCGGGATGATGCGGGTCTTCTTGTTGTCCTTGGCAGCGTTGCCGGCAAGCTCCAGGACCTGAGATTCAGAAACGAAAACTGTCAGTTATCCGTCGAGCACGGAAAGAACAGGAGTGCACAAGAAAGGACGGGAAACATCAGTGCGTACCTCGGCGGCGAGGTACTCGAGGACGGCGGCGAGGTAGACGGGGGCGCCGGAGCCGACGCGCTGCGCGTAGCGGCCCTTCTTGAGGTAGCGCCCGATGCGGCCGACGGGGAATTGGAGCCCGGCCTTGACGGAGCGGGTCACCGCCTTCTTCCTGTCGCCTCCCTTCCTTCCAGCCATCTTGCTTGCTACTTCACCGGCGAAGAGGGCTCTCGAGGTGTGGTGTTTGCGGCGGCGGTGCTGGATCGGAATGCTCTGAGCTTGTGGGTTGGGAGGCCGGCGAGGGCGCGGCTTTTATTGGAGGCAGGAGCGTCGCGGGAGGGGGGATCGATCCGCGTGACAGGGTCGGATCTGAGGGGAGCGGGCGGCGGGGATTGCTCTGCGGGTGGCGATCCGTGGGAAGGTCGGATCGGCCAATCAGAAAGCAGGGATCTGGATCACGCAGCACACTTCGCTGTGATCAGTTCTAAGAAACAAAAAAGGGTTTTGTTTTAACACTTGAACATGTGTTTTCATTTTCCCATCCATATTTTTTGTCCAAAATCTCTTTTTCCACGTACAGGAGTTTGCTCATTGTAGCTAATCCCAATTTTGTTTTGGTAATTGAGTAGCTTAATCATGTAGCATTAACATGCTTTTCTTTAGAATGAAGGGCTCGATCAGTCGTATATGTATCCTAGTGTGCTCATTCATTCTGCATTGATCAACATAGGGGATGGACTATGTTCATTTACATTGGTATGTACGTTGTACAACTCAATTTGGCAAATTTTGATTTAAAACTGGAAAACGAAGGAATCGAAGGCACATGAATCTCATGCGATGTGCTACCTCTGTTTTTAATTACTCTGCATATTAGCTTTGACAAAAGTCAAATTTTATAAAGTTTGTAGAAAACAATATGAACATTACAATAACAAATCTATATGATGTGAAAATATATATTCAATGATGAATCCAATGGTATTGATTTGGTGGTGTATATATTAATATGGCTTTTTACAAACTTGTTGAAAGTTCATAAAGTTTGACTTTAGATAAACTATCATATCATTGTGCTACTAATATTTAGCTGCAAGGAAATAACTTCTCAGGTGTGGTTGAATTGACAATTCAATTGCTAAGGCTTATAAATATTCTTTGGCTCTCCTTTTTGTCGAATCAATAAATAGGTTGAAATACTACCCGCGAAGACTATTGCGATCCCCTACACTTGTGAGTCACCACTGGCGAATGAACGATCCACCAGAGTTTCGGCTCGAATTTCGGCTATGAGTTTGTTAACCTTTGCAGTGGCAACACCAAAGTGAATATTATTCAGGTTTCTCTTGAGTGAGTGTGTATGTGGTAATACACGAGTACTGGTCGCATGAGCTCAAAAGAGACAACATATTGCTCTATAGTACTCAAACTTAAGCCACATCGAAACCCCACATATAGCACATTTTGGCATAATCTTGAGAACTTTGAAGTACCTATTCTGGATGCACCACAACTGAACTATGTGCCTGAGAGCCTTGACTTGAGAATGTTAGTGGGCATGAATGAAAAACTCCATATCTTGACTTTTTGATAGCTCTATGTGCTCAAGTTTGTTTAAAAAGGAAAACAACCAAAATAAATGAATAAGCTAATAAGCAAGAGGATCCAAGTATTTGTTTTCATGCTAGATTAAACTTTGACAAGGAGCATAGAATTTTTTACTCAAGCTCCAGGGGTTTGATGATCAAAATAAATGTTACCTAGCTGAGGATGTGATACTTGTACAAATACGTTCTATCTTGATTATAGCTTGTAGAGAAGACATGATATGCCTATGAGCAATAATATTATTGATGAGCTAGATGAATCACTTTGGTTTATCTACCTTTTTGCTCGAGGACGAGCAAGGTTTAAGCTTGGTGATATTAATTCCAGCCGCCGCGAGTTCCAGAACCACGAGATCCAAACTAGAGCCTATTCCGGCACTCTGCAGGAGGGGAACACAATCATGGAGGGGTTCATCATCCTCATTGGTGCTCCTTCGGTGATGCGTGAGTAGTTCACCATAGACCTACTGAAAGTGCTAGTTATTGACTAGAGGGGGGGTGAATAGGCGATTTTTATGAAAGTCTTCAAAACGTGGGAGTTTCGTAGACAAACTATAGAAATGACCTAATTGATATGCAACGGAAGATAAACTACAACAAGCAAACCATAGTCAAGTATGTAATTATGTGAAGGTACAAGACTAGTAGCAGCTTGGTAGTAATGATCAGGATGGAAGATAGTATGAAGCCAATCAATAGTAGTCAAGCAGTGAAGTCAAACAGGTATGACAATTAGACAATGACTTCACGAAGACAAACTTAGAGTAAAGGGAGGTAGAGGATAGAACCAGTCACTTGTTGAAGACACAGGATTTGTTGGACCAGTTTCAGTTGCTGTGACAACTGTACGTCTGGTTAGGGAGGCTAAGATTCAACTCAGAAGACCGTGTCTTCACCTTATTCCCCTTGAGCTAAGGACACACAGTCCTCGCCCAATCACTCTGGTAAGTCTTCAAGGTAGACTTCTGAACCTTCACAGACTTCGTTCACCGGCGATCCACAATGACTCTTGGATGCTGAGAACGCGACGCCTAACCGGCTGGAGGATACACAGTCCTCAAGTGTAATAAGTCTTCAGGTCACACAGACAGAAAGACTTCAGTGATGCCTAACACTCTTTGGCTCTGGGTGTTTGGGCTTTATCCTCGCAAGGATTTCTCTCTCTCAAAGGCTTCGAGGTGGGTTGCTCTCAAACGATAAAAGCCGTGCACTAACTCTGACCAGCCACCAATTTATGGTGTAGGGGGTGGGCTATTTATAGCCACAAGGCAACCCGACCTGATATGTCCGAAATGACCCTGGGTCACTAAGGAACTGACACGTGTTCCAACGGTCAGATTTCAAACACACACGGCAACTTTACTTGGGCTACAAGCAAAGCTGACTCATCCAGCTCTGGATAAGATTTGCTCACATTGTCTTCGCTCGAAGACATAGGATTTGGGTTGAGCATCACTTCAGCCATCCTGACTTAGTTCACTTGGACCCCACTTAACAGTACGGTGGTTCCTATGACTCAACAAAGAAGAAAAGGAAACAACGAAACCACACAGTCTTCGCGCTCCATAGTCTTCACTCAATGTCTTCTCATGTCATAGTCTTCAATATGAATATCTTCACATACCACCATTGTCGTCAATGTCTTCATACATTTTTAGGGGTCATCTCCGGTAGGTAAACCGAATCAATGAGGGACACTACCTGCGTTATCCTGCAATTCTCACAAACGCATTAGTCCCTCGACCAAATTTGTCGTCAATACTCCAAAACCAACTAGGGGTGGCACTAGATGCACTTACAATCTCCCCCTTTTTGGTGATTGATGACAAACTGGTTGAAGTTTTCAACGGGGATAAAGTATGTGAAATTGTAAAGGATAGGGTATTGTCTTCATAAGTGGCAAAGGCTCCCCCTGAAGTTGTGCATATAAGTAATTTGCTTTTGGAATGCAAATGCACATGGCAGGTTGTACTTGTGGAGATCCTCTTCAACTTATGAAGATAATTTATCATGCATGAAATGATATAACTAAGAGAATGATATGCATGATGAAAAATGGACGTATGCAGAATGATCTAAGTGCGGAATTTATCATCGCACATGCGGAATTTATCATCGCATCACAGAAAAGCAAATAAGTAGCAGACAACCATCGAGTTTAAGTGTTACAACTCAAAGAACCAAATGTATCAAAAGCGAGAGTTGTAAACACTGGGCAAAATATTAAGCAACAGCCCATAGGAACCCGCTTGAAGACTATCAAACTCATATGCTTCTCCCCCTTTTGTCAGTAAGGACCAAAAAGGTTTGAATACATAGAGCATCTACTCGTCCTCATGAGGAGTAGGTGAAACCGCAGGGTAGTCGTTGTTGTTAGGCGGCGTAGACGTACTTGGTGCAGTGTCGATGCGTGCAGAAGTAGGGGGCGGTAAAGTAGCATCGTCTTCATTATTGATCACTTTGGCATTCACAGTTGGCGCGGAGGAAGAATAGTCAGAGTCTTCAAGAGATGGAGTTCGACGTAGGACAACATTCCATGGAGGAGTGGAGTCAAACTTGAATCTTTCAGTGAAGCCATCGTCTTGAAGATCTGCTTCAGCACTGAGCAGCGTCAAACTCTTCCATGATCGCCGACAGGTCTCGTGAGTGACAAAAGCATTCTCGGTGGCAAGATTTCGAATGCGATTGACGTCCACCAAGAGGCTTTGCATCTGTCGCTTGAGCCAAAAGTGATGCTTGCCTTGTTTCTGATGCAGTGCCACAGGAAGTTCTCGGTCATTGAGGACGCGAGAGCGCTTCTTAGGCCTTTGGGAAATTGTGCTCTCAGTAGCTTCAGTTTGCGCACGATGAGGCAGACGAGTGTTCCCAGCCATTGGATAGACACGAGTTACTGCTTGGACTCCTTCCATGGGCTGAGTGAAGCTTTGGTGATTAGCATTTTGAAGACAAAGAGGCTTCTTGGCAGGCTCAGGGTATATGGCTTCAACTGACATATCAACCTCTGGTAGAAAGATCAGATGATTGCGAGTAGAGGGCTGATAGTTGATAGTAGAGTGTAGCTTGATGAGGCGCATGACCCATGGAGCATAGAATTTCAGGCCAAAAAGATCAGATCCAGACGCAGCAAGTTGCCGGATGAAGAATTCTTGTGTATTGAAGCTGATGCCATTGAGGATGTAAAAGACCAATGTCTTCATGTCTCCTTCAAGTTTTGCAGCTGATGAATGCCCTTGATAGGCCATAGAGTTCGCCTGATGATGTGATATATTGTGCGAGGCAGATACTCAAGGTCATCAACAAAGAACTCCTTTGGGTATTCAGTGTCTGATGGCAGAGGCTTCATCATGCTCAACATCTGGCTCATGTTGGGCTCTGGCTTATGGAAGATGCTTTCCAGTGCATTGCGGTGTAGTTGATAGTCAGGTTCGTACAGCTCTCCGGGAGTGGGTAGGCATGTAAGCTCAATGACGTCAAGAGCTTTGGCTTCATGATGAACATTTCCGGTCATCCACTCGAGAACCCATGTCTTTATATCCCTGTTGTAGCCGCGAATGTGGAGGGTAGCATAGAATTGAAGCAAAAGTTCTTTGTCTGTCACAAAGCTGAGCAGACCTGCATCACGAAAGCAGTCAAGTGCTTCTTCTAAGCATGGCAGTCCAGCAATGGCTTCAGTGTCGAGGCGCATATGAGGGAAAATGCACCCTTGATCATATAGAACACAGGAGTAATAGCTTCGTTGCTGATAGCTCCAGAAACGATCAGATGATATTCTTGGCTTTGAGTAGGGGTTCTTTGCGCTGACAAAGAAGGTGTTGTGGCTTTTCAAGCCATTAGCATTGAAGGACCCTGTAGAGGTGGCAGGACCTGGGAACCGTGGCAGTCTTGGCTTTGGTTTCTGGACCTGAGGCCTATGCTAAACATGATAATCAAACTGAGGTCCAGAGGCAGTAGGCGGAGGGACCAGAACGGGCCATTTGACAGTGATCAGCTGGCCATGGCTGTATGCTTGCTCAATTGTATGGGGCCTTGATGGCGGAACAGGAGCAGTGGCAACAGCTGAGGCATCAGGCTGTACAGCAGAAGCTTCAGGAGGAGTCGCATCATTGGCTTCTGGCACATTGGTTGGTGCAGGCTCCGCATTTTCTTCAGCCATGACTACGTCGTTGGCTTCATTGGTGTTGGTGGTGGCAGCCTCAAGATTTTCAACCTCCACTTAAGGAGCTGGAGGGTCGGACACTGGCACGTTTACATCAGGAACATCTTCTACAGTAATGGGGGGAGTAGGGACACGTTCTTCTCCTTGATTGTCATCGGCTGATGCAGCCGGATTGTCTTCAGCAGCTTTGGCTTCAGACACTGAGACATTCACAGTTGGAGTGGCTTCAGGAAACACTTGACGTGCAACAGATGAGTGGTGCACTTCTCCTTCTGGAATGCTCGAGAGAGGGACTTGAGGCCTTGGTCCTTTGCGAAGCCTGCGTAATGCTGGCGACGCCTTTGGAGATGGAGTTGGGTGGGTGTCGGTGTCAAAACCGGCGGATCTCGGGTAGGGGGTCCCGAACTGTGCGTCTAGGCGGATGGTAACAGGAGACAAGGGACATGATGTTTTTACCCAGGTTCGGGCCCTCTTGATGGAGGTAAAACCCTACTCCTGCTTGATTGATATTGATGATATGGGTAGTACAAGAGTGGATCTACCACGAGATCAAGGAGGCTAAACCCTAGAAGCTAGCCTATGGTATGATTGTTGTAATGGTTGTTGTATCGACTAGCCTGGCCCCGGTTTATATAATGCACCAGAGGCCTAGGATAACAAGAGTCCTAGCCGAATACGTCGGTGGGGGAGGAGTCATTGTCTTGATCGCCAAGTCTTGTGGAATCTTCCTTGTATGCGGCAGCTGTCCGAACTGGCCCATGAGTATACGGCCATGGGGGTTGTCGGTGTCAAAACCGGCGGATCTCGGGTAGGGGGTCCCGAACTGTGCGTCTAGGCGGATGGTAACAAGAGACAAGGGACACGATGTTTTACCCAGGTTCGGGCCCTCTTGATGGAGGTAAAACCCTACGTCCTGCTCGATTAATATTGATGATGTGTATTACAAGAGTGGATCTACCACGAGATCAAGGAGGCTAAACCCTAGAAGCTAGCCTATGGTATGATTGTTGTAATGGAGGTTATGTCCTACGGACTAAAGCCCTCCGGTTTATATAGACACCGAAGAGGGTTAGGGTTACACAGAGTTGGTGACAATGGTAGGAGATCTACATATCCATATCGCCAAGCTTGCCTTCCACGCCAAGGAAACTCCATCCGGACAAGGGGTGGGGTCTTCAATCTTGTATCTTCGTAGTCTTGGAGTCCGGCGGACGATGATAGTTTGGCTGTCCGGACACCCCCTAGTCCAGGACTCCCTCAGTAGCCCCTGAACCTGGCTTCAATGACGATGAGTCCGGCGCGCATAATGTTCGGCATTGCAAGGCGGGTTCCTCCTCCAAATAATCCATAGAAGATTGTGAACACCAAGATAGTGTCCGACTCTGCAAAATAAATTCCACATTCCACCGTAGAGAGAATAAAATGTATACAAGTTCAATCTGCTGACGTATTTTGCGGCATGACGTCACACCACTACCAAGCCTTTACTTGAATCGTTTTTTATTATACCACCTCAGCGCGTTTAGCGAAGCGGTTTCCTTGGCACGTCTTGTCGAAGCAGAGATCGTGTTCCCCTTATTCCGGGATTCTCATCAATACGGACGTGGTAACCCAACTGCGCCATTGATGGTGGCGCTTGGGAGATAAGAGAGTTTTACCAGGCTAGTGGGGACGCATAGTCTTCGTCCGCCTATATATAAGGGATAAGGATTCACCTTTTCACCTACGCCTTCCTCCTCCTTTGCTTATCCATCTCCGCGCACTCGAGCTCCAGCGCCCAAGTTTGCGCATCTCGTCTCAACCTTCTCCGACCATGTCCGGAGCGGGAGGCAAGTGGTTGGCCTCCACCGTTAAGGAGGAGCACATCACAAAGTTGCGCAGCGTCGAATACCTTTCCGGCGACATCGCGCACCGGCTGCCCGACGAGGGGCAGCTCATCCCCACCCCCAGGCCCCATGAGAGGGTCGTTTTCCTCCCCCACTTCCTCCGCGGACTGGGCTTTCCACTTCACCCCTTTGTCCGGGGGCTCATGTTCTACTATGGCCTGGATTTCCATGATCTGGCACCGAACTTCATCCTCAACACCTCGGCGTTTATCGTCGTGTGCGAGGCCTTCCTCTGCATCCAGCCCCACTTCGGCTTGTGGCTCAAGACCTTCAATGTCAAGCCGAAGGTAGTGAAGGGCACTCAAGCGGAGTGCGGAGGCGCCATGTTGGGCAAGATGCCCAACGTCCTTTGGTTCGAAGGGGCCTTCGTGGAATCCGTCAAGTGGTGGCAGTCGGGGTGGTTCTATATCACCGAGCCGCGCGACCCTACGTGGGCGGCGGCCCCCGAGTTCAGATCTGGTATCCCTATGCAGCTCACCTCCTGGAAAGAGAAGGGCTTGCTGTGGGGTAATTCGAAGGAGCTGACGGGACTCCAAGGCTGTATCTAGAAGCTGGTGAATAAGAAGCTCAGGCTGGTTAACGTGGTCCAAGTCATGCTCGTCCGCCGGATTCTCCCATGCCAAGAACGGGCATTCAATCTGTGGGAGTTCGATTTGGAATAGCGCCAGGCGTTGAGTGGGCTCTTCGACATGACGTACGAAGGCGCCTGGAGGGTGTTGTTTAAGGGCGCCGAGGCCCCCGCATCCGTGACGGAAGATCGCGGATTCCACTCGCAGCGTCCAGCTGACGAGGTAAGTGATTCTACCCCTTTACGGGACACTTATTGTTAATAGATTGATTCTAAGCGGGTTTCAATCTCCCTTTTCCTTTGACAGGAATGGATGAAGAAGGCCGAGCAGCTCATCTGCCCGGCTCCCATGCCAAAAGACCCAGTGGACACCCGTCTAGCGGGGCTGCTGGTTCCGGCACCGCACGTGGTGCCGGAGAAGAAGGCCAAGAAGGTGGCCACGGGTACTCAAAAGAGTTCCCGTTTTCAGGTGTCCGACGACTCCGAGGCGGATTCCTCCCCCGAAGATGTGGAGGAGGAAGAAGACTCTCTCCCAGAGGAGGGAGAGAGAAAGAGGAAGGCCTCCCCAACAGGGGAGGCCGAAGGGTCCAAGAGGGGAAGAACTATTCCCCCGGACAGCTCCGCCAACACCAACGTTGGCGATGAAGAGTGGCCCTCGAGGGCCAGGCCTCAGGCGAGATCGTAAGTATCCGGATTCCTGAATGACCTGCAATTTCTTTTGTGTCACATAGTGTCCTTCTAATGCCGCATACTGCCTGTAGTCCGGCCGACGATGATCTCCCTGCTTCGTCGAGCGGGTCGTTGGCTGCATCGGATGTGGAATCCATTCTGACTGCCTCCACCCCTCGCGCCGCTGAGGACGCCGAGGTGGGGTCCCGGGAAGGGACCCATCAGGAGGAGGCTCCGGAGGCGCCGCAAGGCAGCCTCCCAGACTTTGCGCTGGACTCTACACCGGAACCTGCAGTGGTTCCAGAGTCCAGCAGGCGGCCCCTTCGCAAGAAGGGCAAGACCGTGACACCGGCGGCCCCCGTCCAACCGGAGGCGCCAGACAACTTGTTGGAGGCGCTCAAAGGCGCTTCCATCAAGGAAGAACACCGCACCATCATGAGTGCGGTGATTCAGAAGGTTCGGCTCGCGAAGAGTGGGCTGACCGAAGCCTGCAGCAGCCTTCTAACAGGCTTTGAGGTAAGAAGTTAAAATTATGCAATGTAATACCGCATAGACAGTAGCCCCTGATGCTCGGTTCGGTGTTCGGAAAGAAAAGCCGGACTGAGGATCTAAATAAGATATACGTAGGGTTGCTAAAAAGTGTGTCAATATGGGTTTGCAGGTTGCGCTGCTGACCTCTGCCGCACTGACTGCGAAGGTCAGTGCATTGAAGCAGGATCTCGAGCGGTCCGAGCAAGAGCTCGGCCGTGCCAAGAAGCGTCTCGAGGACAAAGAAGGTGAGTAACACCACTTTGAATAGTTACCTTACAGAAAAGGATTTAGGTTGCGATGAAAGAATAACAGGGATAACATGGGTACCGCAGGGGCCACGAATGAGGTGGCAACCCTGAAGGAGGCTGTGTCCACAGCCAAACGCAATGCGGCTGTGGAACGGGCAGAGCGAGAGAAGCAGGAGGCGCGGGTGGCTGAGGTGCGGCAAGAGCTCCAGGCTCTCATGGAGAAGCATGCGAGTTTGGAGCGCGACTCAAAGACTTGAGAGTCTGAGCTCGCCTCGGCTCTCGAAAGTGCCAAGTCCGCCAAGGCCGAGGCCCGTAAGGCCCTTCAGGAGGTTGAAGATGTGAAGAAGATAGCGGCGGGTAAGGCATTTTTCATGCAAAGCAAGCATGTTAATGTAAACTACCTGATACTTACCCGAATTCGGAGCTCTCCAGGGGCGTTTGCAGATCTGCCGCGCAGTGTGTCCGATGCCGCCGCATTCTACCGTGGCGAGGAGGGGAGCTCAACGGAGAAGGTCTTCTGGTCTCAGTACACTGAGGCCGGCCACCCGGTGCCCCCTAGCGACCAGCTGAAGCAGCTGGTCGAGCTCCACAAGGCGGATGAGGAGGCCATGAAGGGCCTCATAGTCCGGCTGTGGCCAGGACAGGCCATGCCTGGGAGCTACTTCGGCCTCGTGCGGCAGCTGGTGGATGCGCGCCCCTGGGTGGAGGTCATCAAGCGCTCCGCCTATATTGAAGGTGCTCGTCGGGCCCTTGCCCGCGCAAAGGTGCACTGGGGCAGGCTGGATGTGGAGAGGCTTCTTACTGACCCGCCGCCAGCGGGCAAGGAGTATCGTATGCCCGAAATGTACTATAAGACTGTCCTGAAGGGTGCCCGCAATATTGCGGATGAGTGCCCCAGAGATGTAGTTATTGAGTAAACTCGCTATGTATTATCCTGTGCGCTGAAAACTTTGTTCATATGCGCTAAGCAACGCTTGTTTAATTTAAAATATTACCTTCTGTGCGGCCGTTTATAAGATCTGAGAGATGGCAAGTCGTTGGCTTCAGCCCCCAAGCCGCGATTGCTGGGGTGTTCGGGATAAACTTGAGCACTCTTGTTCCCATTTATGGGTCCATCTAGGGAGGCGCTCAACACAACGAACAAGGCAACCGGACTTATAATGCTTGAACACTCTCACTTAGCCATAGAATTCTATAATTTTAAATTTCGGCGAAGCCCCTAGTATTCGGAAGACCGAATTCGGGGCTCTATCCACGCCTTCGTCGGACATTATCCGGTACTTCGCTCGAAGCGGCATGAGTCTTTAGGGACCCGAAAAGACCTCTCGAACAGCGACCAGTCTCTCGCCTTATCATGCCAGTCAGTTTTAGCTTTCTCCACTGAGGCGCTCGCCCAGCTCAATCGGGGCGCAATCGCAGTGGTTCTCCCAGTGCCACCTTAGCCGACAGAACGGAACGTAAGGCGCCAAAACGTGGGAGCCGGGCAAACCCAACTATTGACCCAAGACATGATTTGGAGTCGATTCATATAATGCTATAAGTTCGGGGTGCCGCACTTGTGAAAGTGTTCGGACTTATCACACCATAATGCGGGGAACATAAGCCCTTGGTGTATTCGGCCGTGCCAAAATATACGGGTGCAAGATGTCATTAATGAACATATGTGTAAAGTAATGCAATAATAGGCAAAAAATGCTGCATTATTTATTCAAGGAATTCTGCTATGAGTGCGGAAGGATACAAATAGTGTGGTAAGCAAGGGATTGGACTAAATAAACATGTCCCCCTCCAGGGGCGGGCTGCGGACTGGTGTATATAATCAAATTTAATGCTCATAATGGAGACCACCTGAGTGTTCATCGCAGCCTTCTTTCTTCCCTGGTTGTTGCATCTTGAGTTCGGCGGGTTCACCGCCGGACAGGGCCTCTGGGAAACGGAGTCCTGTATGTAAAAGGAAGGAAAATAAAAATAAGAAGAGTGACACACTTGGGAGCCCCTGGTGTGGTCAAGCCGCACTCTGGGTCTGTTGTGGTCGTGCCCCTCCCCCTAGGCCCATGGTATCTCCAGAGCATAATGATGTACGCGGAGGGTTGGTCTTGCAATTATGCAAGGGTTGGGGTTGGGGCCACATTGCTACGCGTGCTCGGAACATGCCAGGTTGTCTTGGTTGATGTTGCTCCGGGCACGTTTGGCCGTGTCCGGTCGTTTAGCGGCCGGACTCAAAAATTGCCTTAGAAGGCTGCTCTGTACTTCTGCCGCGAGAGCCGCTGTATGTTCCTCCGTTCGGAGGGAGCGTTCCGTATTTCCGTTGACCGTGATGACTCCACGAGGGCCTGGCATCTTGAGCTTGAGGTATGCGTAATGCGGCACCGCGTTGAACTTTGCAAACGCGGTTCGTCCGAGCAGAGCGTGATAGCCGCTACGGAATGGAACTATGTCGAAGATTAACTCCTCGCTCCGGAAATTGTCCGGGGATCCGAAGACCACTTCCAGTGTGACTGAGCCTGTACAATTGGCCTCAACACCTGGTATGACGCCTTTGAAGGTCGTTTTTGTAGGTTTAATCCTTGAGGGGTCTATTCCCATCTTGCGCACTGTATCCTGGTAAAGCAGGTTCAAGCTACTGCCGCCGTCCATCAGGACTCTCGTGAGGTGAAATCCATCGACGATTGGGTCTAAAACCAATGCGGCGAATCCGCCATGGCGGATACTGGTCGGATGGTCTCTTCGATCGAAAGTGATCGGGCAAGAGGACCATGGATTGAACTTCGGGGCGACTGGCTCCATCGCATATACGTCCCTTAGTGCACGCTTCCGCTCCCTCTTGGGTATATGGGTTGCGTATATAATGTTCACCGTCCGCACTTGTGGGGGGAAACCCTTCTGTCCTCTACTATTCGGCGGACGGGTCTCTTCCTCGTCATCGCTATGTAGCCCTTTGTCATTGTTTTCGGCAATTAACTTGCCTGCCTGCTTGAATACCCAACAGTCTCTGTTGGTGTGATTAGCTGGCTTTTCGGGGGTGCCATGTATCTGGCATAAGCGGTCGAGTATTCGGTCCAAATTGGACGGACCCGGAGTGGTTCTTTTGAATGGCTTCTTCCGCTGACCGGTTTTAGAGCCTCAGAATCCGGCGTTGACTGCCGTATCCTCCTTGTCGTCGCCGTTAATGCGGCGTTTATTTTTGCTTCGACGCGACCTGCCATTGTGGTCCTTAGTATCCGGACTGCCAGAATTTTTACTGAGGTTGTTGCTGCGAGCTAGCCAGCTATCCTCTCCCGCACAGAAGCGAGTCATTAATGATGTGAGGGCTGCCATGGATTTTGGCTTTTCCTGTCCTAGGTGCCGAGCTAGCCACTCGTCACGGATGTTATGTTTGAAGGCTGCGAGGGCCTCTGCATCCGGACAGTCGACGATTTGATTTTTCTTTGTTAAGAACCGTGTCCAGAACTGTCTGGCCGATTCGTCTGGCTGCTGAATTATGTGGCTTAGGTCATCGGCGTCTGGTGGTCGCACGTATGTGCCCTGGAAGTTGTCGAGGAATGCGGCTTCCAGGTCTTCCCAACACCCAATTGACTCTGCGGGCAAGCTGTTAAGCTAATGCCGAGCTGGTCCTTTAAGCTTGAGTGGGAGATATTTGATGGCGTGGAGATCGTCGCCGCGGGCCATATGGATGTGAAGGAGATAATCTTCAATCCAAACCGCGGGGTCTGTTGTGCTATCGTAGGATTCAATGTTTACGGGTTTAAACCCTTCAGGGATTTGATGATCCATTACTTCATCAGTGAAGCATAGTGGGTGTGCGGCGCCTCTATATTGAGCAATATCACGACGTAGCTCGAGTGAGTGTTGTCTGCTGTGTTCGGCCCGGCCGGGGTTGTTGTATCCGGCGCGACGATATTCGTCGTGGGTCGTGGGGCGCCCACGTGATCCGTAGATGGATCTGGATTGCCTTGCTTTCTCCTTCAATATATCTCGCAAGTCCGGCGCATTCCCACTTGGCTTCGCACTTTTGGAGCGATGCCGGGGTACGGTCTTTGTGGAGGGCCTGGATGCCTCTCTATCGCGACCACGGGGTGGTCGGTCGGCCGTATTGTGCGCTGGTGATGAAGGTATGTATGCTTCTTCCTCTAATCGGGGGAGAAACTTGTGTTTTGGGTAACTCTTGGAGGGACGTTCGAGTTCATACTCTTCGGCCGCGAGGACCTCAGTCCACCTGTCGGCCAGCAGGTCTTGATCAGCTTGAAGCTGCTGCTGCTTTTTCTTTAGGCTATTTGCCGTGGCGATAAGCCTGCGTTTAAAACGCTCTTGTTCGACAGGATCCTCTGGCACGACGAATTCATCGTCGTTGAGGCTTGCCTCGTCTCCGGAGGGAGGTATGTAATTATCATCCTCGACCTCTTCGTCTGCCGCTCTCTCGTGAGGGCTTGCTTCTGCATCCTCCTGCGCTGAATCTTGCTGGAGGGGATTGTCTTCGGCACTTTCTGGGGTGTTGTTATCTCCTGTGCCGGAATCTCCATTCTTGCTGTGGCGGGATTTAGAGCGGCGCCGCTGACGTCGGCGCTTGGGCTGTTTCTTTAGGGGATCTGCCTCTGCTGTTTCTTCGCCGTCCCCATCTTTTGGGGTATCCACCATGTATATGTCATATGACGAGGTGGTCTTCCAGTGCCCTGTAGGCGCTGGTTCTTGATCGTCTCCGACATCGTCGTCCATACCGTTGATGTCTTCGGAGTCATAGTCTAGCATGTCGGTTAGATCGTCGATAGTGGCTACCAAGTGGGTGGTGGGTGGGCTCTGAATTTCTTTGTCGTCCGCATCCCAGCCATCCTGGCCATAGTCCGGCCAGGTCTCTCCGGATAGCGAGAGATGTTTTAGCGAATTTAGGATGTCGCCAAAGGGCGAGTGTTGGAAGATGTCCGCGGCGATGAACTCCATGACCGGCGCCCAATCAGATTCGATTGGCAGGGGCGCGGGAGGTTCGGAGTCCGGCAGGGAGTCCAGCACCTCGGAGTTACGAGCTTGACAGGGGACGAGGTTAGTGTTCGGCTCCATCACCGTGGAAGTTGCAGCCCCCGAGGCGGCGTCCAGCCACCGGTCCTTGATCTGCGCGATCGGCTCCGGACTAAGGGCTGGAGCGGATTCGTGTGCGGCCACCAAGGCACTGTCCGGCGGCAGAGCTAAATCATGCCCATCGTGACAGCGCGGCACGCTCGGCTGTGGCTCGAGTTCGTTGAAGATCAAGTCCCCGCGGACGTCGGCCGTGAAGTCTAGGCTTCCGAACCTGACCTGATGGCCAGGGGCGTAGCTTTCGATCTGCTCCAGATGGCCAAGTAAATTGGCCCGCAGTGCGAAGCCGCCGAATACGAAGATTTGTCCGGGGAGAAAAGTCTCACCCTGGATAGCGTTGTTGTTGATTGAAGAAGCCATCAAGCCTATTGGTGACGGCACAAAGGAACTCTCAATGAAAGCACCAATGTCGGTGTCAAAACCGGTGGATCTCGGGTAGGGGGTCCCGAACTGTGCGTCTAGGCGGATGGTAACAGGAGACAAGGGACACGATGTTTTGCCCAGGTTAGGGCCCTCTTGATGGAGGTAAAACCCTACGTCCTGCTCGATTAATATTGATGATGTGTATTACAAGAGTGGATCTACCACGAGATCAAGGAGGCTAAACCCTAGAAGCTAGCCTATGGTATGATTGTTGTAATGGAGGTTATGTCCTACGGACTAAAGCCCTCCGGTTTATATAGACACCGGAGAGGGCTAGGGTTACACAGAGTCGGTTACAATGGTAGGAGATCTACATATCCATATCGCCAAGCTTGCCTTCCACGCCAAGGAAACTCCATCCGGACACGGGACGGGGTCTTCAATCTTGTATCTTCGTAGTCTTGGAGTCCGGTGGACGATGATAGTCCGGCTGTCCGGACATCCCCTAGTCCAGGACTCCCTCAGGGGTCCTCGACCCAATCTAATAGATCGGGAGATGACGTGGTGAGTACCCCCTAGTCCAGGACACCATCAGTAGCCCCCTGAACCGGTCTTCAAGTTAGGGACGCTCCTCGATTCTTCTGAACTGTTCTTCATCTTCAGTCGTCGGTCTTGAAAACTGGTTCAACGAATCTTATTTATCTTCGATCTTGAGGATCACCGAAATGCATTCGACGGGTTTACACGTCGGGTATCCGAGGAGCCCCTTTAAGTTTCCGGCCTTTATCAATGCCTTGTTATTTTTATGCCACACCTCAGGTTTGAAGTTGTTCCCGGGAGGCAGTTCCCTCTTGCGTCCGAGCTCTAACGCCGGACCGCATTCGAGGTGCTTTTGCAGCCGAGCACCAATGTCGGACTGCTTCCCAGCTCTAACGCCGGACTATCTATCCGAGCTCCAACGCCGGACTATGTATCCGAGCTCCAACGCCGGACTATATCCGAGGTGTCTTAAATCACCTTGGTTCAAAGAAGTTTGAAGGAGTTTAGCCGAGCTTAATGCCGGAAATGCCCTCTATGGAGCCAGCCACTAGCGCCCGAGCTTTATGCCGGACTGCTTCTGAGGTGGTGCACCACCCCGAATGTGGGCCGATTTTTGTCAATATTTTTTGTTGGTGCAATTTATTCTCTGCCGAGATACATAGCCAGCAGCCCTCAAGGTGGGTATCGATCTAAAACCCGAGATGCCCATGAAGGATGACATAAGACCGCTGATCCCCATAGCTGCTGAGACTCGGGTTGATTTGCAAAATCGGTCTGAGGATCAAGTCCTAGCTCGGCAGAATACTTCGGGACACAAAAAGCGGCGTGCTTAGTCCTCGAGACTCAGGTTGGGTGCGGCCGACCAACCTGAGGATCAAAATCTCTTCAGAAACTGTATTGCACTTAAAATTTTCTGCATTGGACAAGCAATGCAGTAGCCCCCGAGACACTGGTCGGGTGGCAACGCCAGATCAGGGGATCAATGTGCCCCTTTAATATGTTTAGATAATAAGCCCGAAGCCCAGTAGCCCCCGAGCCTTAATGCGGGCACGGGTGGCCGAATTAAGGATCGATATCCATAGTAAAATCACAAATTGTGTGTAATGACTCTATGTATCCAAGTACTTTACATCATTTAATGCTCGGATCCGCATTGTACAAAACTTTGTTGACTGACCATCGGCTTCCACCTCCTCGGCCAGTAGCCGAGGAGTGTTTGTCTTACTTTATAAAGCCTTTATGAGGGCAAAGATTTACGACAAACAAGGCAATCTGGCCATACGGTTTTATAAACAAAGGTACGCGGAGAGATATTTTATATTACTGTTTAACAGAAGAAATGTCTTCCAAAGAAAATAGTCCCGCTATCGGTTCCTTTCTTTGGGTTGTCATGCTAAGCATGATCATAAAACCTCAGCTCCAATGTAAGAGCGAAATATCGAGGATTTAGTTTGGGAGGCTAGTTAATAGCCCCCGGTAGTGTTCGGCGACAGTCGAGGTCAAGCTGTAAACACTTCGGCCAATGTTATGAATGGCCTGTTATTTAACACAGTCATCGGATCACTGACCAGTTTACGCTTATTGTGATAGTTAGTTTTCGGCTTTCTCCACTGAGGTGCTTAACCGTGTGAGCTGGAAGCACGATCGCAGTGGTTCTCCCTTTGCACGCCTAGCCGAACAAAGCGGAACATAGGAAGCAAGTGCAGGAGCCGGGCAACCCAACTATTGACCAAAGACACAATTCGAAACCGATGCATATATAGCAATATCCGAGAATATTTTTGCCGAATCTATAAAGGTGTCCGGCATTGCACTGCGAGACTTGTGCTGAAAAAGCACAAATAGTTTAAAAGTGCCAAAAAGCTTGGAAAACCAAGAAACGTCAGTAAAAGCATGGAGTCCGAACAATATCAAGTGTTCGGTGCCAACCCGAAAATTGGTCTTAGAAAAAAGAAGTGCTTCTGTCGTGCTTTAACATGATACATCCTATCTCAAGACTTCGAGCGGGTCAGCCTACGGCTTCAACCTCCTATCCCGAGGGTGGAGTACTTCTCTTCAGGCCAGTTTAGCAAACTAAACTCTAGCAGCTTTTGAGAGAGAAATTAGGCTCCCCGGCTAGTGACCGCACACTTGTGTCGAAAAAAGGAGTGATAAATAATAATAACTTTGCAACGACTAAGAAGAAAAACACTTAGTATGAAACGGCCCAAATAAACATAAGAGCCCCCAAGTGACTTGGGTAAAAGTTGACTATATAATGTAAGGTGACATGTAGAATGCCTTCTAGCCGGATTGTAGATCGTTTGTCGTAGCGGACCTTTTCGCTTCAACCTCTGGACCCAATAGTCCGGAGTGTGTCCGAATACCCTCGCGGCTATAAAAACCGGGGCATGCGTGGAGACCAGGCGTAGGGGTCATTAGTGCTTTATCAGACAAGTGCCCAACTAGTTATGTTATATTACATGGTTAGTAAGAAACATCTTCCAGGGATAATAGTTCCGTTAGGGGTTCCTTTCCCTGGGAGGCATGCCCTAAAGTGCATGTCCAGACTGCGAAAAGAGCAGAAAAACATCTGGGGGCAGGTAAATAAATAGGTAAAAAATCATCTTTTAGTTCACCGACCGAGTATTCCCTTAAGAACGCTAGCTTTTGGCTTCACCCAGTCTGAGGTACACATCCAGCTGACCCGGCAGTAACAATCACAGAGGTGCTCCCTTTACCACCTAGCCGAACAATCGGGAACGTAGAGGTAAGCACAGGTGCCAGGCAACCCAGCTTGGCCAAAACTTAAGTCATATCGATGCATATAATGGTGAATAAAAAGTACATGCGGAAGTGTGACACATGTGTTGGGCGTAAAGCCCATATTAATAAGCTTCTATTAAAGAAGCCCCCAGGTATAATGAGCGCGGGTAGCGCGTCAAGTATGTGTGAACAAAGTTTGGACAAGAAAAAATTTTACAAGCAACTTTTTTTCCAAAAAAGTATAACGCTTGGTCGAACCGAACACAAGTTAGAAATTAAAGCTTTGAGCATGAAAGTGACTTAGCTGGTTAATGTGTTCGCAGTCCGAGCTTGATGCGGGACAAGGTTCTATCCCCCAAGCCGGTCCCGAGGTGGCGGAGCGGAGAGCTCGACACGCCGAAGTGGTGACATAGCACGGTCGATGCAGACCGGCAGAGTGACGCGGAAGTCCCCGGATCATTTTCCTGTGCACAAAAAATAGTGCAAACGGGAGATAATAGTAATAATGATAATTAAAAAAAAATCGTTGCATAATGAATAATTTATGCAAAGTGAGTAATAAAAGAAATATGGCCTGGCGCCGAAGTCAATGTCGATGCAGGGCGTCGGCGTGATGCAGTAAAGACGTGGCAAAGCCTGAATTCGCAGGTCGGTCCGAGCTCCGGATGCGGCGTTCGCCGGACTATGTACGGAAACTGACTGAACCACCATGCGACTGTCGTGAATGCGGCCACCATTTAATAGACCTGGTTTATTTGTTGTAGCAATCCGAAGGAAGGTGATTCCCAAAATTGGGACTCGCTCCGCACATCCATTGCCTGATGGGCGATAAAACGAGGGCATGGCAATGCTAGTAAAGGTTGGCTCGCCGAGGCAAAGCCCTCGGCCTAGCTAACGTGATGGAGCTGGTCGGCTAGTGACACCGAAGTGTCCGGAGTAGGTTGATGAAGAGATGGCGAAGCCCCCGGTCCAGCCGAGATGTCGAAGTAGGTCGGCGTGATGGACACCAGCTTGAAGAAGCAATAGTGCAGCCCTGCCGATGCAGGTCGTGACGTGGTCGATGGCGGCTTGATGAAGCGACCGTGCGGCGATGCCGGTATGCTCGCTCCGTGTAATCCGTGGGGCGGCGATGTTGGTGATGATTTGTCCTTCACCATGCCGGACTCTTGTTCGGCTTGCCGAGATGATGATCCAAAGAAGTTGAGCTCGGCTCAACAAAGTGACGACGTGTCTAGCGCAGGTCGGCAGCTATGGAGCAATATTGCCAGACTGATTTGACACCAGCATGATGATGAAGATCATGGTCAAAAGATCTTAAAGTTAGTGGGATGTGTTCGGGAATAATACACAATATCCCATACAAAACTTCCTTCAAAAAGGATGTCCGAAATCCCGTTCATAAAAAAGATGAATTCGGGTCGGATTCGTTCTCGCGCAGAAAACAGATCCGAAAAGTGATGCACTAATCGGAAGGTTCCTGGAGTTTGGACGGTCGGATCGAGCTGAAATTTGGAGGGGTGGTAGATATAGGAATTCCGCAGCCAATCAACGGTTGGATCTTCCAAAGGACGTCCGAGCTAGAAGATGGACACCACGCCCTAAACACATCCAAAATCCCATCCAGATTTGACAGTGCTACGGTATATCGTGGATCGCCAGAGATTCCTCCATCGGAACTCGACGAAATTTTCCAGGGTTGTTGTAGACTCAATTCCGCACAATTCCACCAAAGAGATCGTCAAAGCGATACTCGAAAAGGTGGTGGCAGCAGATACGAGTTCGCTGTCCAGAAAAACAGCACGGTCGCTTGAGGGCAATGTTGACGTTGAGCCCCCGAGCTCCATGGATGATTCCTCCGTGATCTTGATAAAGATCGGAGTTGATGTTTGATGAAGGCCCTCGTACGAATATGGTGATCCGAACACGGGGCGCAATTCTTGGTCGAACCAAGGTGACCAGTCGAGCTGGTGACGAAGATGCCGAAGTCGCAGTTGATCTGCAGGCGAGCCATCGATCCTTTTATCGATCACACAGCGGAACTCTCAATGAAAGCACCAATGTCGGTGTCAAAACCGGCGGATCTCGGGTAGGGGGTCCCGAACTGTGCGTCTAGGCGGATGGTAACAGGAGACAAGGGACACGATGTTTTTACCCAGGTTCGGGCCCTCTCGATGGAGGTAAAACCCTACTCCTGCTTGATTGATATTGATGATATGAGTAGTACAAGAGTGGATCTACCACGAGATCAAGGAGGCTAAACCCTAGAAGCTAGCCTATGGTATGATTGTTGTAATGGTTGTTGTATCGACTAGCCTGGCCCCGGTTTATATAATGCACCAGAGGGCCTAGGATAACAAGAGTCCTAGCCGAATACGCCGGTGGGGGAGGAGTCCTTGTCTTGATCGCCAAGTCTTGTGGAATCTTCCTTGTATGCGGCAGCTGTCCGAACTGGCCCATGAGTATACGGCCATGGGGGTCCTCGGCCCAATCTAATAGATCGGGAGATGACGTGGTGAGTACCCCCTAGTCCAGGACACCGTCAGTGGGCCTCAAAGTCTTCTTGTTCTTCTTGCACAGGTGGTGTGACTTGTTGTTGTTGTTGGGGAGTACTAGGGGAGTCTTGTTGTTGTGGGTGATCAGCCCATGATGCATCCCGAGCAATTGGCGTCAGAGGACGAACAATGCTGATGAGTTCGCTATTCGTGAGAACAGGCGATGATACCAAGTTGTGTTCGATCTGAGGAAGAACTTCATCATCTTCAACATTGTCATTGTGACCAATGTCTTCAGCAGCGGTGGGATCAACTGCTAGAATGTCTTCAGTTTCATGAGCCTCTGTGAAAGCAGGCTCATGAACTATCATCTGTCGTTCTTGGTGTTCAGATGCAGGGCGAACCACTGAGATAGGTTCAACAACTAAGGGCTCTGTGGGAACAGCCCGATTCTTCTTGGTTTTGCGCTTCTTCTTGGAGGGAGCAGCATCAGAGGCTTTAGTACTTTTCCTTTTCCTGGCTTCAGCCTTGGCAGCCCTCGTCTTCTTCAGTTCTGAAGCGGTTGACATGACCTTTGGCTTCGAGCCAGTCATGCTGCTTGGGAAGATTGTGCGAGGTGCTTCCTGCCTTGGAGGTGCAGATTGGGCAGTTGATAGCTTCTTCTTCTTTGCAGCCATTCTGGGATCAATGCCAAGACGACCAAGAGCCTTGTGCTTCTCAGCCTCATTGTAGGCTAGCACACACTTGTCAGCCAAACTCTTCATACGCTCATGAGAGCCTTGAGCTTCTTCACGCTTCTTGAGAAAGGCTTCTTTGAACTCGTGCAACATGATCTTGAAGTTTTTGACATCTTGCACACTGAGCCTTGCCACATGCTTTTTGAACTGAGCTTTCTCATAGTCGATCTTGTGCTTCAGTTCAACGATGCGCTGAGCAAGAGCTAGCTCAGAAGCAATGACGCCATTAAAGGAGACGCTGAGGCCAATGGGAAGTTGCAGATCTTCAAAGCTGAGATTTGGGGTGTCAAACCACTCATCAATGAAGTTATGGATGATTGCCACATCGAAGAGAGGCAAATTATTGAAGATCTCTGCTTCTTCCTTGCTCTTGATTAGTTGCTCAAGGGCATCATCTGCAAGATCTTCATCACTGGACAGATCAATGCGCTCTTCTCGCAGAATGGCAGCAGGAGTCAAGATCTGATCAGTATGCTTGACGATTTCCTTTTTCTTCTCCGTCTTCTTGGAGATACGGGATAGATCTTCAGATTGCACACTGTCTTCAGGAGGTGCAGTGGCCAGTGGCTTCGCACGTGAAGCCTTGGGTGGAGTAGCTGATCTTGAAGCCTTAGCCTTCTTTAGCTTCTGCGGCTGTGGAGGAGGAGCTGGGGCTTCATCAGTGTCAGCATCATTATCAGAATGATCCACTTTGGCACCTTGGACCAAGATGTAAGTGATGAGGCCATCAAGGTTGGAGAAGGGGCCAATGACATTGGGTTCTGCATCACGTGAGCCGTCAGCACGGGGAGCAGAGGGACCAGGGTTGAAGTCTAACCCCAATGACTTATTGTTTTCCTTGGCCGATGCCTTTGCATGCTGGAAGTTGCGCTTGAAGAGAGTATCGTCACGACACCAGAGCAATGATGATGGGTCGGCATTTTCTGGCTGAGGTCCACGAACCATACAAGGATAGAAACCCTGTGCAATAGCTTCAGCTCTGTTCTTGGGTTGAAGGCCTCGATAGAGAATATCACCCCAAGGACTCTTGATAGCATTCTTCTCAGCGTATTCCTGGGTCACGAACTTGTATTTGAACCATTGTTCAGCCCAATATCATCGAATCCATTGGATTCGTGTCTTGCGCTGATGATAATTCTCTTCAGGATCTGTCTTGTAAAGCTCTGCGAGGTCATCAGGCAAATCTCTTGAAGTTCCCCCACGATGCTGTCTGCCACCCTTCCTTACTGATTTCTCTGCAGCCACGAACTTCAAACTGAATGGTTTCAACACATTCAAAGGCTTCAAAAGCTTTTGCTTGCTGGACAAACAGGCACTGGCTTCGTGAGAGTTAATGTGATGCTGTAAGAATTCTGCAAACGAGTGCAGACTATGAGAACCAAGGGATTCTCCCACGGACATGTACCTGTGATAGCATTAGAGATGCGAGGGAAGGGGAAGAGGTCATATGCATTCTCAGAAGATTTTGAAGATAAATCAGTTTGAAGACATTGCCCTCATGATGCGAAGACATTCACTTATATGTTGAGAGTTGGTTCCAGATTTGTACGAATCCATGAATAAGTACAAGTGAGGAATCAAACTAGATATGAAGTTTAAGTGAATATACTAGGCAGTATGAGATGCAGACAGAATCGACCTAACATTGAATAAGCAGAAACCAATTTTGGTAAATAGGATGAATCTTTGAAGATCAAAAAGATGGTAAAAATAGAGTTATATTTACCACACGAAGAACTGCTAGATGGGATGAATAGGAGACCGAGCAGTTCAATCCACCGTGCCCTAACTTGGCGATGGAGGACACCTACGGCGGCGGCGGAGAGGACGATGTCCGCAGCCGGCGTGAGGACGGCGTCGGAGAAGTCGCGGCAGCTAAGCGCTTCGTCGCCGGCGTCGTCGAGAGCTAGCGGTGGCGCTAGGGTTTTGACGAGGTGGAGAGGTGGAATAAGGTTTTCTTTACCGCGGGGGACATGTATTTATAAGGAGGTGTGCGGCACAATGCAATTACGCAGGTGCCCCTGACGGTTCACATCTGAGGGGCACGTGGCAAGCATGCAACATACTCAGAGTTGTCCCACGTTCCCACGCCCGCCAGGTTTGTCGGATGGTCGTTCCGGTTTCTCCGAATTTCAAACACTAAGGATGAATCATTTAAAACAGACTTAAGTCTCTGTGTCTTCTGCTGACTAGGACGCAGAGAAGACATTCGACAGTTTCAATAGAATGCATATGATTTGGACAGATAGAGATTGAGATAGGAAGCATAGAGAGATTAGGGTCCAATCACATTCACTTAGTTCAAAAGATTCAATTAGGAAGACATAGCTATAAGTGAATGCTGTAGAGGACAGAACACTAGTATATATATATATATATCAGAAAGCAATCAAATCAATAGAGTGAAGAGAATCATGAAGATAAGTTAAAGTTGAAGACAAACCAAATGCAAAGACATTGCAAAAATAACGCCATGAGTGAAACACTTCAAACAGAGAAATTTGGTGGTGGCGTTACCCACCGTATAGGAAGTATTAGACCCAGATACGGCGCACAATTATCGTGGTGCTCCGAAGTCAAATTCCACGTTAATGTATTCACACTCAGAATGTAAGTCTTCATTGATTGAAGATATACTTTACTTCGTGCGTTGCACATCTAAGTCATCAACATGCATAAGTGTTAGGATGTGTGCCTGATCACAGGACATTTGAGGATTCCAAGATATTTAGCTCACACCGTAACTTGCAAAACCTTTTCTCATCCAAGGGCTTTGTGAAGATATCTGCCAGTTGCTCTTCAGTGTTGACGTGAATGATGTCAATATCTTTCTTCATGACATGATCTCTGAGAAAGTGATGACGAATTTCAATGTGTTTTGTCTTCGAGTGCTGGACTGGATTGTTGGCAATCTTGATGGCACTTTCGTTGTCGCAGAAGAGAGGTACTTGTTTCAGATTGATGCCATAGTCCTTGAGAGTTTGCTTCATCCATAGAAGCTGAGCGCAGCAAGATCCAGCAGCAATGTATTCAGCTTCAGCAGTTGAGAGTGATACACAGTTTTGCTTCTTTGAAGACCAACAGACAAGTGATCGTCCCAGAAAGTGACATGTGCCAGATGTAGACTTGCGATCCACCTTGTCACCAGCATAATCAGCATCCGAGAATCCAACCAAATCAAATTTTGAGCCCTTTGGATACCATAATCCGAGTGTTGGGGTGTAAGCCAAATATCGAAGAATTCGCTTCACAGCTAGGTGATGCGATTCCTTTGGTGCCGCTTGGAATCGAGCACACATGCAAACACTAAGCATAATATCTGGCCTAGATGCACATAGGTAAAGTAAGGAACCAATCATGGAGCGGTATACCTTTTGATCGAACTCTTTACCATTGTCGTCGGGACCCAGATGGTGTTTGGCTGGCATTGGCGTCGTGTAACCTTTGCAATCTTCCATTCCAAACTTCTTCAGACAATCTTTAAGGTATTTTTCTTGAGATATGAAGATGCCATTGCTTTGCTAACATATTTGAAGACCAAGGAAGAACTTCACCTCACCCATCATGGACATTTGATATTGCTCTTGCATCATGTATCCAAACTCATCACTATACTTCTGGTTGGTGCAACCGAAGATAATGTCATCCACATATATTTGGCACACAAACAGTTCACCATCATATGTCTTCGTGAAGAGTGTGGGATCGAGGGATCCAGGTTTGAAGCCTTTGCTCTTCAGGAAGTCTTTGATCGTATCATACCAAGCGCGAGGAGCTTGTTTGAGGCCATACAGTGCTTTGTTTAGCTTGTACACCATATCAGGATGTTTTGGATCTTCAAAGCCAGGTGGTTGAGCTACGTATACTTCTTCTTCAATCTTGCCATTGAGAAATGCACTCTTCACATCCATTTGATATAGCAAGATGTTGTGGTGGTTAGCATTGTTGGGGAACGTAGTAATTTCAAAATTTTCCTACGCACACGCAAGATCATGGTGATGGCATAGCAACGAGAGGGGAGAGTGTTCGTCCACGTACCCTTGTAGACCGTAAGCGGAAGCGTTATGACAACACGGTTGATGTAGTCGTACGTCTTCATGATCCGACCGATCCAAGCACCGAACGTACGGCACCTCCGTGTTCAGCACACGTCCAACTCGATGACGTCCCCCGGGCTCCAATCCAGCGAAGTGTCGGGGATGAGTTCCGTCAGCACGACGGCGTGGTGACGATGATGATGTTCTACCGGCGCAGGGCTTCGCCTAAACTCCGCGACGATATGACCGAGGTGGATTATGGTGGAGGGGGGCACCGCACACGGCTAAGGAATGATCCGTAGATCAACTTGTGTGTCTATGGGGTGCCCCCCTCCTCCGTATATAAAGGGGGAGATAAGGAGGGGGCCGGCCAAGAGGGGAGGCGTGCCCTAGGAGGGGAAAACCTACTCCAAGTAGGTTTGTCCCCTCCCTTTCCTATTCCAAGAAGGAGGGGGGAGGAAGGAGTGGGAGAGGGGAAAGGCAAGGGGGGCGCCGCCCCCCTTCCTTGTCCTATTCGGACTCAAGGGGAGGGGGCGCGCCTCTTGCCCTGGCCGGCCCCTCTCTCTCTCCACTAGGGCCCAATAAGGCCCATTAGTTCTCGGGGGGGTTCCGGTAACCCTCCGGCACTCTGGTTTTTTTTTCCGAAAACATCGGGAACACTTCAGGTGTCCGAATATAGTCATCCAATATATCAATCTTTATGTCTCGACCATTTCGAGACTCCTCGTCATGTCCGTGATCACATCCGGGACTCCGAACAACCTTCGGTACATCAAAACTTATAAACTCATAATAAAATTGTCATCGTAACGTTAAGCGTGCGGACCCTACGGGTCCGAGAACTATGTAGACATGGCCTAGAACTATTCTCGGTCAATAACCAATAGTGGAACCTGGATGTTCATATTGGTTCCTACATATTCTACGAAGATCTTTATCGGTCAAACCGCATAACAACATACGTTGTTCCCTTTGTCATCGGTATGTTACTTGCCCGAGATGCGATCGTCGGTATCCAATACCTAGTTCAATCTCGTTACCGGCAAGTCTCTTTACTCGTTCCGTAATACATCATTTCATAACTAACTCATTAGTTACAATGCTTGCAAGGCTTAGGTGATGAGTATTACCAAGAAGGCCCAGAGATACCTCTCCGACAATCGGAGTGACAAAACCTAATCTCGAATTATGCCAACTCAACATGTACCTTTGGAGACACCTGTAGAGCACCTTTATAATCACCCAGTTACGTTGTGACGTTTGGTAGCACACAAAGTGTTCCTTCGGTAAACGGGAGTTGCACAATCTCATAGTTGCAGGAACTTTGTATAAGTCATGAAGAAAGCAATAGCAACATACTAAACGATCAAGTGCTAAGCTAACGGAATGGGTCAAGTCAATCACATCATTCTCCTAATGATGTGATCCCGTTAATCAAATGACAACTCATGTCTATGGTTAGGAAACTTAACCATCTTTGATTAACGAGCTAGCCAAGTAGAGGCATACTAGTGACACTATGTTTGTCTATGTATTAACACATGTATTATGTTTCCGGTTAATACAATTGTAGCATGAATAATAAACATTTATCATGATCTAAGGAAATAAATAATAACTTTACTATTGCCTCTAGGGCATATTTCCTTCAAGCATAGGCTAGCAGTATGTGAATAGCTTCAAGCCTAGCCACAGGAGCAAATGTTTCATCGAAGTCAATTCCTTCAACTTGAGTATATCCTTGAGCCACAAGACGTGCTTTGTTTCTGACGACTTGACCATGCTCATCTTGCTTGTTTTGATATATCCACTTTGTGCCAATAATGTTATGCTTGCGAGGGTCAGGACGCTTGACAAGTTCCCAAACATTGTTCAGCTTGAACTATTGAAGTTCTTCTTGCATAGCTTGTATCCATTCAGGTTCCATAAAGGCTTCAGCAACTTTCTTGGGTTCTGATATTGACACAAAGGAAAAGTGCCCACAGAAATTTGCTAGCTGTGTTGCTCTTGAGCGAGTAAGTGGACCAGGTGTATTGATGCTATCAATTATCTTCTCAATTTGTACTTCATTTGCAACTCGAGGATGAACTGGACGAAGACTTTGCTCTTGCTGATCATTGTCATCACTTGGAAGATTGTCTTCAGTCTGAGCATTGTCTTCAGGTTGGTAGGTGCAGAAATGATAAGTTCCTCTTCAGGCTGTGCTTCAGAAGGCATGATTTCACCAGTTCCCATCAGCTTGATAGATTCGCTGGGTGGAGCTTCGTCTAGTGTACTTGGCAGGAGCTCTCTTTGTGAACCATTGGTTTCATCAAATCGCACGTCCACAATTTCGACGATTTTGTAGAGATAGAGGTTGAAGACTCTGTAAGAGTGCGAGTCCTTTCCGTAACCGAGCATGAAGCCTTCATGAGCTTTAGGTGCAAATTTTGACTTGTGATGGGGATCCTTGATCCAGCACCTAGCTCCAAATACTCTGAAGTAGCTGACATTTGGCTTCTTGCCAGTAAGGAGCTCATAGGATGTTTTGTTCAGAAGCTTATGGATGTAAACAGGGTTGATGATGTGACATGCTGTATCAATAGCTTCAGGCCAGAACTTCCTTGTTGTCTTGTACTCGTCAAGCATTGTTCGAGCCATCTCAATGAGGGTTCTGTTCTTGCGCTCTACGATGCCATTTTGCTGAGGTGTGTATGGAGCAGAGAACTCATGAGTGATTCCCATTGTATCCAGATAAATATCAAGTCCGGTGTTCTTGAACTCAGTGCCATTGTCACTTCTGATATGCTTGATCTTGATGCCATAATTGTTCATGGCTCGATTGGCGAATCGTCTGAAGACATCTTGCACTTCAGTTTTGTAGAGAATTATGTGCACCCATGTATATCTTGAGTAGTCATCAACAATGACGAAGCCATAGAGACAAGCTGTTGTTGTGAGGGTGGAGTAGTGAGTAGGTCCAAATAAGTCCATGTGTAACAGCTCGAAGGGTTGAGATGTTGTCATGGTTGTCTTCGAGGGGTGCTTGGCCCTAGTCATCTTTCCAGCTTCGCAGGCACCACACAAATGATCCTTCTTGAACTTGACACCCTCGATGCCTATGACATGCTTCTTTTTGACGAGTGTGTGTAAGTTCCTCATGCCAGCATGCCCCACCCTCCTATGCCAGAGCCAACATTCTGAAGCTTTTGCAAGAAGACATACGGCAAGCTGTGGACCTGCTGAGAAATCTACCATGTATAGATCATCTTTCCGATACCCTTCAAAGACTAGAGACTTGTAAGATTCCATTAGTACAAGGCAACGATATTTTCCGAATAGCACAATCATGTTCAAGTCACAAAGCATCGAGACAGACATTAAGTTGAAACCAAGGGATTCAACAAGCATCACTTTATCCATGTGTTGATCCTTTGAGATTGCAACTCTACCTAGACCCAATACCTTGCTTTTACCAGTGTCAGCAAATGTGATGTGACTCTTGTCTGATGGACGTAAGGTTGAGTCCATGAGAAGACTTCGATCACCTGTCATATGATTATTGCATCCACTATCCATAATCCATCCAGAAGCTTTTGGTGTCATACCCTACAGTGCAATTAGGAGGATAGGCTTCACAAAGAGTGTTGTGAAGCATAAGCATTTGAGCACACAAGGATTATCACAGCATAGGTCAAGGTTAGGACACATAGTGTGACTGATAAGCAATTCAGATGTGAAATTCATAGCAAGATCATTTTATCATGCGTCCCGTAATGTGTTTTAGGTCCCCAGCAATAGCATCGGACGCCTTTGATTATAGGCTGGAGACCTTTCTCTGCAAAAGAAAGTTAATTCTTCTTCACCACCCACATCTTCAGGGGTGGCTTAGAAGCAATGAGTCTAAGTGCAGCATCTGAGAATTTTGGCTTTGGAGCCCTAGCAAATAGCCTTGCAGGAGATGAATGATACTCATATGAATAAGCAGAAAAGTTCTTAGTTCTATGAACATAGAGGTTTGAAGACACACGCTCATATTCATAAGTCTGAGTATGGTTTCCCTGCAAAACATTGGCGTTAGGGTGACTCAGGTGAGTCCTGTATCTGTATGAAGCCTTTGGGCCATATGAAGCCATAGGTCTGGGGTTTGTCTTCTTCCTTGGTGGTGTCATGATGACATTCACAGGAAGATTCTCAATACACTGCTTAGGTACCCAGATCTTCTTCATAGGTGGTCCATTCCTGTAGTTAGTACCAATATACCTGGCAAACACTTCACCATTCTGATTCTTAAACAATTTATAGTTTGCATCAAAGGATTCATCAATGATAATAGGATTAGCACAGGTAAAGCCAGATAAGGTGGATGGATCTACTGAAGGTTCCTTTGCAGCAACCCATGTGGTTTTGGGGTACTGCTCAGGCTTCCAGTACGACCCATCAACATTCATTTTCCTCTCGAACCCAACACCCTCTTTCCTAGGGTTTTGGTTCAGAATCTGCTTTTTGAGGACATCGCAAAGTGTCTGATGTCCTTTCAGACTTTTATACATCCCTATTTCAAGCAATGTCTTCAACCTCGCATTTTCATCAGCAATAGTGGTGGTATCCTCCGTAGAGGGGTTAGTTACCACATCAGTAGTTGAAGACAATGCAACAGTAGCAACAGTGGAACATTCAGCAACAGAGGTAGCGTTATCATGCTCAATGCAATTTAGACATGGTGGTTCAAATCCATCCTGAGCGGGACTGATCTGTTGAGCGCGAAGTGACTCATTCTCTTTTTGAAGATCTTCATGAGCCGCTCTCAATTTATCAAGCTCTTGCTTCCTTTGAAGATAATCATAGGAGAGCTTTTCATAAGTGGTTAAGAGCGTTTCATGACGACTTTCAAGTTCTTGGTACTTAGCATGAAGATTTTTTATGTCTTCAACTAAGGACTGTGAACGTGTCATTTCCGCGTCCAATAGGTCATCGCTTTTGTCTAACAGTTTTTGAGTATGTTCCATAGCCTTTTGTTGTTCAGTTGCAATTTTAGCAAGTGTTTTGTAGCTGGGTTTGGATTCACAATCAGAGTCATCTTCACTTGATGTTTGAAAGTAAGCATCACGTGATTTTACCTTGGCACCACGTGCCATGAAGCAGTAGGTGGGAGTAGGATCGTCTTCATCATCAGCTTTAGCGTTGGTGTGGAAGTCATTGTCTTTAGTGTTGAAGATGGACTTGGCAACATAAGCTGTGGCTAGAGCCAGACTTGCAACGCCAGGGTCAGACTCCTCTCCAGACTCCACCTCCGCCTCCTCAGAAGCAGACTCCTCCTCTGAATCCATTTCCTTGCCAACAAAGGCACGAGCCTTGCTAGATGAGCTCTTCTTGTGTGATGAAGACTTGGAAGAAGACTTAGAAGAAGACTTTGAGGATTTCTTCTTCTTCTTGTCATCAGAATCATATTCTTTGTTGTTCTTCTTCTTCTCATTGTCCCACTGTGGACACTCAGATATGTAGTGACCAGGTTTCTTGCACTTGTGGTAGGTTCTCTTCTTGTGGTCATTGGTGGAAGCTTCATCATTCCTTGAGCTGGATCGTGAAGACTTTCTGAAGCCTTTCTTCTTGGTGAATTTCTAGAACTTCTTCACAAGCATAGCAAGTTCCTTTCCAATGTCTTCAGGATTATCAGAACTGCAGTCAGATTCTTCTTCAGATGAGGAAACAACTTTTGCCTTCAAAGCGCGAGTTCGGCCATAGTTGGGACCATAGATATCTCTTTTCTCAGAAAGCTAGAACTCATGTGTGTTGAGCCTCTCAAGTATATCAGACGGATCGAGTGTCTTGAAGTCAGGGCGTTCTTGTATCATGAGGGCAAGGGTGTCAAAGGAGCTGTCAAGTGATCTCAGTAGTGTCTTGACGATTTCATGCTTGGTAATCTCAGTTGCGCCGAGAGCTTGAAGCTCATTTCACTACAGGAATCAGCTACTTTGCCGTCCGCCAAGGCGGACGGCAAAGGCATGAATGGCGGACGGCAAAGGTCTTTGCCGTCCGCCACGGACGGCAAAAGTGGACGGCAAAGAAAGGGCCGGTAAAGAGCTACTTTGCCGTCTGCTTTTGGTGGCGGACAGCAAAGGGGCCTTTGCCATCAGCGGCTGACGGCAAAGGGCATGGATCTTTGCCATCTGCTGGCAGACGGCAAAGGGCATGGCTCTTTGCCATCTGCCAACAGACGACAAAGACTGCAGGCTCTTTGCCATCTGCTGGCAGATGGCAAAGAGACCAAATAGGCATTAATTCTGTTTCTTCTTATATTAATTCATTTTCATAGAAAATCAAACACACACACACACACACACACACACACAAATATATATATATATATATATATATATATATATATATATGACCAATATAGCATATCCAACACATATTAACAATACTCGTGAACACAACACATATCCATGAACACATATCCAACAAATATTACAAGGAATGATCTAAAACTAAATATCTATTTTCCTAAAAACTATCTTATTACTATAAGATCTTCTCTGGATCTTCTTCTTTTCTTACAACCTGCATAACAAAAACACTAAGAAAGAGAGAATGGGTTAGGAGTAGAAATGTAGCATTTCACTTGGTGAAATGCAATGCTGTAGGAACCAGTACTTGAGATCAAGATAATCTTAGTTAAGATCCTGATTTTCAAAGTGATCTTAATTAGAAAGCCAAATAGAGTAAACCAATACCAAAGAGCCAAAGGAGAGAACCAGCCAAGGACCCAATCAAGAAGCCACCACAATTAGCAGTTAGTTAAATGCCAACACAAAGACCACTATCAGTACTAGCTCCAGGAATTAAGCCAACTAAAAACTAGTGATTAAAGCCAAAGATTAGACTTCATCACCACAATCAGTTTTGTCCAGTGACAATAGGTACATGTCACTGTGCAACGCCAAAAACAAAGCTCCAGGAGGAGATATACATCACAACCAGCCAACCAGACCAAGTCCCAACACATCCAGCCACAAGCAGCTTAGAAGAGGTAACCATTAAGGAGAGGTACAGAAGACCTCAAGGTATACTTGAGGGATTATGTGCTCAGATAGCCTGGAAGTGCCAAGGCTAGTTCATCACAGCACAGGGATAGCCACATGTAAATTAAGCCTAAGAGAGGGGGGCACAGACCAGCATCACTGCCCAAATCAGATGTAGTATCTATCTTATCAGTAGAAGACTAGGAAAGTAACAGCCAAAACCAAGTATAGCATCTGTTCATAGGCTATTAGAAAGAGACAAATAGGAATAGCCAAACCAAGTGGTATATGTTCATATCAGTATTAGAAGTAAAATAACTACGAACAAGTGAGTATCTGTTCATGAGTAAAGTTACTGACCAAAGTAACAACTCCAGGATCAAATACACAGAACAGAGCAGTACAAGAGTATATATACTTCACAAATACACATAGATGGTCACTGACCAAAACCCTGACACAGCAAAAATCCATCACAGAGAGCTCCAATACAAGTTGATGCTCATCTACAGCAGCTAACCACAGCTAATAGAGCCTCACATCCAACAAGATCAAATGCTACAACTATGCGTTAGAGAGATCAGGAGGGGAGCAAGGACAAGCTCACCAAGAGGAGTTGTAGCCAAAGCAGGATGCAGCCACACCATCACTATGGTGTGACCAACATCACAACCAACACCACCACAACAAGTCGGAGCTTGCCAAAGAGCACCACAACGACGGCGCCAGCGAGAGCACGGGCACGAAGGCGCCAACCAGGGGCACCGCAGCACGGAGGCGCCACCCAGGGGCACCACCGCGCCACGGCACATCCAGCATCGCTGGAGGATCCTCACGGCGACCGAACCTAAGTGCACATCCAGCAATCGACAGTACTGAGCCACAGACAGAGCAAGCGACCAGGCACGGAAAAAACAGGGTGGATGAGCGGGACTCACGCGCGCTCGAGCTCGTCGGGATCGGGATCTCCGGTTGCGGCCGCGGCGAGACAGAGCAGCGCCACCGCGCAGATCCCCGGGGCCCACCAGCGCCCCATCCCCGCCTCTCGGCCGGCCTCATATCTCCCATGGCGGGTGGGGCGCAGAGGAGCTCGGTGCTCGGCTCCCATGGCGGAGGCGGATCTCGAGGTCGGGGCGACCGATGACCAGGCTTCCACGGCGGGGCGGCGAGCTTGTGGGGAGGTGGCGGCGCGCGACGCAGCGCAGGCGGCAACACGAGGCAGCGGGGCTCCTGGGGTCCAGTGAGGTGGCAGCACGCACCGGCGGGAGGAGGCGAGGGGGTGCAGTGGCGCGGGGTCGAGGAAGGCGGGGTCGGGAGGCTCTTGGCTGTGGGGCGGGCGTCGTCGAATCCCGCCGGAATTGGCCGGCGTAGCTTCTCATGGGAGGGAGAGGGAGAGACGAGCGGGAGACAGAGAGAAGGGTGGGGCAGAGAGATAGGGGCGGAGAGAGTGGGGATAGAGATAGAGGAGGTGGGGCAACGGTTTTTTTTACCGCAAAAAAAAAGATAGCCCCCTCTTTGCCGTCCGCCAGCAGATGGCAAAGAATCTTTGCCGTACGCGAGCAGACGACAAAGAGTGGGCGTGGACCATTGCAGTATGCAGGCATCCGGTGGCACCTCTTTGCCGTCCGCTGATAGATGGCAAAGATTCTTTGCCATCTGCCAGCTGACGGCAAAGAAATGACAGATGGCAAAGACCTTCTTTGCCATCTGCCAGTTCTTTGTCGTCTGTTGTTTGCTAGCTGATGGCAAAGACCTTCTTTGCCGTCCGCAAGCAGACGGCAAAGATCTGGCAGACGGCAAAATCCCTAATTCCAGTAGTGTTTGTGATGTCGGTGAGGCGATCGAACGTGGGTTGGACATTTTCATTGTCATTTCTGTTGAAGCGGTTGAAGAGGTTGCGAAGAACACTGATCCTTTGATCTCTCTGGGTTGAGACGCCTTCGTTGACCTTGGATAGCCAGTCCCAGACTAGCTTCGACGTTTCCAGAGCACTCACACGGCCATTGAGGGAGTCCTGGACTAGGGGGTGTCCGGACAGCCGGACTATCATCGTCCGCCGGACTCCAAGACTACGAAGATACAAGATTGAAGACTCCGTCCCGTGTCTGGATGGGACTTTCCTTGGCGTGGAAGGCAAGCTTGGCGATACGGATATGAAGATCTCCTACCATTGTAATCGACTCTGTGTAACCCTAGCCCTCTCCGGTGTCTATATAAACCGGAGGGTTTTAGTCCGTAGGACACAACAACCGTTACAACAATCATACCATAGGCTAGCTTCTAGGGTTTAGCCTCCTTGATCTCGTGGTAGATCCACTCTTGTACTACCCATATCATCAATATCAATCAAGCAGGAGTAGGGTTTTACCTCCATCGAGAGGGCCCGAACCTGGGTAAAAACATTGTGTCCCTTGTCTCCTGTTACCATCCGCCTAGACGCACAGTTCGGGACCCCCTACCCGAGATCCGCCGGTTTTGACACCAACATTGGTGATTTCATTGAGAGTTCCTCTGTGTCGTCACCGATAGGCTCGATGGCTTCTTCAATCAACAACAACGCAGTCCAGGGTGAGACTTTTCTCCCCGGACAGATCTTTGTATTCGGCGGCTTCGCACTGCGGGCTAATTCACTTGGCCATCTGGAGCAGATCGAAAGCTACGCCCCTGGCCGTCAGGTCAGATTTGGAAGACTAAACTTCATGGCGGACATCCGCGGAGACTTGATCTTCGATGGATCCGATCCGCAGCCGAGCGTGCCGCACTGTCGCGATGGGAACGATCTAGCTCTGCCGCCGGACAGTGCCTTGGAGGCCGCACATGAATCCGCTCCGACCCATAGTTCGGAGCCGATCGCGCAGATCGAGGACGAGTGGCTGGACACCGCCTCGGGAGCCGCAACATCCGTGGCGATGGAGCCGAACACTAACCTTGTCCCCTATAAAGCTCGTGACTCCGAGGTGCCGGACTCCCTGCCGGACTCCGAACCTCCTGCACCCCTGCCAATCCAATCCGATTGGGCGCTGATCATGGAGTTCACCGCTGCGGACATCTTTCAGCACTCGCCCTTTGGTGACATCCTAAATTCGCTAAAGCATCTCTCGCTATCCGGAGAGCCCTGGCCGGATTATGGCAAGGATGGTTGGGATGCGGACAACAAAGAAATTCAAAGCTAACCCACCACCCACTTTGTCGCCACTGTCAATTTAACCGACATGCTAGACTACAACTCCGAAGACATCGACGGTATGGACGACGATGCCGGGGACGATCAAGAACCAGCGCTCACAGAGCACTGGAGGGCCACCACAACCCATGATGTATATATGGTGGATACCCCGAAAGGAAGCGATAACGAGGACCAACGGGGCGCGGCAAAGGATAATCCCGCCGATAAACAACCAAAACGGCGACGCAGACGCCGCCCTAAGTCCCGCCTCGACAACAACAACGCTCCTAATGACCCAGCAATAGAGCAGGGCAAACCAGTGGACGACGAACATGCAGCCAAGCAACCGTCCGAACAGGACGAATAGGATAATCAATCCATGCCCGGCGAAACCAACAGTCCAGACGACCTCACGCCGGACACACCACCGGAGAATAAGAGCCTTCGCAAAAGACTCGTCGCCACTGCAAGAAGTCTGAAGAAGGAAAAATGGAAGCTCAAAACAGCGGAAGACATACTCAGAATGAGGTGGAGCAAAGTGCTCAAAACCGCAGACAAATACGGCAATGGCCATCAATCAAAGAGCTACCCGAAGCGCAAGCTACTGCCAGAATTCGACGAGGAAGCCATAGAGCCCCCACAGTCAAAAAACAAAGAGGTCGCCTGGCCGGATAGACGACCAGATGATAGGCCAAAAACTATAAGCGGCGCCGCACACAAGCCGACCCATGATCCTGGGAAAACAGATGACCCAGCCAGGTCCATTTACGGGCCAAAAAAGAGGGCCCCAGGAAGCAACACAACACGCCAAGTGTTCGAAGACAGCGGTACACCCAAATACAGGGGCACCGCACACCCACTATGTTTTACCAATGAGGTGCTGGATCATGAATTCCCAGCAGGGTTTAAACCCATAAACATAGACGCTTACGACGGAACAACAGACCCGGGAGTCTGGATAGAGGATTATATACTACACATACACATGGCTAGAGGAGATGACCTCCACGCCATAAAATATATACCCCTCAAGCTCAAAGGGCCAGCTTGGCATTGGCTCAAAAGCCTCCCAGAAAACACTGTTGGAAGTTGGGAAGAGCTTGAGGACGCGTTTAGAGCAAATTTTCAAGGGACTTATGTCCGCTCTCCGGATGCAGACGATCTAAGTCATATAACTCAACAGCCCGGAGAGTCAGCGCGCAAATTCTGGAACAGGTTCCTTACTAAAAAGAACCAAATAGTCGATTGTCCGGATGCCGAAGCCTTAGCAGCTTTCAAACACAACGTCCGAGACGAATGGCTCGCCAGACACCTCGGCCAAGAGAACCCGAGGACAATGTCCGCGCTAACAAGCCTCATGACCCGCTTTTGCGCGGGGGAAGACAGCTGGCTAGCAAGATGCAGCACCAGCGACCCAAGTACATCCGAGATCAGAGATGGAAACGGAAAATCACGGCGCAGAAAAGATCAGCGCCGGAATAAAGAGAAAAGCCCAAAGAACACGGCGGTCAACGCCGAATTCAAAAGCTCGCGGCCAAACAACAAAACACTGCCTCTCAAGGACAACAGTGACGAGCTATCCAACTTAAACAAAATTTTGGATCGGATATGTCAAATCCACAGTACCTCCGGAAGGCCTGCGAACCACACCCACCGAGATTGTTGGGTTTTCAAACAGTCCGACCGACTCAACGCCGAACACAAGGGGCTTGACACACCAAGCAGGGACGACGACGAACCCCACCAGCAGGGCATCGGAAAACAAAAGACTTTCCCACAAGAAGTCAAAGCAGTAAACTCACTTCATGTGATAATACGGAAAAACAATGCGCCACCCGCTAAGATGGGTCTCGCACGGTCCACCCCAGCGGAACCTCGAGATTGGATGTCAAAACCAATCACTTTTGACCACCTGGATTATTCCAGAAGTGTTCGAAATGCAGGATGGACTGCTCTGATATTGGATCCTATAATTGACGGACTACAATTTACACAAGTCCTGATGGACGGCGGCAGCGATTTAAACCTCAAGTTGGGGATAGATCTTACCACAATTCGACATAGCCGCACTTCCTTTAAAGGAGTGATGCCAGGCCCTTACGCCAAGTGCATAGGCTCCCTATTACTAGAAGTTGTGTTCGGGTCACCGAACAACTTCCGACGCGAAAAACTAATCTTTCATGTCACCCCATTCAAAAGTAGCCATCAAGCACTATTGGGACGTGAAGCTTTTGTCCGCTTTAACGCCATACCACATTACACGTCTCTTACACTTAAAATGCCCGGTCCACGTGGCATCATTTCATTAAGAGGGTCATTCAAAGATCCCGGACACGGCTAGATGAGTCCGGCATAAATAAGCTAGGGGCTCCCTAGCCGCACACCCCTTCACAAGGGGCTGTGCGTATACGCAATAATGAGCTAATATAAACTCCGTTTTATTCATTTATTAATATTTTTCATGCACTTTTCCGCACGATTTCCTTTCAAACTAAGTTCCTCTCTTTTTACAGATGAACAACGTGCATACCCGTCTAGGATAACGGCACAACGGAGACACAGGCACAGACGTGCAGTAGGGACCCGTCACAAGGATTCTTTTCAGATTAAGACCCTGCGTAAACCTTTTTTACTGTCTCTTGTTGCTATACTCCCCTGGCTTTTCATTATAACCAGAGTGGAGACTGACGTTTTGGCATCGGCCGCGTCAGAAGACCTCGCCCGTACCTGGACACTAGGGGTTTAGGGCATTGTTCTGCCCATTATTATAAAGACCGAACACCTTAGGGAGTGTTCGGCGTCTCGAGTTAGGCCTTATATGCATCAGCTCCGAATCATGTCTTTGGTCAAATGTTGGGTTTGCCCGGCTCCTGTGTTTTGCTGCCTTACGTTCCGTATCATCGGCTAACGCGGCACCAAGAGAACTACTGCGATTCTGCCCCAGTTCGGCTGGGTGAGCACCTCAGTAGAGAAAGCCGAAAACTGACTGTCATGATACAGCGAGAGACTGGTCAACCACTCGATTGACCACTGGAATGTTTAGAATTCCTCCGCTTTGACGAAGGACCGTTTCCCGGCCAGGCACACACGCGCCCCGAATTCGGAGAGCGCGGTGCCCCCAGGGGCTATATCGTAGTCCCACCCTCGAACTCCAATGGCTAAGTGAAAGTGATAAAGCATCATAGTCCAGTTGCCTCGTTTGCTACACTACCACCTCCTTAACAGGACCGAGACATCGGATTAAGTGTGAAAATGCGCTATTTTTTGCGAACACCCCCGCACCTTGTGCGTGGGGGCTGAAGCCGAAGACTGCCATCTTTCAGGTTATACACACGTATACATAAACGGTCGCATAGGAGATATTCCAATACTTGAACGCACAAGTATAAAAAGCGATTACATCATAACCATTGTTTTACAAAATAAAACGTTCATTTGAACGTGACATTTTTCGAGCACTGCGACTCTATTACACGAGCACCACACATAACTTCCCCAAAATAGTGCTCGGCGGGTAACCGGCTCTCGTCCGAACCCTGGGTCGCAACAGCGGTGGCGTCCATCTCTGTCCAATGTGTCTTCACACGGGCGAGGGCCATCCGCGCACCCTCTATGCAGGCTGACCGCTTCATCAACTTGATATGCGGCACCGCCCCAAGAAACTGCTGCAATAAGCCAAAATAGCTCGTTGGCTTGGGCCTCTCCGGCCAGACATGAGTCACGATATCCGTCATGGCAAGTCTGGACAACCTATTCAGCTCAGCCCATTCGGCCAACCGATCGGTCAGCGGAAGTGAACGATCTGGACTATGGAATTGAGACCAAAATAGCTCTTCCGTCTTGTGATCCTTCTGACTTCGGAAGTGCACAACGGCATCCGCCGCACTTGCCGCTAAGTCCATATATGGATCCTCCGGACCCCACAGCTGGCCAAGCTGGGCATACTTTGGATCCGTAAACCTGCAGCGTAGCAGAAAAGGCTTGCCAGCCACAATGTCTCCGGCCTGACGCAGCTCCTCCTTTATAGCCCGCATTGCAGAACGGGCATCCTTGGCTTCGGCGGTGGCCTTCCCCAGGTCTTCTCGCTCCGATAGGCGCTCCTTTTCAAGAGCCTCATTGCGGTCGGTAGCATCCTTCAATTTAACGGCCAATTCGGCCATCTCTTCCCTGCTTCGGCAGTGTGCAGCCCTTTCGGCTTCTAACTCCTCGGCCGCCCTCGAGGCAGCCGCATCACTCCTTCTGGCTTGCTCCTTGGCTTGAGCAAGTTCTGCCCGAAGGCTCTCCACAGCAGCAGCACCATCTGCGTCAAGCATAAATATTGTAAGAGGTGGGCTTTTGCTCCCTTAATAGGTGACTGCGGAGACACAATTTACCTTGCGACTCGTCAAGTTGCTCGTTGACTAGCGTGATGTCCGCATCCGCAACATCGAGTTGCCGCATTAATTAAGCAACTCCATCAGTCCGGCTAGCCCCCGGACTATCCGCCACCTGCACAGGAAAGGCGACACTCAATACCTGCGATTTTGATCCTTGGCACGTTGTCGCTTTCAACAACCTACCGAGTCTCAGGGGCTACTATCTATACAGGGCGCACTTTCATGTGCAAAACTGTCAAAAAGGTGCGTTGTTTTTACGTACCTCAAACCCCGCCAGTAAACTCCTGACGACATTATGCAATCCGCTTTCGGCGGACGAAATTCTTCCAATCACCGCACTCATCAATGCACGGTGATCTTCTGAGATGGACGCCCTCTCAAGCAGATCCTTCAGCTCCCCCAGCTGAACACTAGTTGGCGCCGAACTCTTCGGCTCTGCCGGGCTCGGGGATACCCTCCGTGACGACACTTCAGGCTCGTCCGCCCTATCCGATGGCGCAGCAGACGGAGGCGTCTCGCTCTCCATCATCTCCGGACGAAGATCCCCCGAAGACGAGCTCATCTGAGAAGGTCGCAGATCCAAACTACAAGGTAAAAATTTCGGTTATCCTCAGAAGCACAAATAGGGATGTTTCTTATTAATGAACTCCCCCTTTTCTACTCACGGCTCGCTGGAGGGCTGATTCTTTAGAGAAGACTGTGCGGCCGGGACCTCCCCGGACGCAGGACCCTCTGGTGAAGATTTCTTCCCCCGCTTAGGGGCTTTGGCCTCCGGGTCTTCGGAGGCGGTCCTCTTCTCCCCCTGGAGGGAGGGATTCTCGATCCCCCCTTCTTCAAGCGCCCCCTTGGGCGAGGCGGTAGCTCCTCTATTTTCCCCTTCGCCTTCTTCTGAAGGCGCAACCTCCAACATCCTGACCAGCACGGGATCCGGCGCGGTCTCTGGGAGGGGGGCCGGACACCGTATCAGCTTTGCTTGCGCTATCCACTCCTGTTGCAGGATAATGGGTTAAAAGGCGAATTGTAGAAAAGCAAACAAATGGTACGTCCGCACACTGGGCTACTTACTTGAGTATCCGGGCGATTGCAGCTTAGGCCGGCATCCTCGGTCAATTCCGGACACGCCGCTTGTGGTTCGAAGAACAACTTGTACATCTCCACGGGTGCCGTACCCATAAAGTGTTGGAGAATCCGTGGTCCCTCCGGATTGAACTCCCATAGCCGGAGAGGACGACGTTTGCAGGGCAGGAGACGCCTAATTAGCATAACCTGCATCACCACGACCAGATCGATCTCCCTCGCCTGGAGGTTTCGAATCCGGCCCTGCAATAGGGGCACGTCTTTTGACGGCCCCCAGTTGAGCCCTTGGTTGACCCACGACATCAACCGCCGAGGAGGTCCCGAGCGGAATATGGGCGGCGGCTTCTGCCTGCTGCCCTTCGGAGCGGTGATATAGAACCACTCCTGCTGCCACAAGCCGAGCTCCTCTTGGAAGGAGCCCTTGGGCCACGGGGCATCGGCCCTCCTACTTATGGCCGCCCCGCCGCACTCTGCTTGACGCCCCCCAATCGTCTTCGGCTCCACATTGAAGGTCTTCAGCCACAGGCCAAAGTGGGGGGTGACGCGGAGGAAGGCTTCGCAGACGACAATAAATGCGGAAATATGGAGGATGGACTCCGGAGCCAAGTCATGGAAATCCAGCCCGTAGTAGAACATGAGCCCTCTCATGAAAGGATCCGTCGGGAAGCCTAAACCCCGACGGAGGTGGGATACAAAGACGACGTACTCGCCGGGCTCGGGGGTGGGTATGGCCTGCCCTTCGGCGGACAGCTTGTGCGAAATCTCATAAGACAGGTACTTGGCCTCTCACAGCTTTAGCACGTCCTCCTCCGTGACGGAGGAGGGCATCCACCGGCCCTGAAGGTCGGAATCGGACATTGTTGAAGGTCCGAAGCACATGAATCTGGGGCTCTGGGTGTTGGAACTTGGAGCGAGGAGAAGATTCGATGGAGGATTGAAGAAAAGAAATGAGCCTTGGTCCTATTATAAAGAGGGAGAATACCAAGAGCCGTCTCCGTGACCGTTCGGGACTCGCCTTCGATAGAGGGGGCATGGCGACGGGCGCGGTTGAGTTACCCACGTCCGTATTGATAAGGATCCCGGAATAAGGGGAACACGATCTCTGCTTCGACAAGACGTGCCAAGGAAACCGCTTCGCTAAACGCGCTGAGGTGGTGTAATAAAAAAGGATTCAAGTAAAGGCTTGGTAGTGGCGTGACGTCACGCTGCAAAATACGTCAGCAGATTGAACCTGTGTACATGATATTCTCTCTACGGTGGAATGTGGAAATTATTTTGCAGAGCCGGACACTATCCTGGTGTTCACAATCTTCTATGGATTATTTGGAGGAGGAACCCGCCTTGCAATGCCGAACATTATGCGTGCCGGACTCATCGTCATTGAAGCCAGGTTCAGGGGCTACTGAGGGAGTCCTGGACTAGGGGGTGTCCGGACAGCCGGACTATCATCGTCCGCCGGACTCCAAGACTACGAAGATACAAGATTGAAGACTCCATCCCGTGTCTGGATGGGACTTTCCTTGGCGTGGAAGGCAAGCTTGGCGATACGGATATGAAGATCTCCTACCATTGTAACCGACTCTGTGTAACCCTAGCCCTCTCCGGTGTCTATATAAACCGGAGGGTTTTAGTCCGTAGGACACAACAACCATTACAACAATCATACCATAGGCTAGCTTCTAGGGTTTAGCCTCCTTGATCTCGTGGTAGATCCACTCTTGTACTACCCATATCATCAATATCAATCAAGCAGGAGTAGGGTTTTACCTCCATCGAGAGGGCCCGAACCTGGGTAAAAACATCGTGTCCCTTGTCTCCTGTTACCATCCGCCTAGACGCACAGTTCGGGACCCCCTACCCGAGATCCGCCGGTTTTGACACCGACAGCCATACTGTCCTTTGGTTAGATGACCACAGATGATGTTCTTGGCAGTAGAGTCCAGTTGAATGAACTTCTTGACATCAGCAGGGGTGACACCTTCACCAGTTTTGGGAACACCATTCTTGACGACATACCAGAGGTCGACATCAATGGCTTCAAGATGCATGCACATCTTATTCTTCCCGTAGGGATATTCAGTTCCGTCGAACACGGGGCAAGCAGCGGAGACTTTGATTATCCCTGCAGTCGACATAGCTAAAACTCCAGGTGGTTAAACCGAATCACACAGAACAAGGGAGTACCTTGCTCCGATACCAATTGAAAGTGCTAGTTATCGACTAGAGGGGGGGTGAATAGGCGATTTTTATGAAAGTCTTCAAAACATGGGAGTTTCGTAGACAAACGATAGAAATGACCTAATTGATATGCAGCGGAAGATAAACTACAACAAGCAAACCATAGTCAAGTATGTAATTATGTGAAGGTACAAGACTAGTAGCAGCTTGGTAGTAAGGATCAGGATGGAAGATAGTATGAAGCCAATCAATAATAGTCAAGCAGTGAAGTCAAACAGGTATGACAATTAGACAATGACTTCACGAAGACAAACTTAGAGTAAAGGGAGGTAGAGGATAGAACCAGTCACTTGTTGAAGACACATGATTTGTTGGACCAGTTCCAGTTGCTGTGACAACTGTACGCCTAGTTAGGGAGGCTGAGATTCAACTCAGAAGACCGTGTCTTCACCTTATTCCCCTTGAGCTAAGGACACACAGTCCTCGCCCAATCACTCTGGTAAGTCTTCAAGGTAGACTTCCGAACCTTCACAGACTTCATTCACCGGCGATCCACACTGACTCTTGGATGCTCAGAACGCGATGCCTAACCGGCTGGAGGATACACATTCCTCAAGTGTAATAAGTCTTCAGGTCACACAGACAAAAAGACTTCAGTGATGCCTAACACTCTTTGGCTCTGGGTGTTTGGGCTTTGTCCTCGCAAGGATTTCTCTCTCTCAAAGGCTTCGAGGTGGGTTGCTCTCAAACGACAAAAGCCGTGCACTAACTCTGAGCAGCCACCAATTTATGGTGTAGGGGGTGGGCTATTTATAGCCACAAGGCAACCCGACCTGATATGTCCGAAATGACCCTGGGTCACTAAGGAACTGACACGTGTTCCAACGGTCAGGTTTCAAACACACACGACAACTTCTTGGGCTACAAGCAAAGCTGACTCATCCAGCTCTGGATAAGATTTGCTCACATTGTCTTCGCTCGAAGACATAGGATTTGGGTTGAGCATCACTTCAGTCATCCTGACTTAGTTCACTTGGACCCCACTTAACAGTACAGTGGTTCCTATGACTCAACAAAGAAGAAAAGGAAACAACGAAACCACACAGTCTTCGCGCTCCATAGTCTTCACTCAATGTCTTCTCATGTCATAGTCTTCAATATGAATATCTTCACATACCACCATTGTCGTCAATGTCTTCATACATTTTTAGGGGTCATCTCCGGTAGGTAAACCGAATCAATGAGGGACACTACCTGCGTTATCCTGCAATTCTCACAAACGCATTAGTCCCTCAACCAAACTTGTCGTCAATACTCCAAAACCAACTAGGGGTGGCACTAGATGCACTTACACCTACGGGTCCGTAGGTAGTAGCTAGCTAGATGGCTTCTTCTCTCTTTTTGATTCTAAATGTAATGTTCTCCTCAATGTTCTTGGAGATTTATTTGATGTAATGATTTTTTTCCGGTGTGTTTGTTGGGATCCGATGAAGTGCGAGTTTATGATCAGATCTATCTATAAATATTATGTGAGTTTTTTATCTCTTATATGCATGATTGTTATAGCCTCGTATTTCTTCTCAGAATCTTTGATTTAGTTAGGCCAACTAGATTGATTTTTCTTGCAATGGGAAGAGGTGCTTTGTGATGGGTTTGATCTTGCGATGTCCTCACCTAGTGACAGAAGGGGTAGCGAGGCACGCATGTATCGTTGCTACTCCCTCCATCCCAAAATTCTTGTCTTAGATTTGTCTAGATGTGGATGTATCTAATACTAAAACGTGACTTAATACATCCATAATTAGACAAATCTAAGACAAGAATTTTGGGACAGAGGGAGTATTAAGGATAAAAAGATGGGGTCTATTCCTACATGAATATACCTTGTCTACATCATGTCATTGTTCTTATCGCATTACTCTGTTTCTCCATGAACTTAATACACTAGATGCATGCTGGATAGCGGTTAATGTGTGGAGTAATAGTAGGAGAGGCAGAATCATTTTGGTCTACTAATCTTGGACGTGATGTCTATATACACGATCATTGCCTTGGATATGGTCATATTATTTGCCCTTCTATAAATTGCCCAACAGTAATTTGTTTACCCACCGTATGCTATTTTCTCGAGAGAAGTCACTAGTGAAATCTACGGCCCCCGGGTCTATCTTTTATCATATTGTTTTCAGATATATTATTCCAAAAACCCAAAAATACCTTGCTGCACTTTTTTCTTTACTTATTTTATTTTGTGCTCTTGCTAGATCTATTTATCCAATCTCATATAATTTAATCTATCTTTTTACCATGGAGGGATTGAGAACCCCTCTTACGCGTTGGGTTGCAAGTATTTGTTCATTGTGTGCAGGTACCGTTTACATAGTGTTGCTTGGTTCTCGTACTGGATTGATAACCTTGGTTTTATAACCGTAGTTGTGCCGCATCATCCCTTCCTCTTTGGGGAAATACCAACACAAATTCAAGCTATTGTCAGTCGCCTCTACGAACGTCCTGGGCTGCGTGCTCTCCGCCCCCCTACGCCATGAGGCCGTGTCCAGGAGGATGGCCGTCCACGTCTATGACGACTACGAGACCGGATCGTCCCGGATCGATGCTGCATCGATGCTAGCGCTCCGTCTTCTCGGCACCGGTCGTCACTGTCATCTCTGTCGATTCGCCGCACTCTGACCATGCCAAACTCCCCCGAGTCCCCTCTTGACCTCGTTGTGAGCCCCACTTCTGTCTCCACTTAACCATGCTCCTCCCAGCGGCCGGTAGCACCAGATTCACCGAAGTCTGCCGCCAGCCGCCGCCTTGGCTTGTTGCTCCAGCCACTTCTGGCCACCCCCGCACGAACTACTTCACCGTTGCATGCGCCTTATCGCGCTGGTTCTCTGGATGGTCACGGAGGACCATTTGGTCGCTAGAGCATTGTTTCCGTGCGTCGCCACTGACCCCTGTGTTCGCCGGAGCGCGCCGGCGTTTAAATCCGGCGATAGGTCATCGCCAGGTGGACCCCACTCATCGAGGAGTAGATTAGGGCACTAATCCCTGCTTAGCCACTAACCCGGGGCCTAAACCCCGCTTACCATTGGGCCCTTTTGCTAACCAAAAATAATTAACCCCCTGTTAATTAGTGGCCTCTGTGACACCTGGGGCCCGCTTGTAAGTTTGACCAGTCACCGGTCGAAGCTGACTAGGCTGCTGACTAGGTCCTTTGTTGACTGGCAGTTGACCCAGTCAATTGGGCCCACTGTCAGCCTCTGTGTTGTACAACTGGGTACAGTTTTGGGTGCACTTAGCATTTTAGCCAATGATTTTTGAATTAAAATAAATTCCAGTAATTTAAGAATATTTTTTAAAACTTTGAAAATTCATATTAATTCAACCGTAACTTGGATGAAAAAATATATTATATATGAAAGTTGCTCAGAAAAATGTAACGAATTTGAATAGGCCATCCGCATACCTGCCACACCCTATAACATGATAAACATCGATGATTCATGCATAGGTCAATATATCAAAAAACATCTGGAGCCGGGAAAATATCGTCGGATATTTCCCACTTCTTTTAAACTGCATAGTAATGCATTAGGACATATCACCAACACATTTTGCCCTGGCATGCATCTGTGTTGCATTTGTTTGCTCTGTTTTTATTTGTTTCTCCTTTGTTGCTTCTTTTGCAGTAGACCCCGAGACCATAGATGATCTGGTGACCGTCTACTTCGATGAAGATCTGTTTTCGTCTGTAGAGCTTCCAGGCAAGCAAACCCCCCTTGGTCATTTCTATATCACCCATTCATTCTCTCTCATGTTTGCATTAGAATTTGCTATTGTAATTGATTGCTCCTATTCTGATGTATAGTCTGATTTTGTAACCTGCTATTATTACCTTAGCTGTTATCCTATATGCTTAGTATAGGTTGGTTAGTGATCCATCAGTGGCCCCTCACCTTGTCCATGTTTCCCCCACTTTATCACCGATGACTCGATCAACGTGATCCATGTCCTGAGCCCGACACATCACCTCACGCCCCCTTAGTTGTACGACTCTGCAGAGCTACTATTGAGTGCCAAGGGTGATACCTCGTAACACACTCCTGATGATAACTCTGTAGTGTAGCTAACCGGTCGTGGTCTACGGAGGTTGATTCCTCCTTCACCACTCTCGACAGCGACTCTGTCGTGCAACACCTCAAGTGTGAACCCTTCGAGGGTGATTCCTCTAAGTTCACCTTGAGGGTTACATCGAGTAGGAATCCATCGAGGGTGATTCCTCGGGTTTCCCCTTGATGTTATGGACACACAATTACTTTAACTTTACCCCAGAACCATGTTGAAGTCGGGTCGGCCTCGAGGGGTACCAGCGAGTAATGTGGAGTCGGGTTGACCGTGAGGGTACCCACGAGATAATTACGCGGCACAGTCTGGCATTCTTAGCCCTTGTCGTAAGTCAGCGAGAGGGGGAGATGAGACCACAGATTGTGGATCCTTGATCGTCTCTACGCGCTCCCAAGACACTAACGTTTGGATATGTGATTCGAGTAGGCCTCTGGCCTTTTCGCACTAACCACCACACTGGAATAAGTATGGGCACTCTACGTCGTACGTTTCTCCGAAAGCTCTTCGGACGTCAGCGATTGAGTGGTGCGTGCCCAGTTGGACGGGAACCACCTGTGCTTGTATTAGGGGGTGGGACTGCTCCAGGACAAGTACGCAACATGCAGGAGTGCAAAGGGCGATGGGCCCAAGACCCTTGAGCGCTTAGGATGTAGACCGACATGCTAGCCTCTCTGTTGAGCCTAGGTAGGACTATGGTGTGCCGACCAGCCGAGGCCGGCCATGACCCAGGAAAGTGTGTACGACCGGAGTTAACCGAGTGTGTTGGGTAAGTTTGTGCACCCTTGCAAAGAAGTTAATCTATTCAAATAGCTATGTCCACCATAACGGACGCTCGGAGTACTATCCTGATCTATACAACTAGAACTGGATACTGGAGACATGTAATGGATATGATGGCTCCGGGATTGCCTTCTCGTAGGGAGTCAAGGAAGGATCTCTGGACGTTACTACAATATACTTGCTACTTCATATTATGCTAATATGCACTCTTCTAATGCTGCAAGATGCTTCAAGATGCTAGTCTTCGATAGGCTAGGCCTTCCCTTCTATTCTGGCATTTCTGCAATTTAGTCCAAAGATATAGCCTCATTCATTTGATACTGATGCATACTTAGCATAGATCTGATGTAAGTCTTGCTAGTACTTCGAATGAGTACTCACGGTTGCTTTGCTACCTCTTTTCCCCCTATACCCGATTGCTCCAATCAGATGACGAATCCCAGGAGCCAGATGTGTTGGGGAACGCAGTATTTCAAATTTTTTACCTACAATCATGGAAGATCTATCTATGTGATGCATAGCAACGAGCGGGAGAGTGTGTCCACGTACCCTCGTAGACCGAAAGCGAAAGCGTTAAGTAGCGCGGTTGATGTAGTCGAACGTCTTCGCGATCCAACCGATCAAGTACCGAACGCACGACACCTCCGCGATCTGCACACGTTCAGCTCGGTGACGTCCCTTGAATTCTTGACAGAGCTGAGGCCGAGGGAGAGTTTCGTCAGCATGACGACGTGATGACGGGAGGATGAAGTTACCGACGCAGGGCTTCGCCTAAGCACTACAACGATATGACCGAGGTGGAAATATGTGGAGGGGAGCACCGCACACGGCTAAAACAACTGTTGACTTGTGTGTCTATGGGGTGCCCCCTCCCCCGTATATAAAGGAGGGGAGGAGGAGAGGGCCGAACCTCATAGGGCGCACTCAAGCGGGGGGAGTCCTACTCCCAGTAGGAGTAGGTTTCCCCCTTCCCTAGTTGGAGTAGGAGAAGAAGGAAGAGGGAGAGGGAGAGAAGGAAAGGGGGGGCACTCCAATTCGGATTGGGCTTAGGGGGAGGGGGCGCCTCCACCTGGCCGCCTCCTCCTCTCTTCCACTAAGGCCCAATAAGGCCCATTGACTCCCCGGGGGGTTCCGGTAACCTGCCGGTACTCCGGAAAATGCCCGAACTCATCCGAAACCTTTCTGGTTTCCAAACATAGCCTTCCAATATATCGATCTTTATGTCTCGACCATTTCGAGACTACTCGTCATGTCCGTGATCACATCTGGGACTCCGAACAACCTTCGGTAATCAAAACACATAAACTCATAATACTGATCGTCATCGAACGTTAAGCGTGCGGACCCTACGGGTTCGAGAACTATGTAGACATGACCGAGACTCATCTCCAGTCAATAACCAATAGCGGAACCTGGATGTTCATATTGGATCCCACATATTCTATGAAGACCTTTATCGGTCAAACCGCATAACAACATACGTTGTTCCCTTTGTCATCGGTATGTTACTTGGCCGAGATTCGATCGTCGGTATCTCAATACCTAGTTCAATCTCATTACTGGCAAGTCTCTTTACTCGTTCCGTAATGCATCATCCCGTAACTAACTCATTAGTCACATTGCTTGCAAGGCTTATAGTGATGTGCATTACCGAGAGGGCCCAAAGATACCTCTCCGACAATCGGAGTGACAAATCCTAATCTCGATCTATGCCAACTCAACAAACACCATCGGAGACACCCGTAGAGCATCTTTATAATCACCCAGTTACATTGTGACGTTTGATAGCACACTAAGTGTTCCTCCGGTATTTGGGAGTTGCATAATCTCATAGTCATAGGAACATGTATAAGTCATGAAGAAAGCAATAGCAACAAACTAAACGATCATCGTGCTAAGCTAACAGATGGGTCTTGTCAATCACATCATTCTCTAATGATGTGATCCCGTTAATCAAATGACAACTCATGTCTATGGCTAGGAAACTTAACCATCTTTGATTAACGAGCTAGTCAAGTAGAGGAATACTAGTGACACTCTGTTTGTATATGTATTCACACATGTACTAAGTTTCCAGTTAATACAATTCTAGCATGAATAATAAACATTTATCATGATATAAGGAAATATAAATAACAACTTTATTATTGCCTCTAGGGCATATTTCCTTCAAGATGACACCGCCGACACCTACTACTACCCCGACAGAGCCTACTACTATGTGGAGGCCGCCGATGACCAGGGGGCCTTGCCTTTTTGATCGTTGTTGTTGTTTTTGCTAGCCTTCTTAAGGCAGACTTGTTCACTTATGTCTGTACTCAGATATTGTTGCTTCCGCTGACTCATTTGCATTTGATCCCTCGAGGCACCTGACTTGTAATATAAAGCTTGTATGACTTTAATTTGTGTCTAGAGTTGTGTTGTGTTATCTTCCCGTGAGTCTCTGATCTTGATCGCGCGCATTTGCGTGTATAATTAGTGCATGATTGAATCGGGGGTGTGACAATGCTCGTGTTCATGGAAATATTCTTCTTAGCTGCTTTGAGCATTTGGAAGGAGAGGAATAATAAGAATTTCAGAGGAATTTCCCACCACAAACTCTTGGATGCAAAGATTCAAGGAGGATCTCCCCTGCCTATAGAGTGGAGGAGGCCCAAAAATCTTTTGTTTCAACTTTTATAGCTTCCCTCCCTTAGTTACCTTCCCTTAATTTGCTTTTGATTCTTCCTACCCCTTCTTTTTAACACTTAACTACCAACCCCAAGGGGCTAGGTTTGTATGTATATTATGTGTGGTGTTGTGTTTTATTTAATTGAAAAATGAGTAGGAGGCGCTCCTACTGTTTCGGGCTAAAAAATCATTTCCTAGTGTTAGTACTATCTAGTAGCTGATGCTTTGTGTTTTATTGGTGAAAAGTCTATACGTTCAGATTGCTATCATTTTCATATTCCCCTGCACATGCTTATGTTTGTGACTTGTGAGTAGTTCCATGTTGACATGCGAGAAATCCAATTGATATATTTCACTTGAAAATTTCAATAATAATTGTTGTTTGATTATATGTTGTGTCATAGTTCTTTATGGTGACTCGTGGAACATAGATTTCATGTCATTTTAACCATTCATGGACCAAGAAGAGAACACTATGTCATAATGAATTTGGAGGGGAGTCTAGAGGTGACAAACGTTCCCCAAGTTTAGATTTATAGCATAAATGGGTAAGAGGGATCCCATGACTTCAATCTATGTTAGGCTCTACCTTAATTGTCTCCAATATATAGTCGGGTTGGCCATTGGCAATACAACAAAAAGTATGGCAGAATGATTTGATGACCATGAAAATTTGTCATAGGTATGGTGACACTCAACTAGGTTGACGAAAGTCTATGAAAACGTCTAGAAAACCATCATACAACTGTGACCTGCTCCATCAAAGAAGTGAAGTAGGCCCTGCCTGGGGCACTACGATGATGTGCTCCATTGGACTAATGATGTTAAACATAATTACATGTGAGATCCTAATAGCTCTGAACTACCTAAGAAGAAGTGACTGATGTTGTAGATGCACCACGTTTTTTCGATAAGGGGAAGGCCCGGGCCTCTGCACCATCATGATGCACACAACCAACTTTATTAAAAGAAATGAAAGTAGTTCAAAATACTAAAAAACAAAGCAATACAAACTGGAAATACCACAACCAGACGGGAAAAAGATTACATGACTTAATCACTTAATCTCAGTGACACGCTAGCCAAACAGGTTGAATAACACCTGAGCAACCATCTCCAGAAAGTTGCAGCCAAAGGTCATGTGCTCCAGCGCAACCCCATACTGAAGTGGTGACCACATACAGATATATGTTGTGGCCCAAAAGATAACCTACAAATTTTTACAAAATGTGACCTGTTAAAAACACTATCATTCCAGTAATTCCAAATTTGCCCAAAGTGAGGCACAAACCCCTAAATAGATAGGACCCTTAAGTTTGGATTTATACCAACCAACCAATTACCAAAAAAATTGGGATACGTGTTGGGGGTGACAGGTTATACACAACGCGAACCGTGCGCCAGATGAAAGCAGCATAAGGGCAGGAAAAGAAAAATATGTTTAACTATTTCCTCTTGATCACAAAAGACTATTTTTTAACATAAAATTTAGTTTCTTTTAGCCAAATTATCTTTTGTGAGTATCACCTCCCGTTGAAAAAACCACATAGTTTTTTTTTATATTTAACGATACTTTCATTTTCCAAATATGTTTTATACAGAACATCAACCTCTTATTGATAAGATTGTGCAAATTGATAGCAACACCCAACAATGTTTAGTCACCCTCTAAAAATATCAGGTGTAAGCTATAGGTTGACCTACATCAACCTGGGGAAAAATGGATCCAAGCCATCCATTTGTCACTAATTAGGGCCCTCCTAAATTGGACGTTCAGAAGTGTTGATCCAAGAATAGATTGAATAGTGGCAGTATTCCTTCAGACCACATTGTATAGTGATGGACAGTGAATCCCAAGCGAATTGTCTCCAGGCCAGGTATCTTCCCCAAAACTCATGGACCGGCCATCAGCAACCTCGAAAGAGCCTCACATAAAGAAGGAAGACTTTACCTTCGTCAAAACCTTCCAAAACGGAGAATTGGTTGGTTTGTCCTCCATTTGAGATATGGTTTTGGAACTAAGATATTGATTATGAAGGAGTTCTTGCCAAATACCTTCATCATTTTGTAACTTGAATTATTTACTAAGCATGGACCTATTTTTAAATTCCAAGTTTTCGACACCCAACCCTCTTTGGTCCTTTGGATAACACAAGATATCCAATTTAGCCAATCTATATGTCCATCTTTTCTCATCACATTGCCAAAAGAACCTAGACCGATATTTAGATATTCCAAGACCCCATTGGGTATTTCAAAAAAAGACAACATAAACATTGGTGAGATTGTGAGAACCGCGTTGATAAGAGTTAATTGTGCCACATGTGACATGAGTTTACCCTTCAATGCACCTCGATGCACCGAGAGATGGGCTTATTAAAGATGGCAACACAATCTATGTTGGAGCATCAACTAATATGAGACTTACTACCCTGAAAAAAAAATCTTCACTCTGCTATTGGGTCCACTTCAGCACTAAAGCTAGATATCAATGGATTAAAAGGATTTTCCGCTGGCCGAATCCGAACAATGGAGAAGTTTGTTGGACTGTCCTATTTGTCGGATCACTAAATCAGATCATCAACGTCCTGCTGGATTACTAGAACCTGTCCCTGTTCCCAGGGCCGACCCTGACATTCCAGAGGCCCTTGTGAAAACATCATATAATGGGCCCATATGTTATACTATTAGAAAAAAACTTCTACACCATGCATATCACCCTTTTGAGATACAATGAATATCTACAAGTTTCTTCATTTTTCTCTTCTAACAATTAGATAAATGCTTTTTTGGCAACATGGTTTAAAAAGTAGAGAGAACACCTGGATTCTTGAATCTTGGTCTTGGTCTCTTGGAGTAAATTACAAGAAATTTCACGCTGCTCCAGCTATCCAATATTCCAAACTCAAGCAATGCCACAACAACAAAATCTACCTGATTGCAATGTCGTACAACAAGGAATAAAGCAGGTCAAATGTGCCTACATCAATTCATCATAATAGAAAGTAGACAAGGGAAAAATGGAGAAGGAAAAAGTTACAAGGAAGTGCCTAGACTCCACGTCTCCATCGCCTGCCCTCGGACGGTAGACCCCCGACCACAACCCGAACGATAGATGGCAAGGCTGCGGCCTACTGTTCTCTTTGTTCCTGCTAAGGCACATCGAGTATCGTTGCTGGCCGGCTCGCCTATGTAGCTCTGTTCGCCGGGGCCTTGCATGTATTGGTAAGATGCAGAGAAATCCATTGGAGTGTGACACTAGCGGAAAATTCATTGATTAGCTTGGGGATTTGGAGTCCTGGGCTCTCAGGAACTCGCAACGTGTTTGGTGGGAGGGAATTAGTGATAAGGAATGGGTGTTTAAGAGGTATGAGGCATATATTCCACTATTTGGTTGGGGGCAAGGGAGTAGAGGAGGGAAGGGGAAAGGGAATTAAATAGGCAAATTCCGACGTATCTCTTCCATAGCCCCTGTTAATTCAGGTGGGAGTTTCCTCTCAAATTCACGTCAGTAATTCCCACTACACATCAAACAGGGGTTTGGGACTAAAAATCTACTTCACAAGCCTAATCCCTAGACAAACTCCGTTGTAAAAAGTCCCAATCTCTTCCCCTCAGGCTGCCAAATACGCTGGGCAATAATTGGATTTGGGAAAGAGGAATAAGATGAGAACGAGAGGGAGGAAACGATGAGTTGGCGACGTGTTCTAGGAGAGAGCGAAGGAAATGATTTAGGGATTGACTTGTTCATGCGTGACTGCTCGCTTCTTAATGGGTTGGGCTGCTTCTCTTGCATACATCTTTTTTCTAGCAATACATATATACAATATACATGCATAGGGTATGGGGCGCAGCATCTCACGCCACGTGAGAGAAGGGCCTTTCCTATTTGGCGTTTAAGGCACCCATTATTGTGCATATTGCAAACAGGCACCCCCCTTCGAGCTGGGTGGCCCGTTTCCCACCTTTTCCCTTGTTTAAACTAAACACCCCCTCCGAGACTGGGTCGACCTGTTTCACATTTTTCCCTCTGTTTGAACTGAAAAATGAGAGCGTGGACAGTCGAACTCGGGATCTACTGTACTCGATAAAGTGCACTAACCACGTGACCACACAACCTATTGTGATAACTTCTCCCTTTTTTTTTTCTTTTTTTCATTTTCTTGTCTTTTCATTTTTATATTTTTGTTCCTTTTCAAAATCAATGTTTTTAAAAAAAATTGATGACCTTTTTTCAATTTTGTGAACTTCTTTCATAATTTATGAACTTTTTCAAATTTAGTGAACCTTTTTTAAAGTTTGATGATTTTTTTCCAAAATTGATGATTTTTTTTCAAATGTGTGAACTTTTTTCAGAAGTGATGAACTTTTTTTTCATAAAAAATGAATGTTTTTAATTTCAGTGAACTTTATCATATTCGTTGAGCTTTTTTACAAAGTCGATGAACATTTTTTCAAACTCATGAACCTTTTCAATTTTGGCCATTTTTTTCCAAATTCATGTTTTTTCCAATTTGCGATTTTTTCGAAATATTTGAACATTATTGAATTCACAAACTTTTTTGAATACAAGAACCTTTTTTGAATATGCTAACTCTTTTTACATGTTCATGAATTTCATTTGAAATCTGTGAACTATCAAATTTTGGTTCACATTTAAAAAAATCATGTTTTCCAAAATGATTTCAAATAATTAAAAATTCTAAACGTCATAGTGTAATCATAAATAGCATGATTACTATTGTTATTAAAAGGTCGGCGCTGTAAATATTCAGTAGCAATTAGTACCTCTAGTGGTTAGCCTGACGCCTATAGGAGTGCAACGTCGCGAGATCAAATTTTTTGTTCACATTTTTGTTGTGTTTTTTGTTCTTTGGCGCGCGTTCATGGGCCGGCTCACTAGACAGTGAAGGCGCGAAATAGGAGGTCCCTGAGAGAGGGCATCTCTATGTCTCGCGTTCAGCGAGTCCAGCCTCGACTCGCTTTGAGCGAGCATATGGGCCGGCCCACGCGCGCCGAAGCACCTGCCTGTTTCCCGATTCATTTTTTTCTTCACATTTTTCTTGCTTTATTTTTTTAACTTTGGTTTATACTTTAAAATATTCTGAATATATATTACAAAAAACACATTAAAAATGTTGAACAAGCATTTGAGAAATATTGAATAAGTACTAAAATGTTGAACAAGAATTTGGAAAATGTTGAATAAGTATTTGAAAATGTTAAATATTTATTAAAATTTTTGAAAAAACATTTAAAAAATGTTTAATCAGTATTACAAAATGTTGAACGAGTATACGAAAAATGTTGAGCAAATATTTGGGAATGTTGAATTAGTATTAAAAATGATGAACAAGTATTTAAAAACTGTTGAAGGAGTATTTGAAAAATATCAAACAAGTATTTTAAAATGTTGAATAATTATTAAAATGTTAACAAGTACTTGAAAAATGTTGATAAGCGTTCGGAAAATGTTGAACGTTTAAAAAAAATGTTGATCAATTATTAAAAAAAAATGTTTCTGGTATATACAAAAATGTAGAGTGGAAACAAAAATAAACATAAGAAAAATAAAAATGGAGATGAAAAACAAAAACAAATGAAAAAGGAGAAGAAATTAAAAAACCTTACAAAAAATCAAAAAGAAAAGAAAAGAAAAGGAGAAAACAGAAAAAAAAACCCGGTGCTTTGCCTCAAGTAGTACGCACAATAGCTAGAATCTCGAGCCAACACTGCGGATAACCCAGTTCGATCCCTGGGGCAGTGCCGTATAGAGCGCCTTCAGCGCCGCGCAAGGAGACTGGCGGCCGCAGCAGCGGCTGCATGGGCCGGCCCACGATCACTCAACAAGAAACGCGAAAAAATGACAGCCAAAAATAATATCCAGACCGGGATTCGACATAGCGCCCTCTCGCTTCCAGCCGGAAAGGCTAGCCACTGCACCAGCTAACTGCTAGCGTACACTCACAGTGCGAAAGATTTCAAGAAATAGAAACATGGACGCGCTATTTATTGCGCAACACACTGTATCATTTATTTATTTCAATTATTTGAGAATATATTCACATATTATAGATGGAGTTCTCGAGCAAGCAAAAAAGTTCACGTATTAAAAAATTAGTTCACCAAATCAAAAAAGTTCCTGTATTCAAAAAACAGTTCATGATTTCAAAAGAAGTTCATCGATTTAAAAAATAAGTTCATCAAATTTGAAGAAAAGTTCATCGAATTTGGAAAAAGTTCATCTAAATTGAAAAAAGTTCTTCGATTCTTAAAAAAGTTCACCTATTTAAAAAAAAGTTCATCGATATTGGAAAAAATTTCATCGATTTTGCAGATAAGTTCATCGTTTTGAGAAAAAGTTCATCAATTTTAAGGAAAAGTTCATCAAATTTGAAGAAGGTTCATCAATTTTATAAAAATCACGAGTTTCGAAAAATTTAGTTCATGGATTTAGAGAAGAATTTCATCTATTTGAAGAAACAATTACGAATTTGGAAAAGAAAGTAGAAAAGGATAGAGAAAAAAGAAAATAAAAGGAAAAAGGAAAAATAGGAATAAATAAATGGATGATAATATGTGTGTAATCACATCTGGTAAAGTGGTAGAGTTGGTTATGCGCTGATTACTGAAACGCCGCGGTGAATTCTAATATGGGCCGGAGTAGCTGCTGCAGGCACCGGTTAGCGAATAACAGTACAAACCAGTGGCTGCAGCGCTAAATAGGAATTGCCAGTAGTACTGGTGATTCCTATATGACACTCGTTAGCTCAAATCTTCGTAGCTTCGCTGAAGAGTGGGACTTGTCGCTTCCACTTGGACCGGCCCACGATTCAGCTTCGCACCCGTTTCTTCTTTGCAGTCGTTCCTTTCTTCGTTGCGGGATCTTGGGAACGTTCGTGAAGGTTCCTGGCCGGTTTTGGGAACTTTCTAGAAGGTTCCCGGGACCGGTCTTGGGAACTTTCTAGAAGGTTCCCTAGACCGGTTTTTTCTGTTTTGTTTTTACTAGATTTTATTCTATTTTATTCTATTTTTGATTTTTTTCTTATTTTTCTTTTTCTCTGCTTATTCCTTTCTTTTCTTTTCTTTTCTCTTTTTTACTGCTTCTTTTCTCTGTTTTACATTTTTTAGTATATAAAAGGTCCACCACGTATTAAAAGATGTTCATCGTATATTAAAAAAGTATTCACCATATATTATTAAAAAAATGATCATCATATATTAAGAAATTGTTCACCTTGTATTTTAAACTTGTTCATCATATATCAAGAATTTGTTCAACGCATACTACGAAATGTTCATTGTGTATTTGGAAAACTTGCTCAGTGTATATCACAGAAATGTTCAATGCATTTTTACAAATTGTTCAGCATATATTACAAAAACGTTAAATGTATATTTAAAAATTGTTCAGCCTATATAAAAAATTTGTTCATGTTTTCAATTTTTGTTCACTTTTTTCAAAATTCGTGTTTTAGAAGTTGTTTGAGTTTTGGTTTTTTTCACATGTACAAAATTCATGTTTTGAAGGAAATTTATTCACATTTTTCCAAGTGGAACTTTTTTAAAACGGGTCCGCCTCTGTAGCTATTAGTTAATATTTTGCACTGCATTGTGGCCGAGTAATGATGGCTAGCTCGACTAGGCCCCAGGCTGCCCAGGCCGCTACGCCCCTGCTAAATAAGCCGGCCCATTACTGTGAAGGCTTAAGGCGAAAAATAGTCGCCGCGCCGGAGAGAAGCTTGCGACAGAGCAACTAGTTAACAAGTGGTTCTTCGGGAGCCTCGCAATGATCAACGCCACTTGGCGCGTTCTTAGCCATTCGCCACGTGTCGCGCTTTGGACGCTCCCTCCTGATTTTGTTTTTTTATTTTGCCGCACGCGTTTTCGGCTTTAAACAGTTTTTTTCCAGTTTTTTCGACGTTTTGGTTTTCCACCGGTCTTCCTTAGCTTTTCAATCAAAAAAAATGAAAAAAAAATTGCCCGAAAAAACGCGTTTTTTTCCTTTCGCGAGAGTCACGGATTTGCTTCTACGAGAGGCACGGTTTTGCTTTTGCGAGAGTCACGGCCGTGCCTCTCGAAAACGGGGAAAAATGCGTTGTTTGTTCTTTTTTTCTTTCACGAGAGTCACGTTTTTGTTTCCGCGAGAGGCACGGGTGTGCTTTCGCAAGAGTCACGGCCGTGCCTGTCCGAAATGACAAAAAAATGCGTTTTCTATTTTTTTCTTTCGCGAGAGTCATTGTTTTGCTTCGGCGAGAGGCATGGTTGTGCTTTCGCGAGAGTCACGGCCGTGCCTCTAGGAAAGAAAAAAAGACGGGTTTTTTGTTTTTTTCCTTTCGCGAGAATCATGGTTTTGCTTCCGCAAGAGTCAGGGTTGTGCTTTCACGAGAGTCACGGCCTTGCCTCCTCGCAAACAAAAAAAAAAACATG